>NW_011494757.1:1406826-1427456 GCF_000754665.1 Bison bison bison | reverse complement strand
GGAGCAACAAACAGACAGACTACGTGGAAGTCACCCTCTAATTCTTCAGATCAAATGCTTTCTGAAACTATTTTCAGTTGATGAAATCTTTTTTTCTACAGCGTGATGGGTGTGGGGCAATGTTCTCTCAAATAAATGGCAATCAAAACAAGTGAAGTACATCCTCCTTGTCCCTCATAGTCTTAGTGAGATCCCTAAGCACCAATACCAGTACAAAGGTTTCGTTAATGACCAAAGACTTTAAAATGTCGTTTCTTCTCTGTAACGGAGAAAGGGTGAATCCATTTCTTAGAGTCTACCAGTGGTCACTGCAGAACTGAAATACATAGTTAAAACCACCTTCTTCAGAGAATTCAGTGATACGTTAGAGCTCAGGAATGCCACTGGCATTAGGGAAAGTGTTTGGGGGCCCATCACCAGGAATGGGTGTTTACAGACCCGTGTTTCTGCCCCCAGTTCCTCATCTCAGGGTGCGTGGCCATCATTGCACAGAAGAAGCCCACGCGATATCAGGTACGTGGGACGTTTGGGGCAATACCAAGAATAAAAGGTTTGTGCCTGGAACAAACGGAGAAGAAATTACTGCTTTTCAGTCAATTTCTCTAGGAGGAAAAAATACTTTTCCAAATGTTTGTATAGGAAAAAACAACCACTTGTTATCAGGATGCTCTCCAGTGCATCTCTATGTGTGCGGGGTGTCTGGGTGTTGAGGAGGGTGCAGTGCAAGGAGTTAGTTTTATAAGATGTCAGATTAGAGGGTTCTGATGGGAAAATCAATTCAAGCTATCTAGTGGAGTATGTTGTCGTTGTTTACTTGCTAAGTTGTGTCTGATGTTTTTGCAACCCCATGGACTGTAACCTCCAGGTTCTCCTGTCCATGGGATTTCCCAGCCAAGAATACTGGAATGAGTTGCCTTTTTCTTCTCCAGGGAATCTTCCCGATCCAGGGATCAAACCTACGTCTCCTGCACTGACGGGCAGATTCTTTACCACTGAGCCACCAGGGATGCCCAGAAGGGAATATATAACCAAATAGAACTCTGACCTAAGAGTCAAAGTAGTGGGAAGGGGATAAGACAAAATGATGTTTGAAAAGAGAATTGCCTTCAGCAAACTCAGACCTAGAGAATAACATTGGACTATGAATCAGATACCATTGAAGTACATCCAACAAAGGACAGTCATTTTCCCCTGTAGAACCTCCCGCACTGTGATTGGGATCACAGCTCTGGAGGTGGATTGTCCAACTGGCTGCATGAACTTGGGAAAATTACTGTGCTTCACTGTCCTCATCTGAAAAAAAAAAAAAAGACCCATAAAGTTACCTACCTCAAAAGATGGTTGTGAGGGTTACAAGAGTAAATAAGCATGAAGGCTGAGGCTTCCCAAGTGGCAGTAGTGGTAAAGAACCTGCCTGCCAACGCAGGAGACACAGGCGATGCGGATTCAACCCTTGGTCTGAAAGATCCCCTGGAGGAGGGCATGGCAACCTACTCCAGTCTTCTGGCCTGGAGAATCCCATGGAGAGAGAAGCCTGGAGGGCTACAGTCCACAGGGTTGCAAAGAGTCAGACACAGCTGAGCGACTTGGCACAGCATGCACGCAGCATAAAGGACAGTTACACACAGCATGTACATGTGACCCAGATGTGATCTGGTGTTACTTTTGCCCCAAAGATACAAGTAGAGTTGGCCTTGAAGTCTATGAATGCCCTCGTGATTTTTCAAATCCCTGAAACTGTGTTGGCTGGGGGGAAAAAAAAAAAGTGCAACACTAGAGTTGAAAGCTTTGTGCTCAGTCGCTCGGTCATGTCTGATTCTGTGGCCCCATAGACCACAGCCCACCGGGCTCCTCCATCCATGGGGCTCTCTGGGTGGGAAGACTGGAGTGGGTTGCCATGCTTCCCCCAGGGGATCGTCCCAACCCAGAGACTGAACCCTCATCTCTTATGTTTCCTACATTGGCAAGAGGGTTCTTTACCACTAGCGCCACCTGGAAAGCCCCAACTGAGGCTTTATTTGGGGACAAAGTGAAGAGTATAGCCCAGGAGACAGCATTTCAGACAGCTCTGAGAAACTGCTCCAAACAGGCAGGAGGAACAGTCAGTGTATATGTGATTTTGGTGAAGGGGGAGTACATGCAGGCAAGCATTTTTTTGCAGAAGCTTGCTGCTAGTTTCATGAAGGTTACTGCTAGCTTCACAAAGGTTGCTGCTAGTTTCATGAAAGATACTATTACTCACAAGGAGCAGATGTCACCATGAAGGATTTTACTATTTTTCTAGATATGAGGAGATGCAAGAATTGGACTCATAAAATCTTCTGAAAATATCTAAGTATCTGAAGACCTGTTTGGCTAGTTTTTCCCAGAGCACAGAGTGTCTCATTCCTGATCTCCACCCTGAACTCCTTTCAGGTGGATGTTGAAGGTTAAGGGTCGAACCAGCTTGTGATTTAATCCTTGTCAGAGGCAACCAGCAATTGCCCATTTTTAATTGGCAACTGACATTATCCTAGTTCAGTTTCATATTTGCACAGACTGTTTCCATTTTTCTTCACCACATCCAAGGAAACAGGTGTGAATAAATTTGCAATGCGGGAGGCCTGGGTTTGACCCCTGGGTTTGGAAGATCCCCCTGGAGAAGGGAATGGTTACTCACTCCAGTATTCTGGCCTGGAGAATCTGGCATGGACTTTAGTCCAGGGGGTCACAAACAGTCGGACATGACTAAGTGACTTTCACTTCACTTGACTGGTTGTCACAAAAACTCACCAAAAGTGTTTTTGTTTTTGCTTTTTACCAAAAGGATGGTGGGAGAGGATGATGGTTATAACATCCAAGTTCTAGCCACAGTCTGGTTCCCCTTGTCATTCTTCCCCCAACCTCAAGAAGCAAAAGTAAACATCTCTTCTCGTCTCATCCAGTGTAGTTCCAGTTCCTTCTCTAGAAACATATGATGTCATTCTTCACAGAAACACAAAGACTCCTCTGCCCCAAGGATGCTAGTCCAGGAATTTTCCAAATTAGTGTGGCTCAATTCCACAGAATGAAATCAATTATAATTTCATTCTGTAGAATTATACATTTACTCTGTAGAATTCATACTTATCAAGTCAGGGAAATGCCTTGGAAAATTTACTCAAGTGGCAGCACCATGTGCTACTATTCTCGGGTGCTATACTGCACCTCGTGGGCCTTTGCCGTTTCTAAACTCCAGTCAGTTCAGTTCAGTTGCTCAGTTGTGTCCGACTCTTTGTGACCCCATGGACTGCAGCACACCAGGCCTCTCTGTCCATCACCAATTCCCGGAGTTTACTCAGACTCATGTCCATTGAGTCAGTGATGCCATCCAGCCATCTCATCCTCTGTCATCTCCTTCTCCTGCCTGCAATCTTGCCCAGCATGAGGGTCTTTTCAAATGAGTCAGTTATTCGCATCACGTGGCCAAAGTATTGGAGTTTCAGCTTCAACATCAGTCCTTCCAGTGAATACTCAGGACTGATTTCCTTTAGAATGGACTGGTTGGATCCCCTTGCAGTCCAAGGGACTCTCAAGAGTCTTCTCCAACACCACAGTTCGAAAGCATGAATTCTTCAGTGCTCAACTTTCTTTATAAATTCCAATAATTCGGTTCAAAAAAGCAGCTTGAGCATCAGGCATGTTCTGGTATGTAGGATGCCTTGGTGAACAGACAGACAAAGATTTATTGTCCCTGTGGCACTTATATTGTAATAGGAGGATAAAGAAATTAAACATGACAGATAAGGAAATAGTAACATGTGAGAAGGTGAGAACCACCGTGGGAGTGGGGTAAACACTTACAGGGCTGCCCTTGGGAGTCTGAGTGTTTAAGTGCTGTTGTTGTTCAGCCGCTCAGTTGTGTATGACTCTTCACAATTCCACGGACTGCAGTACCCCAGGCCTCACTGAAGCCCCTCACCATCTCCCAAAGTTTGCCCAAGTCCATATCCATTGCATTGGTGATGCCATCCAGCCATCTTACCCTCTGACGCCCTCTTCTCCTTCCCTCAGTCTTTCCTGGCATCAGGGAGAGCTTGTGTGCTTAAATAAGATGATCCAAATTCATCTCATTGAGAAGATGGCATCTGAGAAAAGCCTGAGGGAGAGATTTGTTCTGAACCCAGGAAGGCTCTTCCTAACTGTTTGTTTCCCCATTTCTCTAGTAAATTAACTTCCCTACAGTTAAAGCCTAGATCTCCTATGCATCTTATCAATTCCTTCAAATTGTCTTTCACCACAGCTTCTGTTGTAGGAAGGGGGACCCCTTCCAGGGCCTGAGAGTGGACTCTTGTCTAACATTCAGAAATGAATTGTCCAAGAATACACACATGCTAACAAATGTTAGCAAGAGACTTTACTGGGAAGGGGCACCCAGGTGGAGAGCAGGAGGGTAAGGGAACCCAGGAGGACTGCTCTGCCATATGGCTCACAGTCTTGGCTTTCATGGTAATGGGGTTAGTTTCCAGATGGTCTCTGGCCAATCATTCTGACTCAGGGTCCTTTCTGATGGTGCACACATCACTCACCCAAGATGTTCCAACAAGGAGGATTCTGGGAGGTTGATAGGACTTATGGACTGGGGTCTCCTCTCTCCTTTTGACTTTTCCCAAATTCTTCTGGTTGGTGGTGGCTTGTTCCACATGCCTTACCAGGACCTCCTGTTGTTAAGATAACTCATTCAAGTGGCTACTACCTTGTCTAGCTAGGGTGGGTGGTTTCAGTCAGCGTTTCCCTTAACACTTCAACTGTTTTTGAGAATACTCTTAGGCCCAGATTTCTCCATACTCTTACAAATGAAGTCATCTCCCTTGGGGAGACTGAAGCCCTCCTTCTATAGTTTCCTTCTCTGGACAAATTCTCTAAGCCAGGGCTCTGGTGCTAGAATGTGCTGGGTGTCAAGGACAATGAGGTGCTTCTGAGTGACACCTCCACTTTAAGAGCTGAGGGCTTGATGAAGGCTGGCAGCAGCCCAGGTCTCCTATGTTTGCCTCTTATGATGTGGAACCCTGACCCCATAAGCCAGGGCAGGGGTGATCAGGGCCCAGGACTCACTGATACCACATCCAAGGTATTCCCCTATCCCATAAGTGGGGGGCTGGTCAAATAAAGAGAGCCCCCTTCTCTAGGTTGCATGCATGGGACGTAGCCTGAGCAACAGGTGGCTGGGCACAGGATTAGACATGCTAATTAAATGACCCGTGCATCCAGGGAAGGTAGCACTAGATGAAACTCTGACTAGGGGATGAGGGGAAAGATTTGGAGTGGTCTTACCCTGCTGAGAAGAGACAAGAGGCTGCAGACCTCAGTTCATATACCACAGACTCACAGTTTGTACTGAGTTTTAGTAGATTTTCTTGAATAAATGTTTCTTCATTTGCTTTATGCCCTGAGGACTCTTTCCACAGATTTTTAAGTGATTGGGTTTATTTTTAGTAACGTTCACAAGATTCAGTGGGGAGTTGGTCCTTGTTCCTCAGACTCTCACACTAGAAACAGGATCCCTCAAAAGTAATGATGTTGTGTATTTAATTCAAATGTTCAACTAGGTTTTTTTGGAACATACATATCTTTCTTTAGGTGATCCTGGTTCATAAGGATGAATCACTGTTCTCTTTCCCCCCAACCTAGACAAGGGGGCTCTCTTCATCTGTCCAGCCCCCACTCATGGGATGAGGGACCTCATAAATGGATACAGGGTAAGTGTGCAGAGGCAGGAGTAGCAGGCACTTTCTGGAGCGTGCCACAGCCTGGGTCTTTACTAAGGAAGAGGCCCTCTGGCTGATACTCCAGCAGCTCTACATGTACATAAAGATAAAATTTAAAAATCCTCAGCACAGAAACTAGATTCTTCATAATCCATCCCTCTCCCACTTCTCTGATCACATGTAACCCAACTCCCCTTTAGCATTTCACTTTTCAGCCACATCAAATGCCAGGAGTTTTCTGGAACTCCTGCTTCCCCATATTTCTGAAACTGCATATACACTGCTCTCTTTCCCATAATACACTTTCTCAACTTTGTCTGCCACTGTGAACTGAGTCTGGCTATCCAAGGAAAAATAAGAAATATTGAGAAGATGCCAGGCTTGTAGCATCTACAGGAAATGAAGGACTAGTCTTAGAAAATAAACAGGATCTGAGGGAGTCCCAGAGACCCAGAAACAGAAAGCACAGTAGTACAATGGCACCCCACTCCAGTACTCTTGCCTGGAAAATCCCGTGGACAGAGGAGCCTGGTAGGCTGCAGTCCATGGGGTCACTAAGAGTCGGACACGACTGAGCGGCTTCACTTTCACTTTTCACTTTCATGCATTGGAGGAGGAAATGGCAACCCACTCCAGTGTTCTTGCCTGGAGAATCCCAGGGACGGTGGGGCCTGGTAGGCTGCCGTGTATGGGGTCGCACAGAGTTGGACACGACTGAAGCGACTTAGCAGCAGCAGCAGCAGCAGTCCAGTTTCCCACTACCCCCCGGCCACCTCCCACATAACATCACAGCTCTCTCTTCTAGGAATGAATCCTAGTCTTTTGTTCATCTGTAAGTTACTTGCTCAAGGTTTACAGTCCTTAAGAGGAGCATTTTATTAGCTGTGGTCTGACTCTGGCTCCAGAGATTGACGACAGGAAGGACCTCCCTCTGACTTTCATAGAAGTTTGATAAGCATCTCTCATAAAGACTAGAACGATAAGAAGAGCCCTTAAAGTAGGAAGGGGATTGCTGACTGGACAAGCAAAATTAATGTTGCCACTATCATCCTTTCCTTTTGTTAACCAGCATCAAAGCACATCCTTCTTTCCATTATTAGTTTTTTAAAAATTCTCTTTAAAATGTAACTATCCTCACATATACAAAAATACATGCAGCATCTTTGAAAAGGGATACAGCCTCTCTTCACAGCTCATGTAGGGCCCTCCATGCTGTCTGGAAGGATGCTGGGACTATGGAAAGGTTTTAAGTACTGAAGTGGTATTACTGAAGGAGGATGACATTGGCAGATGCTAGACTTAAGCTCCAGAGAAGGCAGTGGCACCCCACTCCAGTCCTCTTGCCTGGAAAATCCCATGGAGGGAGGATCCTGGTGGGCTGCCATCTATGGGGTCACACAGAGTCGGACACGACTGAAGCGACTTAGCAGCAGCAGCAGCAGCAGCAGCAGACTTAAGCTCATTGTTTATTGAATTTTTACTACATGAAGTATCATTTTGCCTCCCCCATTTGATTATAAAATTCTTCAGTTGAAGTCTGAGTTTATCCTTAACACAATATTTAGCACGTTGTAGGCACTGTATAATTATTTGTTGAATAAATAAATATATCTTCTGAAAAAAAAATTTATCCTAATTGGGTACTAGACAAATTTAATTCAGAGTCTTGCTAGTAAGTGCAGTAAAATTCCAGAAAATCAGATTAAAATTTTAGCTGGAATGTTCTCTAGCTGATGGCTAGACTGGTTGCTTCATCAGAATCTGCTTCTGCTGCTCCTGATCAGCTTTCTCGTGTGTTTGTTACAGCTTACATCTGCCATCGTCATGAACATCTTTAGCGCCTGCTTTTCTGCATTTGGTACAATTATATTATGTATTGCATGTCTGTCTTATGTTGCAGAAATGGAAGACTATGTTTGGTCACAGGTAGGTACCAAATTTAATACTTACTGTATCAAAACTTTAGATATAACTGAAAAAAAACTATGATGAATGGTGTATGTTTGCAATGAGCAAGGTATGGAAAAGACAACCAAAGTTATCAAACATCTTTGGCAGAGAAATATTAAAAAAAAAAAAAAGCCTGTATTTCCTCCAAATTTTTGTCATGGAAATATTTTAAAATCAGTTTTCCTTTAGTATTTGTAAACAGTAGAAACCTCAGAAAAAGAGGAACATCTGGGGCTACCAGGGCTGGAAGAGGCAAGGAAGAATCCTCCCCCTGAGGGGGCTTTGGAAGGAACAGTGTCAGACCAATACATTCCTTTTGGACTTTTACCTTCCAGTCCTGTGAGAAAATATATTTCAGTTGTGTTAAGCCACTGAATTGTGATACTTCATTACAGCAGCCCTAAGAAGCCAGCATGGGAACCCAGTAAGCAGCCATCCACTCTTCTGCTCTCATGTTCCGAACCAAAGGAGCAAAGACAGAATCAAGCAGATACAGTAGAAACTATCAGCTTTATTGTTGATTACCA
This sequence comes from Bison bison bison, assembly GCF_000754665.1. NCBI lineage: Eukaryota > Metazoa > Chordata > Mammalia > Artiodactyla > Bovidae > Bison > Bison bison. Next base: position 1,419,253 of record NW_011494757.1, on the reverse strand, counting down.
TAGTTGAGCGCCGAAGAATTGATACTTTCCAACTGTGGTATGGAGAAGACTCTTGAGAGTCCCTTGGACTGCAAGATCAAACCAGTCCATCCTAAAGGAAATCAGTCCTGAATATTCACTGGGAGGACTGATGCTGAAGCTGAAACTCCAATACTTTGGCCACCTGATGTGAAGAACTGACTCCTTAGAAAAGATGATGCTGGGCAAGATTGAAGGCATGAGGAGAAGGAGATGACAGAGGATGAGATGGTTAGGTGGCATCACTGACTCCAGGGACATGAATTTGAGCACACTCTGGGACATCGTGGAGGAAATGGGAGCCTGATGTACTGTGGTCCAGGGGGTTGCAAAGAGTCGGACACGACTTAGTGACTGAACAATACCAATACCACCATCACCACCATAGTTGGAGAAAAAGTTTTAAATCTTTGGCCAAAATTAACCAGCTAATGTACTGATACCTCCCCTTATGAATTAAACTCATCCTGCTAGTTATGAATAGACCACCAGTCTCCCTACAGTGGCCGTAGACAACTTCCAGATGTTGAGAAGAACTCGTAGCTGTAAGCGCAGATTGTTCTGGAAGGAGCTGGCTTCCTCCTCTCAAAAATCAACAATTAGATAAATCCCTGCTTCTCACATGGGGAATTGTAAGTGAAGAGCATGAAAAAGCACCAGAAGCCATTCTTTACCTATTTCTAAGAAAGAAAACTCCTACTTGGGGGCATGGTAGAAATGTGGAAGTAGAGGGAGAACGATTCCACCTGACACATGCCACAATGCTCATGATACATGAGTTAGAAAAAAACAGAACATGCAAACTACACGTGTGCCAGGGGAAATCATAAAACAGAGGTCACTAGTCACTCTCATTAAGCAAGGGACTACAAAGAGAAGAGGATGGCCACCAGTATGGCATATGGTCCCTCAGGCCACTCTCCACTACTCAGTCCACTTTTCACATGTAAAATAGAAATAAAAGCATCCTACTTGTAGGATTGTTCTTAAATGAGAGTGCTTAGCATAATGTGTGCCATATATATAAGTACTCAGTAAAATTTGAAACATTACATTGTTATGAGAACTACCCACCACCCACCCAAATCATCATAGGTGTGTGAGACTGTTGGGATGAATGATTTTTACCCTATTTTCTGAATGTTGTTCCTGTATAGTTTTTAAATGGTTAATTAACAGGAGGAATATTTCTCTTCTTTTTAATTCAGTTAGCTGGTGGTATGCTTCTACAATACTTACTCTTCAGCAGTGTCACAGAACTGATCATTGTAAGCATCCTCTTGTGTTGGATTGTGCGAGCACTGAAACAGTCAGAACCCAAAAAAGAAAGTAAGTAGCTTTGTTTCTGGCTGACAGATCAAAATAAAACAACTTCTGCTAAAACCTCTCTCTGAGGGACCAAAGTTTAGCTAGACTCGAGGAACAGAAGTGTTGCTTCTAAACTGAGGTCAGTGGCAGCAGAAAATGTGCTAAAATGTCATTTGCTTGCTCCTGTGAAAACCTGAACCTGAACTGCTTGTCTTGGGAAAAGTTTTAGGAGAATTATGTTTTTTAGAACTGGCATCTCCCAGGAGATTCATAAAGCAAACATAGACTGCAGAGGTTTCACAGGTCATACCAAATATAGGAACACTGAATGCTATAGACTCAGAGGTTCAAATTTAGTTATGAAATGCTGGCTTCTAAAATTTGGGATCTTCAAATGCCTTCTCAGATGGTTCAGCAGGTAAAGAATCTGTCTGCAATGCAGGAGATGCAGTTTCATTCAATCCCTGGGCCGGAGAAGATCCCCTGGAGAAGGAAATGGCAACCCACTTCAGTATTTTTGCCTGGAAAATTCCATGGACAGAGGAGCCTGGTGGGCTACAGTCCATGGGGTCGCAAAGAGTCAGACATGACTGAGCACACAGAAGCACAAATGCCTTCAGAAAATGAAGATTTTAGAGGCCACTTCAGAGAATACTTCTGGAATAAAAGAATAAGGATCTCTAAAACCCATTCTTCCATAAAATACATGAGAACATTGGCAAAAAGTTGTCAAAATCAACTTTTTCAGAAATCTGGAAATTAGTTAAAAACTTGCAATAATCCAAGAAGCACTTATTCAAGAAAAATGGCTGCGTCTTGGCAAGAACAGTGAGGCCCGTGGTGCTTTAACTTGTCACATTCCCATCCTCCTTGCCCCATCTCCATAGTAGCCTTTGGGGGTAAGTCTTTAAAGCTCTGGGACACAGTTGGCAACTCTGCCTTAGCCATCGCTCCTTGCTTGCAGACAGCCTTAGGTAACCAGAGGTGGAAGACTAGGGCATTCTCTGGTTTTCCTTTGGCATGTATACAACCCTGCTGGCAACCACAGAACTTGTGAAAAACACCAGCCTAACAACTACAACGGAGAAGGCAATGGCAGCCCACTCCAGTACTCTTGCCTGGAAAATCCCATGGACGGAGGAGCCTGGTAGGCTGCAGTCCATGAGGTCGCTAAGAGTCGGACAGGACTGAGGGATTCACTTTTCACTTTCATGCATTGGAGAATGAAATGGCAACACACTCCAGTGTTCTTGCCTGGAGAATCCCAGGGACAGAGGAGCCTGGTGGGCTGCCGTCTATGGGGTCGCACAGGGTCAGACACAACTGAAGCGACAGCAGCAGCAGCAGCAGCAAGAACTACAAAAACGGGGGTAGTATTGGAGTTCTCCCAAAAAAGCCCTATTCCTAGAGAATTTTTATTAACTTATCTGGCAGCTCCCTAGAAATCTCCACTGGCAAGCCTCGTCTTAATTTAACCTCACTCAAAGCTTAGTCACTGTGAACAGCTATCTCCCTGGGGTGTTTGAACAGACAGTGGCACTTAGCATCATGTCTGACTAAATCAAGGATGACGGGGAATACAAAAGGCTGATCAAAGTGAAAGTGAAGTCGCTTAGTCGTGTCTGACTCTTTGTGACCCCATGGACTGTAGCCTACCAGGATCATCCATCCATGGGGTATTTGAACAGACAGTGGTACTTAGCATCATGTCTGCCTAAATCAAGGATGACAGTTGGGGAATACAAAAGGCTGATCAAATAACTTAAAAAACAAAAAAACTGTAGAGTACAATGTCCATGGTTTCCCTTGTGGCTCAGATGGTAACGAATCTACCTGCAGTACAGAAGACCCAAAACACAAATATTGTATCATTCCACTTATATGAGATACTTAGAATAATTGAAATTATAAGGCAGAAAGTGAAAGGATAGTTGCTAGAGACTGGAGAACAGGTCACGTGACGTTACTGTTTAATGGGTATAGAGTTTCAGTTTTACAAAATGAAAAAACTGTGGAGATAAATAGTGGTGATGGTTGCACAATATAATGTACATATTTAAAACCACTTTCAAAACAATTTAAATCAATTTTTAAAGTGATTAAGATGTTAAATATTACATATATTTTAGCACAATTTTTAAATAGAAAAAAAGCAATATATTAATAGTAAGCTGTATTGATAGAATAAAAGAAACGATCACTAAAGATAGATAGAAGGAAACATTAATAGGCTGTAATGGCTGATGATATTATCTCCTTACCTCTAAGTTCTTTCAAAATAAAAATCAATCATTAATCCCTCCAAAAAAACTGCACACTAATAAGGCATTCTAAAACTCTGCCTGGATCCAGAAGAATAGATACTTGTGGGATTCCTATAGGATAATGTGGGCTTCCAGGGTGGCTCAATGGTAAAGAATCCACCTGTAATGCAAGAGACACAAGAGATGCAGGTTCGATCCCTGGGTTGGGAAGATGCCCTGGAGGAGGGAATGGAAACCCACTTCAGTATCCTTGCCTGGAGAATCCCATGGACAGAGGAGCCTGGCGAGTTACAGTCCATGAGGTCATAAAGGGTCAGACACGACTGAGCACACACACATGCACAGGATAAGTGTGCAGAGGAGATAATTGGAAAATGAAGGCAGAGAAGCAAATTGAGACCAATTGCTAATACAGCTAAACCAGCTTATAAAAGAGTTTGGAATTTAGTCTGTAAGTAACAGCATGCTATTAAAGGGTTTTACACAGCAGTGTTTCTTTATCAAGCTTTATGGTTATATCATTATTTCCATGAGAGTATTTTCTGCAGCAAATTACAGATCTCCCAACTCAAAATGCTTAATTAATCAGAAAACATATCTTATAACAGCAAGTTCCCAAGTAGGGACTTCTGGATCAACTGATTCCACAGCTCAGTGGTGGTATCAGTGACCCAGATTCTTTCTGTCTCCCTCTGCAATCTTCATCTTAATTTTAAAGTTGTAAGATGCATACTTCCTGGCTCACATCCAGCAGAAGAAAATGGTTTCTCTTTCTCAGAAGCCAAAGGGAAGCCTTTCTTTACCTTACACTGGCCTAGTTGCCTTAGTCCAGCCCCTTTGTGAACTGAATAATGGCAAAGGGGATGGAATTGCCATGACGAATTTAGATAAAGGTGTAGGAGCGTGATTTTGAAGAAGTCACTCACCTGAAGAATAGAGATAGAATTGAAGAACAAGCCTAGAGACAAGGACACTTAGATGATTGCTTCAACAGAGCCCACGTTAGAGCCAAATGATGAATTCCTAAATTTGAACTATAGAGAATTAAAGAGGATAAACTCGAAAGGTATTTAGGAATTTTATCAATGTTTCATGTATTAGGTTCACACTCAATGTTTTTCAATAGCTAAAATTAGTAGATACAAAAGTAGTAGATTAGTTACATAAACTGCTTATGGTTTAGTCCTAATTCCAATACTCAATAACCGTTGAGCTTAGCTTTAAATGCTGATCTGTATTTCACTTGAATATAAAACTGTTCAAAATGTTCATTATTTTCAGTTTTTTGTGTCTGTGTTAATGTAACAGTATTCTGCTACAAACTTAAAATGCAAAAAGACCAACCAAAGTTTTACTGGGGACGGGAATGACACTGTTAGCATCAGAATGCCTTCTGCAGCTGCAGTGACTCCCCCAAATCCTGTAATCTGAGCCAGATAGCTGTCCACTCCAGAAGGATATTTCTCTCTCTGACCCAGAACATGAAGTAGAGGATCCAGAAGGAATCTTGAGACCCATAAATGTCCAGCTGAAGGTGAAAGTTGTTTTGCAAAGAGTCATAATTCAGTTTAACATGGTGGTTTGTAATCCACTGAAGCCACCAGTTTCTGATGGGCCATGGGTCCAGTGTGTCTTTGGCCCCAGGACAGAGCAGATGCTGTTCTCTTTGTATGCTTTCCACTGGTCACACAGGTTTACATGTTTGTTATTGCTATTGTTTTATCTTGTTTTGACTCAGTGGCCAAGGATAATGTATTATATTACAGTATAATAATGAGGAATCTGCTATCGCTCTACTCACCCCAGGTTACACACTGTCTGAATCCTCTGTGTCTTCGTAATTTCCAAAGAACCAGTGTGACTCCAGTCAAGAAAAGATTAATTGTGAATTAGTGAAGAACTCCATAATTTTTTTTTTCAAGAGACCTCATGGAAAATGCATTCTAATGAAGTCTTTTCTGGTACTCCTTTTTCCTGCCTCTTCAATAAAGGATGCAATTTGATGACAAGTTGACTGTTCCTTTTATAAAAGCCAATCTGAGTTGACATGGAAAAATGAAGTCAGTCTGGGGAATATAGGAAAGTGATGTTGAATGCCCACTTTATCTCACATTGGAGGAGATTGGCCTGAGGGAAGGGACTCCATCTAAAAGACGGAGGCTCTAACTTTGGAAGCAGGCAGGATGTCGATGTAGCAATAGCAAGACACTATGTCTTTATTCCTCACCCATGGTGGCTCAGGTGGTAAAGAATCTGCCTGCAATGCAGGAAACATGGGTTCAATCCCTGGGTCAGGAAGATCCCCTGGAGAAGGGAAAGGCAACCCACTCCAGTAGTCTTGTCTGGAGAATTCCACAGATGCCTGGCAGGCTACAGCCCATGGGGTCACAGAGAGTTGGACATGACTGAGCAACTAACGCACTTACCAAATAGAAGTAACAGTCCCTGGACCACAGAGCAGATGCAAGGATTAATGACAATACATCATTAAAAAAGGACTTACAACAGCGCCTAGTTTATGGTAATCCCTCAGTAAATTATTAGTCATCATTTATTAGCTCTTATTATAACTGCAGCATGATGATGTTAGAGCTATGTAGCATTCTTCCCATTTTCCAAGAATTGGTGATGAGAGTCCATTCTGAAAGCAGAAGATATAGTCAATATCCTAAGCCCAAAAGATCAGTTGAGAGCTTGCTAAGAGGTGCTACTATGGGCTGAATTGCATCTCTCATAAAAGCGATGAAGAAGAAAGGGAAAGTGATAGTCGCTCAGTCATATCTGACTCTTTGTGACTCCATGGACTGTAGCCCACCAGACTCCTCTGTCTGTGGAATTCTCCAGGCAAGAATACTATAGTGGGTAGCCATTCCCTTCTCCAGCAGATCTTCCTGGCCTAGGAATTGAACCCGGGTCCCCTGCATTTCTGGAGAAGGCAATGGCCACCCACTCCAGTACTCTTGCCTGGAAAATCCCATGGACAGAGGAGGCTGGTAGGCTGCAGTCCATGGGGTTGCAAAGAGTTGGACAGGACTGAGCGACTTCACTTTCCCTTTTCACTTTTATGCATTGGAGAAGGAAATGGCAACCCACTCCAGTGTTCTTGCCTGGAGAATCCCAGGGATGGGGGAGCCTGGTGGGCTGCCATCCATGGGGTCACACAGAGTTGGACACGACTGAAGTGACTTAGCAGCAGCAGCTCCTGCATTTCAGGCAGATTCTTTACCATCTGATTCACCAGGGAAGTGAAGTGTATGTTAGTCACTCAGTTGTGTCCAACTCTCATGGACTGGGGCTCGCCAGGCTCTTCTGTCCATGGGATTCTCCAGGCAAGAATACTGGAGGGTGCTGCCATTCTCTTCTCCAAGAGATCCACTAGGGAAGCCTCCAGAAAAGCTATGGTAGAGTCCTAATGCCCAGCACCTCATCATGGGACCTTATTTGAAAATAGGATCTTTATGGAAGTAATCAAGTTCAAATGAGGTCATTAGGATGGGCCCTTGATAAAATATGACTGGTGTCCTTATAAAGAGGGGAAATTTGGACACTGAGATAGACATGCACACAAAGGTTATGGGAAGACACACAGGGAACACATCATATGAAGACAGAAGGTTGGAGCAATGTATCTATGAGCTATGAAACAGTAATAGCAAGATTACTGGAGAATCAGCAGAAGTAAGAAAGAGGTCAAGAAGGGTCCTTCTTGCATAGGTTTCAGAGGGACATGAACTTGATTCACAGACCTAACATTCCAAGTTCCTATGAAATATTGCTCTTTACAGCATCGGACTTTACTTCTATCACCAGTCACATCCACAACTGGGTGTTGTTTTTGCTTTGGCTCTGTCTCTTCATTCTTTCTGGAGTTATTTCTCCAGTGATCTCCAGTAGCATATTGGGCACCTACCAACCTGGGGAGTTCATCTTTCAGTGTCATATCTTTTAGCCTTTCGTACTGTTCATGGGGTTCTCACGACAAGAATGCTGAAGTGGTTTGCCATTCCGTTCTCCGTAGACCACATTTTGTCAGAACTCTCCACCATGACTCGTCCATCTTGGGTGGCCTTACATGGCATGGCTCATAGTTTCATTGACTTAGACAAGGCTGTGGTCCGTGTGATCAGATTGGTCAGTTTTCTGTGATTGTGGTTTTCAGTCTGTCTGACCTCTGATGGAGAAGATTAAGAGGCTTATGGAAGCTTCCTTACGGGAGAGACTGACTGAGGAGGAAACTGTTCTGATGGGCGGGGCCATGCTCAGTAAATCTTTAATTCAAATTTCTGTTGATGGGCGGGGCTGTGTTCCCTCCCTGTTGTTTGACCTGAGGCCAAACTCTGGTGGAGGTGATGAAGATAATCGTGACCTCCTTCAAAAGATCCCATGATGCACTGCTGCACTCAGTGCCCCCAAGCCTGCAGCAGGCCACTGCCAACCCATGCCTCTGCCAGAGACTCCTGGACACTCATGGGAAAGTCTGGGTCAGTCTCTTGTGGGGTCACTGCTCCTTTCTCCTGGTTTCTAGTCACACAAGGTTCTGTTTGTGCCCTCCAAGAGTCTGTTTCCCTGTCCTGTGTAAGTTCTGTAATCAAATCCCACTGGCCTCCAAAGTCAAATTCCCTGGGGGTTCTCAGTCCCTTTGCCAGATTCCAGGTTGGGAAGTCTCTTGTGGGCCCTAGAACTTTTTTAACAGTGTGAGAATTTCTTTGGTGTAATTGTTCTGCAGTCTGTGGGCCATCTGCTTGGCAGCTTTGTGATGGGTGGGACTAATGGCCACCTCCTCCAAGAGGGCTTATGCCACAGGCTGTGTGACCCATGTGACTAAGAAGACCCAGGTGTGTGATCTAGCATGAGATTAAAGAAAAAGAAGGAAAGTGTTGCCTAGTTTATTCCCTCAAATGTCCCTGACACGGGATGCTAGCCGACCCCTGGGACCAGAGCAGCGCTGACTCCTGAGGCTGGACTGGTTTTGGGCTGACACACCTGGTAGGGCCCCCTGCACTGAGACTCCTCTTAAACCTGAACTGTGTCGTCTGCCCTGTGCACCCTGACGGTGACACGACTGTCTGGCCTCAAGGACCAGGGTCAAGTCACCAAGTATCCAGATCCACAGGGGAGGTGGTGCCCAACTGAAGCCTCCATACTGAGAGTGCAGCCTCCTGGGTTGCTCAGCAGGGAGGGGTGTCCCAGGTACACATAACTCTGGAGGGGAGGGGTGAGGCTGCAGGGGGAAGAAGTAGTGAGACCCAAGCCCTTGGGTGTTTGCTCAGCACATTCCACATTAACTCACAGCCCAGGAAGCTGACTTTCCCTAAGACTCCAGTTACAGGTAGAGCCAAAGATGGGCATGAAGAAGTTCTGCCCCCCTGTGGACATTTCCCATAACTGCAGCTTTAGCACCTGTGCTTACTGGCACCTCCAAGTCACAAGGCCTGTGGGGCTGTTCATGACAGCTGCCCTCAGGAAAGGACCTGGGGTGAGTGCTGCAGAAATCAACTGCAAACACAACCAACTTTGAAGAGGCCAACTGCAAGGTTAATTTTCCCCACACCATTTAAAGTAAAAACAAAAATAATAAAATCCCCAAATGGCCAGAGAACAAGATGGTCTATATCCCTAAATAGGACAGGGTGACCAGTCAAAGCGACAACAAGAGATCCAATCTCACCTGTCAGAACGGCCATACTCACGATTCTACAAACAATAAACACAGGCGAGAGCTAGGGGAAGAGTGAGCTCCTACATGCTCGTTGGAATGGACAGTAGCAACAGCTGCTGGAAAGCCTGTGTGTCCACACTCCAGAAAGCAAGATGTCAAGAGAGCACAGCCCATGATTTGCCATACTCACACCTGGGCCTATATCCCAAGAAAACCACCATTCAAAAACACACATGCACCCCACATACACTGCAGCACTGCTTACAATAGCCAAGACAGAGAACCAGCAAGATATACCTGGACAGATTAAAAGTTAAAGAAGATGTGGTACATATATACAATGGAATATTGCTCAGCCATGAAAAATGGCCATTGAAATTATGAAATTATGCCAGTAATAATCACAAGGATGGACCTTGGAGGAATATAGTCTAGGCGAACTCAGCCAGACCAAGAAAGAAAACAGCATATGATATCATCTCTTCTAGGCAAAATAAGAATAATAAAGGAACAAATTTACACCACAAAAGAGACTCTCAGAATTCAAACAGAAACAGAAGTTTCCAAAAAAAAAAAATGTGAAAGAATAAGGATGAATTAGGAGGTCAGGGATAACATATACACGGAAATCTGTATCAGTAATAGACAATCCAGAAGGATTCTCTCTTTCCTTTCTTCCTTCCAAACAGACACAGAAATTTGTATTTCTAACGTATACAGAGAAATCTCTATCTGTAATGGATAATCCAAAATCATTATTTCCTTCCTTCTCATCACATGTACACAGAAATCAGTATCTCTAATAGATTTTCAGGAAGAACCTGATATTCAACACAGGATACTTTGCTCAACCTTCTGCAATAACCTCTATGGGAAAAGAATCCAAAACAGAACAGATAAGCTGCATGTATATGTCATTAGTGACTCACGTGGCTGCCCTGATAAGCCATCTGTATATGTCATTAGTGCCTCACGCGACTGTGCCCTGATAAGCTGCGTGTATATGTCATTAGTGACTCACGTATCTGTGCCCTGATAAGTTGCATGTACACGTCATGTTTGACTCACGTGGCTGTGCCCTGAGAAGCTGCGTGTACATGCCATTAGTGCCTCATGTGTCTGTGCCCTGGTAAGTGCCGGGAGCCAGCGTGAGGAACTCCGCCCATGGCAAAGGTCATGAGGAAGGAGGCTCGGCATACGCAAAGGCGGGTTCGGCATACGCAAAGGCGGGATCGAGCCTCAGGAGTCCCCCTGGAAATTCTCGAGCATCTACCCCCAAAACCAGAGTCTGCCTACTTTACTGCTTTGTGCTCTCACCTACTCCTCTGACAGTCACGGGGCGGGGGGAGCGGGGGTGGCTATCCCCGACCACCTTTTCTCTGAAGGAAATCAACTTAGAGCTCTAGCTAATTAGCCTCCTGGGCATAATAGGAGTGTTTAAATCCAAACCCCTCAGATGGCTCTCTAACTGGCCTGACAGGTTTACCCAGACTACTATAGCTATGCATACGGTTGTTTGCAGTCTTCCAACCACAAGAGGCATGGGGAGCTTAAGATATTCAAATAGTATAGAGCCTCTCAGAGAGTTAGAAATTGTCAGAATATAAATAGTAGAAGATTTCATTGTTGAGCCAATGCTTGCTGCCAAGTTTCCACATCCCCTGTATTGTATCCTTGGAAGTGTATTAACTAATGTAGTTGGTATGGAGAAAAAATAAGTAGTGGCCTTGGTGTTAACAACTTCAGACCCTTCAGGTAATAAATTCTTTCCTTTGTTGTAAACCCACTGCACCTCTGCCCTATAGGAATGCAACTTTATCTAACACCTTTGGAGGATGGCGCCAAACTTTAAAATAATTACTCTTAGAGAAAATAAGTCTTATGGTTGACAAACCTTTGTCAGAGTCATAAAATGTTAACAGGCCTTCTGGCCAGAAGATGATGTAAATCACCTAAACCATTTGTATACGATAAGTTTGCAGAAAAGAAACCCTGGTTTCGATAAGGATCAAAGACTGCTGACTTTGCATGATTTCATACCCCCTATTATCCTCTATGTGCAACTTACGGTATAAAAGCCCCTGTTGAAAATAAAGCTACAGACCTTGCTCACCAAAGCTTGGTCTCCCCATGTCATTCTTTCTCTCACCTTCTGGCTGAATTCCCATCTGGAGCGTAGAGGCTTGCCAAGCCTACTAATTTTGCCTGGGCTTCTAAGATCTGACTGGGGAGGCCTTAGTGTCTCCTCTCCTTCAGGAGAACTGGAGGACGCCTGTGGCCTACGTGGGTGGTGCAAACTCCTTGTCTTGGAGTTCTATTGGTTTTCCACGTAAACCAAGTTATGCAGCCTCTTTTCTCCACTGAATTTTCTCACTGAGCTATCCCTATTTAACCACTCTTTATATCTCTAATTAACACTTAAGTAAGCTATTGTCTCCTGATCGCCGACTCCGTCTCCCCTTCGAATTCCCTGGATCCACTGGGGCTGGACCCCGGCAGGTAAGCTCCATGTACATGCCATTTGACTTCCCTGATAAGCTGCGTGTACATGTCATAAGTGACTCACGTGTCTGCACCCTGATAAGCTGCATGTATATGTCAGTGACTCATGTGTCTGCACCCTGATAAGCTGCGTGTACATGTCATTACTGACTCACGTGACTGCCCTGATAAGCTGCGTGTATATGTCATTATTGACTCACGTGTCTGCACCCTGATAAGCTGTGTGTATATGTCATTAGTGACTCACGTGTCTGCACCCTGATAAGCTGCATGTATATGTCATTACTGACTCACGTGACTGCCCTGATAAGCTGCGTGTATATGTCATTAGTGACTCATGTGTCTGTCCCTGAAGACAAGCACAAAACTACACATCAACTATACTCCAACACAGCACAGGCAGGAGACTAGAGCAAAGGAATAGAAAAGCAATGCCTAGCTTATTCCCTCCAAGCTCCCTGACTTGGGCAGCTCTCCCCTTCAGGAGCCTCAGCAGGCTTGTGTCTCATGTCTGGACTCATCTGGGGTTGAGGCAGATGGGTTGAGACAACCAAAATTTTAAGAGATGGGCAACCTTGAAATTTTGGCTCCACTATGTACAACGCCACCGCCGCCAAGTCGCTTCAGTCGTGTCTGACTCTGTGCGACCCCACGGACTGCAGCCTACCAGGCTTCT
>NW_011494757.1:1399124-1406726 GCF_000754665.1 Bison bison bison | reverse complement strand
ATTGACTCACGTGTCTGCACCCTGATAAGCTGTGTGTATATGTCATTAGTGACTCACGTGTCTGCACCCTGATAAGCTGCATGTATATGTCATTACTGACTCACGTGACTGCCCTGATAAGCTGCGTGTATATGTCATAAGTGACTCATGTGTCTGCACCCTGATAAGCTGCGTGTACATGTCATTACTGACTCACGTGACTGCCCTGATAAGCTGCGTGTATATGTCATTATTGACTCACGTGTCTGCACCCTGATAAGCTGTGTGTATATGTCATTAGTGACTCACGTGTCTGCACCCTGATAAGCTGCATGTATATGTCATTACTGACTCACGTGACTGCCCTGATAAACTGCATGTACATGTCATTAGTGACTCACGTGGCTGTGCCCTGAAGACAAGCACAAAACTACACATCAACTATACTCCAACACAGCACAGGCAGGAGACTAGAGCAAAGGAATAGAAAAGCAATGCCTAGCTTATTCCCTCCAAGCTCCCTGACTTGGGCAGCTCTCCCCTTCAGGAGCCTCAGCAGGCTTGTGTCTCATGTCTGGACTCATCTGGGGTTGAGGCAGATGGGTTGAGACAACCAAAATTTTAAGAGATGGGCAACCTTGAAATTTTGGCTCCACTATGTACAACGCCACCGCCGCCAAGTCGCTTCAGTCGTGTCTGACTCTGTGCGACCCCACGGACTGCAGCCTACCAGGCTTCTCCGTCCATGGGATTCTCCAGGCAAGAACACTGGAGTGGGTTGCCATTTCCTTCTCCATGTACAACAGCCAAGACCAAAAAAAAAAAAGTTAATTGTAGAAGCACAGGTGAAGGGATACACAATGGGGTACACGTACATAATGGAATACATCTCAGCCATAAAGAAGTAGGAATAAATGCCAAGTCCAGTGTCAGGAAAGAAAGCAGAGATGATCATTCCAACTGAAGTAAGAGAGACAGGGATAGACTAGTATCATATGACATCACTTCCAGGTGTAAAAGAAAGATGGATACAAATGAACTTACTGCCCAGAGACATAGGCTCACAGACTTAGAAAAGAAACTTCTGGTCATCAAAATATAAAGATGTGGGGCAGGAAGAAAAGAGCTGCTTTAGAGCAACATATGCACACTACTACTGACAAAACAAGCGACCAGGACCACCATGTAACAGAAGGAAACATACTTCACACCTTCATTACCTATAAGGAAAAAACCCTGACAAATCATATATACATCTGTGTAGAAGCGAAACAATTTGTCATAGAAGGAAAAGGAAAAAACAAAACACAAGACTGTAATTCACCTGTATGCTCCAGATCAAATGAAGGGATGAAAGCAGATGAAGCGGAAAGGATACCCCAACACTATTCCCCTCAGGGCACGGTGACTTGCAGTGCCACATCCCTGGAGCCCAGCTGGTTTGGGTGCCAAGGCTGGAGTGTCCTGGGGCAGAGCAAGCTGGGAGCATGTGGCAGGCAGTGAAGTTCCTGATTCCCTCTGGAGAGACCCCCCACCTCCAGATACAGGCAGAATAAATGAAAAGATTGGAAGTAACATATGCACATTTGTAACATATGCACATAAGCTGCGTGTATATGTCATTATTGACTCACGTGTCTGCATCCTGATAAGATGATATCATATAGAGGATAAAAGTATCTACTGAACAGCATAGGGAAGTTTACTGAACACACTGCCATGACCTATATGCAAAAAAAGAGCTCTAAGGAGAATAAGCATCTATGTATAACTGAATCAAGTTCCTGTACACCTGAAACAAACACATCATCAGAAATCCACTCTATTCCAATAGAAAATTGCAAGGAATTTACAGATTTAAAAAAAAAAAAAAAGCATGCGGCATGAACAAGGGCTGCCGCCTTGTGGCCATTTTCTGTAATAACACCATGAAGAGCTGTGCAGTTGATGTGCTCAGTCTTGTCTGACTCTCTGTGACCCTATGGACTGTGGCCCGCCAGGCTCCTCTGTCCACGGGATTCTCCAGACAAGAACACTGGAGTGGGTTGCCATTTCCTTCTGCTGTTGGGCATTTAATATTCACAAGTACCCAGGGACTGTAAGTAAAAACAGCTGCCCTCGGAAAATGTCCTAGGGGTTGTCATCGAAAAGGAATCCAAGAGAAGGCAGGCATTAAAGAAGCCAATTTCAAGATGTAAGTTTAATTCACAGTTTTTTTTTAAAAAATCACATGAAAAATATCAACATCATTTAACACTAGAGAAATACAAATCCAAGCTACAGCGAAATATTACATCACACTGGTCAGAATGGCCATTGCCACTCTACAATCAATGATAGAGAGGGTGTGGAGAGAAGGGAACCCTCCTGCAGCATTCTTTGCAATCACATAAGTACATCCAATTGGGACCACAGTACGGATGTTCATTTGAAAAATAACACAGAAGTACCTTAGGACCCAGCAATCCAACACCTGGAAATAAATCCAGAGAAAACCTAAAATTTAAAAGCATGGGTAATCTTCAATCTCGGTTCCACTAGGCAAGACAAGAAAGCAGCTAATCAGAGAAGGACAGATGAATGGATACAGAAGATGAGATACACACGCAGAGCAGCATCACTCAGCCGTAGAAAGGATAATATCATGCCACGTCCAGCAACAAGGAAGGAAGTAGAGATGATCACAGAAAGTGAAGTCAGACAAAGGACAACTACCATAGGGCATCACTTTAGAGGCAGATTCTAAAAACAGACACAGATAAACTTCTTCACCAAATAGAAAGGGCTCCACAACACAGCAAAGCACCTGCTGCCGCAAAGGCGCTTCAGTCGTGTCCGACTCTGTGCGACCCCACAGACGGCAGCCCGCCAGGCTCCTCCATCCCTGGGATTCTCCAGACAAGAACACTGGAGTGGGTTGCCATCGCCTTCTCCAATGCATGAAAGTAAAAAGTGAAAGTGAAGTCGCTCAGTCATGTCTGACTCTTCATGACCCCATGAACTGCAGCCCACCAGGCTCCTCCGCCCATGGGATTTTTCCAGGCAAGAGGACTGGAGTGGGGTGCCATCACCTTCAAAGCACCTAATGGTTACCAAAAAGGAAAGGTGGTGGGCAATGAGAAATGAGGTGTAATAATCAGTAAGGACCCTTCATCAACCCTGCATAATAAACTATATGGGAAATGAACCCAAAAAAGGACATGTCCACATCTCTGCAAAGGGAATCATGTTGATGTACACCTAAAACAAAGATAAACACAACACACACACACACACATCCTACAACATTGTAAGTCACTTATACACCAATATGAAATACAAATTACAAAAAGAGCATGCCGACTCTATTCCCCTCAGGCCTTGGTGACCTGGGCTGCTGGCACATCCCTGAAGCCTGGGTTCCCAGATGGACTGTTGTGGGGCTGACAGAGCTGGGAGAGATGTGCTGGCCAATGAGCCCTGCCCCACAGGCCTGCGTGCCTGCTCCCCTCTGCACCAGCCCACAACCTCCAGATCCAGGGGGTCCTCCTGCACCCAAAGGATGTGGAGCCTCTGGGCTGGAAGAACTATGAAAAGGCCCCTGGGCTCCATGTCTCCCAGTGTTGGGGTTCCCACCTCCAGCCTCCTTCCTTGGGGTTGCCCCACCTGTGGTGAAAGCACCCTCCAGAGAGTGGTGTTGCAGGAACTGGGATGTGTCCAGGGGATGGGGGTGAGGAAGGCAGGAGGAATGGGAGACAAGCCTTGGGTGTTTCTTCCAGCACTTTCCATTCTGACAGTTCAGGAACAGGACTTTCCCTAAGGCTCTGGTTCCCCCAGACAGGGTTGAGCATAAAGATATGCTGCCACCTTGTGGCCATTTCCCATAACAACAACTTTGAAACCATTGCGGATGGGCACTTTAATGTACATTAACAGGGCCTGCAGGGCTGCAAGTAAAAAACACCTGCCCTCAAGAAATGTCTTAGGGGAGGTCACTGGAAAAATATTCAGAATAGGGCAGGATTTCAAACTCACACAGTTTCAAAAATCATGTCAATATCGCTAAATATGAGAGAAATGCAAATGAAAACTTCAAGTTATCACCTCACACCAGTCAGAATGCCTACAGTCAGATGATACTCTACAAACAATAAATACTGGAGAGGGTGTGGAGGAAAGAGAGCCCTCCCACACTGATACTGGGAATGGCCAATGGGAGCAGCTACTGTGGAGGACACCGGGCAGAATCCTTAGCAAAGAAAATCAGACTGAAATTACAACACTCCTAATGCCACATACAAAAATTAACTGCAAATAGATTAAGGGTCTAAATAAATGGACAGATACAATGAAACTCTTAAGGAAAAAAGCAGAACACACTTTGACATAAAATGCAGCAAGTTCTTTTTTGATCCACCTCTTAGAATCAGGACTATTTAAATAAAACAGAAATAAACAAATGGGACCTAATAAACGTTTAAAGCATCAGGACTATTTAAATAAAACAGAAATAAACAAATGGGACCTAATAAACGTTTAAAGCATCTGCACAACAAAGGACACCTGCAGTGAGAGAAAAAGACAACCCTCAGGATGAAAAAAAAATCTGGCAAAGGAAGATACCCACAGGAATTTGTCTCCAACACACACAAACAACGTCTGGCAGGAGGAAAGACCAAGAGCTTACCGCAGCACTGACCCCTGGGAGGGCCATGCGACCCACTCAGAGAAGAGCACGTTACCAAGAGAAGCCCACCTCAGCCCCAGCCCCCGGACCTCTGAGCACTGACATCCAGACACAGGCACAGAATTTTCTAGGCCAGAGGCCAGGCCAGGTCTCTACCCAGGTCTCCATTCCCAGCGCACACAGGACAAGGCCAGGCCTAAATGCTCTCACTGTAGAAGCACACAGTCTCATCTAAACATCATCAGTGTGGACAGCACCTGGGCAGGTCTGAACCTACCTCGTAGACAGACCTTAGTCAGGGTTCAGTTCAGTTTAGTCACTCAGTCGTGTCCGACCCTGAGACCCCATGCATCGTAGCACACCAGGCCTCCCTGTCCATCACCAACTCCTGCAGTTCACCCAAACACCTCCATCAAGTTGGTGATGCCATCCAGCCATCTCATCCTCTGTCATCCCCTTCTCCTCCTGCCCCCAATCCCTCCCAGCATCAGGGTCTTTTCCAATGAGTCAACTCTTCGCATGAGGTGGCCAAAGTACTGGAGTTTCAGCTTTAGCATCATTCCTTCCAAAGAAATCCCAGGGCTGATCGCCTTCAGAATGGACTGGTTGGATCTCCTTGCAGTCCATGGGACTCTCAAGAGTCTTCTCCAACACCACAGTTCAAAAGCATCAATTCTTCGGCGCTCAGCTTTCTACACTAGCTTAAAGCTGCTCTCCCAGGAGGCACAGGTCACACACATGCAGGGTCTCTCACTGTTGAAGGGCGCTCACCCTTGCCTGTGAATTAGGATGCACATTTCTTGACCAAGAAATAATCAGCAAGCTCCACCCTTCACACACATCAGGGGAGGGTGAAACTGGAAGAATCTGTGTCATTGAACATTCCAACAGGCAAAACAAAGTTACCAATTGCTTTGGCCACGTGAAGGTCAGTGTCTCGCTGTTTCTCACCGTTCGTTGCACCGAAGGCAGGCAAGGCACGAGCAGGGAAGCTGGAAGAAACCTTGGGGAGCGTAGGAGCCACAGACTTGTTCATTTTCTCCTGACTGGCACAGCGGCTGTAACAGCAGACGCGCTGTACCCTCTGGTCTCCTGGAGATTCAGAGGGCGCAGCCGTATCGTAGCCGCAAGGACGTTTCTCCTGGAACTTACTGATGTTTACAGAGCAAAAGTGGTCTGCGGTACCCTGTGAAGTGCGTGCGCTGTGCTGTGAGCGTGCTCAGCTGATACAGAGCCGTATATTTAAAAAACGTGGGGCCAGAGTGAGAGGCAGTGGGCGAGAGAGCCTGATTACCACCAGCTTGGCTCGTTTGCTTTTTCCTTTGTTCAGGATCCAGGGGCCGGGAATTTTTTAGAGTGCAGCCCAGTGTCGTGTAAAGACACACAGGATGTGGCCTGATTCCAGCATCCCAGGCTTCCAGCAGGAGGTGGCCCCTCTGGAAACCTTTTGGAAAAGTATATTCTTTATCAGAATAAAAATGTGTTGTTGAAATTTCAACCATACTAGTTATTATTTGCAACTTAACACATTCTTAAAAGTGCGGCACCCTGATTTTTGCAGTTCCCATTGGTTCCATTGGTTCAAATTTTCCAGGTAGAAACAAGCCATCATTTCAAACTAGTTTCTTCTAATTCTGTTATTTGTTACTATTTCACACTTGAAAAAAAATAAAAGCAAATTCCTGCAAACAATGAGTGACTCAAAGAGCACAGGAGCCGCAGGTACTTTTTCTTCTAACAGTTTCATTTCTCTTCATGAAGAAAACAGAAAAAAATGCCACCCTCCCCAATTTTTTGCTTCTCTGTTCAAAATGAGCTAAAATGAAATTGATATTCATATCAACAAATAACAGTTTTTGAGGTTTGAAATGTCATACCAGGGAGACAGGGTCTGGAGAAAAGGGAATGCTCCTACACTGCTGGAGGGAAACCACATCCAAAAAATAAGGCTAAAATTCAAACTGGATTTAATTATAACAGTGTGTGGTTACATGGAGTATGAATCAAGGGTCTACATATAGCAGGCAATATGTGAAGGCAAATTTGATATCTCCTATGTGAGAGTAATTGAGTATTCCAAATCCTGAAAGATGATGCTGTGAAAGTGCTGCACTCAATATGCCAGCAAATTTGGAAAACTCAGCAGTGGCCACAGGACTGGAAAAGGTCAGTTTTCATTCCAATCCCAAAGAAAGGCAATGCCAAAGAATGCTCAAACTACCGCACAATTGCACTCATTTCACACGCTAGTAAAGTAATGCTCAAAATTCTCCAAACCAGGCTTCAGCAATATGTGAACCGTGACCTTCATGATGTTCAAGCTGGTTTTAGAAAAGGCAGAGGAACCAGAGATCAAATTGCCAACATCTGCTGGATCATGGAAAAAAGCAAGAGAGTTCCAGAAAAACATCTATTTCTGCTTTATTGACTATGCCAAAGCCTTTGACTGTGTGGATCACAATAAACTGTGGAAAATTCTGGAAGAGATGGGAATACCAGACCACCTGACCTGCCTCTTAAGAAACCTATATGCAGGTCAGGAAGCCACAGTTAGAACTGGACATGGAACAACAGACTGGTTCCAAATAGGAAAAGGAGTTTGTCAAGGCTGTATATTGTCACCCTGCTTATTTAACTTCTATGCAGAGTACATCATGAGAAACGCTGGGCTGGAAGAAAAGCACAAGCTGGAATCAAGATTGCCGGGAGAAATATCAATAACCTCAGATATGCAGATGACACCACCCTTATGGCAGAAAGGGAAGAGGAACTAAAAAGCCTCTTGATGAAAATGAAAGTGGAGAGTGAAAAAGTTGGCTTAAAGCTCAACATTCAGAAAACGAAGATCATGGCATCCGGTCCCACCATTTCATGGGAAATAGATGGGGAAACAGTGGAAACACTGTCAGACTTTATTTTTCTGGGCTCCAAAATCACTGCAGATGGTGACTGAAGCC
>NW_011494757.1:1396761-1398901 GCF_000754665.1 Bison bison bison | reverse complement strand
GACAGACGTGAGTCTGGGTGAACTCCGGGAGTTGGTGATGGACAGGGAGGCCTGGCGTGCTGCGATTCATGGGGTTGCAAAGAGTCAGACACGACTGAGTGACTGATCTGATCTGATCTGATGTGAGAGTAAAGGTTTTCTGTCAGATCTGCAGCTGATATGCACAGATTCTTTAGAATACTGCAGGCATTTTTTAGAATTATAGCTTTGTCTTGATACATTGCTGCTGCTGCTGCTAAGTCGCTTCAGTCGTGTCCAACTCTGTGTGACCCCAGAGACAGCAGCCCACCAGGCTCCCCCGTCCCTGGGATTCTCCAGGCAAGAACAATGGACTGGGTTGCCATTTCCTTCTCCAATGCATGAAAGTGAAAAGTGAAAGTGAAGTCTCTCAGTCATGTCCGACTCCTAGCGACCCCATGGACTGCAGCCTACCAGGCTCCTCCATCCATGGGATTTGCCAGGCAAGAGTACTGGAGTGGGGTGCCATTGATACATGGCTAGGAGTGGGATTACTGAATCATATGGTTTAACTCTAGTTTTTTTGAGGAATCACCATGCTGTTTGTTCTCTACAGGGACTGCACCAGTTAACATTCCCTCCAACAATGTGGGAGGGTTCCCTTTTCTCCACACCATCTGCAACACATGTTATTTGTAGATTTCTTAGTGCTGGCCATTCTACCAAGTGTGAAGTAGTACCTCATTGTGGTTTTTATTTGCATTTCTCAAATAATTACCAATGAGGAGCATTATAGGATGATTCTTTAAATGTCAGATGTGGGAAGTCCATTAAGTGTAATATGTCAACGTGACAATTTTTCACAGATAAGGATTTATTAAATAGTTATTTCATTTCTTCTTAGTTAACTATAGGGACATAAGTTATCATGTTAATCAAGATGATGCATCAGTTATGCATCTCTGAGCAGTTTTAAAGATGTGCATTGCTCCCTTCAAAGGGAAGGCTTGTGCTGGGACTAAGGTCCACCTCCCAATGAAAGCTGTTCCTTGAGCAAGTTCAGTCAGTGCAGGGGGTAAATGGTGAGACCACCGTATCACCTGACACTTCCCGCATCTCAGGCCTCAGTCTGACCATCCCATCTGAGGTTGAACAGTTTGTCCTGGTGATATAGTTTGAACTCTTTCTGTATGTCTAGGTCAATTGTTAATAATTTAGGATTAAACTCAGGATTCTATAGGATTCAGTTCAGTTCAGTTTAGTCACTCAGTCGTGTCCGACTCTTTGAGATCCCATAAACTGCAGCATGCCAGGCCTCCCTGTCCATTACCAACTCCCGGAGCTTACTCAAACTCATGTCCATCAAGTCGGTGATGCCATCCAGCCATCTCATCCTCTGTCGTCCCCTTCTCCTCTCCTGCCCCCAATCCCTCCCAGCATCAGAGTCTTTTCCAATGAGTCAACTATTTGCATGAGGTGGCCAAAGTACTGGAGTTTCAGCTTTAGCATCATTCCTTCCAAAGAAATCCCAGGGCTGATCTCCTTCCGAATGGACCGGTTGGATCAACTTGCAGTCCAAGGGACTCTCAAGAGTCTTCTCTAACACCACAGTTCAAAAGCATCCATTCTTCAGCACTCAGCTTTCTTCACAGTCCAACTCTCACATCTATACATGACCACTGGAAAAACCATAGCCTTGACTAGATGGACCTTTGTTGGCAAAGTAATGTCTCTGCTTTTGAATATGCTATCTAGGTGTCATACTTCTCAGTAGTCTTATCATGGCTTCAGTCACCATCTGCAGTGATTTTAGAGCCCAGAAAAATAAGTCTGACAGTGTTTCCACTGTTTTCCCATCTATTTCCCATGAACTGATAGGACCGGATGCCATGATCTTCGTTTTCTGAATGTTGAGCTTTAAGCCAACTTTTTCACTCTCCACTTTCATTTTCATCAAGAGGCTTTTTAGTTCCTCTTCCCTTTCTGCCATAAGGGTGGTGTCATCTGCATATCTGAGGTTATTGATATTTCTCCCGGCAATCTTGATTCCAGCTTGTGCTTTTCTTCCAGCCCAGCGTTTCTCATGATGTACTCTGCATAGAAGTTAAATAAGCAGGGTGACAATATACAGCCTTGACAAACTCCTTTTCCTATTTGGAACCAGTCTGTTGTTCCATGTCCA
>NW_011494757.1:1395655-1396661 GCF_000754665.1 Bison bison bison | reverse complement strand
AATAAAGCAGAAATAGATGTTTTTCTGGAACTCTCTTGCTTTTTCCATGATCCAGCGGATGTTGGCAATTTGATCTCTGGTTCCTCTGCCTTTTCTAAAACCAGCTTGAACATCATGAAGGTCACACTTCACGTATTGCTGAAGCCTGGCTCGGAGAATTTTGAGCATTACTTTACTAGCATGTGAGATGAGTGCAATTGTGCGGTAGTTTGAGCATTCTTTGGCATTGCCTTTCTTTGGGATTGGAATGAAAACTGACCTTTTCCAGTCCTGTGGCCACTGCTGAGTTTTCCAAATTTGCTGGCATATTGAGTGCAGCACTTTCACAGCATCATCTTTCAGGATTTGAAATAGCTCAACTGGAATTCCATCATCTCCACTAGCTTTGTTCGTAGTGATGCTTTCTAAGGCCCACTTGACTTCACATTCCAGGATGTCTGGCTCTAGGTGAGTGATCACACCATCGTGATTACCCACACTCTAACAGCAAAATATGTTTTAAAGTTACACCAGGACACAGGGGTTACACCATGAGCCTAAGGGAGTTTCTGCAGATTTTTCTGTTCTGACATCAAGGCCCCTTCCCCAGTTTTACAACAGCACAATTGCCAGAGACTGGATGAGCTACATCATTGGCGGGGATCAGGACAGAATGAAAATGCAGGAATCCTTCTGTTAGGATTACTAAGACTGTCATGCTGACAGCACAGCCTTCAACCAAGCACAGAGCCCCTCTAAGTGCAGGCGCCCCGGACACTGAGCGTGTGTGTCCATGAAGACAAAGGCTTCTACTCGCATAGAGCCAGTTTTGTGTAATGGTGTGTTAAATTGAATTATAACTCCAAATATTTGTACTAGGGACATGTGGACTCTTTTTTCTATTGAAAACTGGGGTATTTCTAATTGAAGAGTAGTGTTTTATGTTGTGTTAGTTACAGGTGTATAGCAAAGGGATTCAGTTATATATATATATATATATATGTATGTATAGTATATAATATACATT
>NW_011494757.1:1395331-1395555 GCF_000754665.1 Bison bison bison | reverse complement strand
TATATGTTGAGCTTTAAGCCAACTTTTTCACTCTCCACTTTCATTTTCATCAAGAGGCTTTTTAGTTCCTCTTCCCTTTCTGCCATAAGGGTGGTGTCATCTGCATATCTGAGGTTATTGATATTTCTCCCGGCAATCTTGATTCCAGCTTGTGCTTTTCTTCCAGCCCAGCGTTTCTCATGATGTACTCTGCATAGAAGTTAAATAAGCAGGGTGACAATATA
>NW_011494757.1:1387971-1394803 GCF_000754665.1 Bison bison bison | reverse complement strand
AAATCCCAGGGCTGATCTCCTTTAGAATGGACAGGTTGGATCTCCTTGCAGTCCAAGGGACTCTCAAGAGTCTTCTCTAACACCACAGTTCAAAAGCATCAATTCTTCAGCGCTCAGCCTTCTTCACAGTCCAACTCTCACATCCATACATGACCACTGGAAAAACCATAGCCTTGACTAGATGGACTTTGTTGGCAAAGTAATGTCTCTGCTTTTGAATATGCTGTCTAGGTTGGTCATAACTTTCCTTCCTAGGAGTAAGCAAATATAACACAGGTATATGTAAATACATACATGCTCTCAGATTATTAGGTTTCAGTTGTTGCTGTTGTTCAGTCGCCCAGTTGTGTCCAGCTCTTTGTGACCCCATGGACTGGAGCATACCAGGCTTCTCTGTCCCTCACCATCTCCCAAAGTTTGCCCAAGTTCATGTCCCTTGCATGAGTGATGCCGTCCAGCCATCTCATCCTTGGACATCCTCTTCTCCTTCTGCTCTCAATCTTTCCCAGCATCAGGGATTTTTCCAGTGAGTCAGCTCTTCTAATCAGATGACGTAAATACTAAAAACTTCAGCTTTAGCATGAGTCCTTCCAGTGAATATTCAGGGTCGATCTCCCTTAAGATTGACTGGTTTGATCTCCCTGCTATCCAAGGGACTTTCAGGAGTCTTCTCCAGTACCAGAGTTCAAAGGCATCGATTCTTTGGCATTCTGCCTTCTTTCCAGTTCAGCTCTCACGACCATATGTGACCACTGGGAAGACCATAGCCTTGACTATACGGACCTTTGTCAGCAGTGTAACGTCTCTGCTTTTCAACACACTGTCTAGGTTTGTCATAGCTTTCCTGCCAAGAAGCAATCACCTTCTAATTTCATGGCTGCAGTCACCATCCACAATGATTTTAGAGCCCAAGAAGAGGAAATTTGCCACTACTTCCACCTTTTCCCTTCTATTTGCCATGAGTAATAGGACCAGATGCCACGATCTTAGATTTTTTAATATTTAGATTTAAGCCAGCTCTTTCACTCTCCTCCTTCACCCTCATCAAGAGGCTCTTTAGTTCCTCTTGGCTTTCTGCCATTAGAGTGATATTATCCGTGTAACTAAGGTTGTTGATGTTTCTCCTGCCTATCTTGATCCCAGCTTGTAACTCATCCAGCCCAGCATTTCTCATGATGTGCTCAGTGTATAGGTTAAACAAACAGGGTGACAGCAGACAGCCCTGTTGTACTCCTTTCTTAATCTTAAACCATGCATGGTTCTAACTGTTGCTTCTTGACCCACACACAGGTTTCTCAGTAGACAGGTAAGATGGTCTGGTATTGCCTTCTCTTTAAGAGCTTTCCACAGTTTGTCATGATCCACACAAACTCTGGGAGTTGGTGATGGACAGGGAGGCCTGGCGTGCTGTGATTCATGGGGTCGCAAAGAGTCGGACACGACTGGGCAATTGAACTGAACTGAACTGAACACAGTCAAAGGCTTTGGTGTGGTTGAAGAAACAGACAGATGTTTTTCTGGAATTCCCAATTTTTCTCTATATCCAGCGAATGTTGGCAATTTGATCTCTGTTTCCTTTTCCTTTTCTAAACCCAGCTTGGACATTGGAAGTTCTTGATTCAAAAAATGCTGAAGGCTAACGTGCAATATTTTAAGCATGACCTTACTAGCATGGGAGATGAGTGCAATTGTCCAGTGGTTAGCACATTCTTTGGTACTACCTTTTTCGGGAACTGGAATGAGGATTGACCTCTTCCAGTCCTGTGGCCACTGCCGGGTCTTCCAGATTTGCTGACACATTGAATGCAACACCTTGATGGCATCATCCTTTAGGGTTTTGAATAGCTCTACTGGAATTCCATCACATCCACTAGCTTTATTAACAGCAGTGCTTCCTAAGGCCCACTTGACTTCTCTCTCCAAAATGTCTGGCTTTAGGTGGCTGACCACACCATTGTAGTAATCTGGTTCATTAAGCTCTCCTTTGTACAGTTCTTCCTTGTATTCTTTCCATCTCTTCTTGATCTCTTCAGCATCTACTATGTGTCTACCATTTCTGTCCTTTATTGTGCTCATCTTTGGACAAAATGTTCCCTTGGTATCTCAAATTTTCCTGAAGAAAATCTTTCCTAATCTTTCCCCTTCAGATGGTTTCTAGTTTCATACACTGTTCATTGAGGAAGGTCTTCTTGTCTCTCCATACTGTTCTTTGGAAATCTGAGCTCAGGTGGATATACCTCTCCCTTGCTTCTCTCTCCTCTTCTTTCTTTAGCTGTTTGGAAGGCCTCCTCTGAGAACCACTTTGCCTCCTTGCTTTTCTTCTTCTCTGGGATGGTGTTGTTCACTGCTTCCTGTACGTATTATGGATCTCTGTCCATAGTTCTTCAGGCATATCGTT
The DNA here is from genome assembly GCF_000754665.1 of Bison bison bison. Taxonomy (NCBI): domain Eukaryota; kingdom Metazoa; phylum Chordata; class Mammalia; order Artiodactyla; family Bovidae; genus Bison; species Bison bison. The sequence continues at coordinate 1,392,405 of NW_011494757.1, read as the reverse complement.
TACTAGATCTAATCGCTTGAGCCTATTCATCACCTCCACTGCATATTCACAGGGGATTTGATTTGAGTCGTACCTGGCTGGCCTAGTGGTTTTCCCCACTTTCTTTACTTTAAGCCTGAATTTTGCTATGAGAAGCTGAGGATCTGAGCCACAGTCAGCTCCAGGTCTTGTTTTTGCTGACTGTGTACAGCTTCTCCATCTTTGGCTACAAAGAATGAAATCAATTTCATTTCAGTATTGATCACTTGGTGAAGTCCATGTGTAAAGTCATCTCTTGTGTTGTTGAAAAAGTGTATTTGCTATGACCAGTGCATTCTCTTGGCAGAATTCAGCTAGCCTTTGCCCTGCCTCGTTTTGTTCTCCAAGGCCAAACTTGCCTGTTACTCCATGTATCTCTTGACTTCCTACTTTTACATTCCAACCCCCAATGATGACTGGAACATCTGTTTTTTGGTGTTTGTTCTAGAAGCACAGAGAATTCTTAGGGCATTGAAACTATTCTGTGTGATACTATAGTGATTGATACACATCATCACACATTTGTTCAAAATCACAGAATGCATAATTCCAATAGTGATGCCCAATGTAAACTGTGGAGAAGGCAATGGCACCCCACTCCAGTCCTCTTGCCTGGAGAATCCCAGGGACGGGGGAGCCTGGTGGGCTGCCACCTATGGGGTCGCACAGAGTCAGACATGACTGAAGTGACTTAGCAGCAGCAATGTAAACTGTAGACTGTGGGTGATGTACTTTAGTTAATTATAACAAATGTACTACTTTTGTGCAGGATGTTGACAGTGGGGAGGCTGTGCATGCACCAGGCGAGGAACCTTCTGTACTTTTGGTTCAATTTTGCTGTGAACCTAAAACTGAATTAAAAAATAAAGTCCTTTCAAAAAAAAAAAAAAAGAATACTGGAGTGGGTTGTCATTCCCTTTTCCAAGGGATCTTCCAGACCCAGGGATCAAAACTGGGTCTCCTGCATCGCAGGCAGGTTCTTTACTATCTGAGCCACTAAGGACACAGAAGAACTGCACAAAGAAAAGGTCTTCATGACCCAGATAACCACGCTGGTGTGCTCACTCACCTAGAGCCAGACATCCTGGAATGCAAAGTCAAGTGGGCCTTAGGAAGCATCACTACGAACAAAGCTAGTGGAGGGGATGGAATTCCTGCTGAGCTCTTTCAAATCCTAAAAGATGATGCTGTGAAAGTGCTGCAATCAACACGTCAGCAAATTTGGAAAATGCAGCAGTGGCCACAGGACTGGAAAAGGTCAGTTTTCATTCCAATCCCAAAGAAGAACAATGCCAAAGAATGCTCAGACTACCACATAATTGTAGTCATTTCACTCACTAGCTAGGTAATGCTCAAAATTCTCCAAGCTAGGATTCAACAGTAAATGAACCAAGATCTTCCAGATGTACAGTTCGATTTAGAAAACACAGAGGAACCAGAAATCAAATTGCCAGCATTTGCTGGGTCATAGAAAAAGCAATAGAATTTCAGAAAAACATCTACTTCCACTTCATTGACCACGTTAAAGCCTTTGACTGTATGGATCACAACAAACTGTGGACAATTCTTCACGAGATGGTAATACCAGACCACCTTACTTGCCCCCTGAGAAACCTATATGCAGGTCAAGAAGCAACAGTTAGAACCAGACACGGAACAATGGCCTGGTTCAAAATTGGGAAAGGAGTATGCCATTGTACACTGTACTTTGTCACCCTGCTTAGTTAACTTATATGTAGAGTACATCATGTGAAACGCTGGGCTTGATCAATCAAAAGCTGGAATCAAGATTGCTGGGAGAAATCTCAACAACCTCAGATACGCAGATGACACCACCCTAATGACAGAAAGCAAAGAGGAACTAAAGAGACTCTTGAGGAAGGAGAAAGAGGAAAGTGAAACAGCTGGCTTAACACTCAACATTCAGAAAACCAAGATCATGGCATCCAGTCCCATCATTTCATGACAAGTAGACAGGGGGAAACTGGAAACAGTGACAGATTTTATTTTGGGGGGCAGGCAGTGACTGCAGCCATGAAATTAAAAGACACTTGCTTCTTGGAAGAAAACCTATGACCAACCTAGACAGCATATTAAAGAGCAGAGACATTACTTTGCCAAAAAAGGTCCATATAGTCAAAGCTATGGTTTTTCCAGTGGTCATGTATGGATGTGAGAGCTGGACTATAGAGAAGGCTGAGCACTGAAGAATTGATGTTTTTGAACTGTGGTGTTGGGGTGTAGGAGACAGGCCTATTAAAAGGTCTGGCAAAAGAATTAAGCAATTTCACTGAGAGGACCTGACTCAGCATGTGACTTCTGAAGGAATCCAAGAAGGAACAAAAACATCTTGAAAGCAGGATGTATGCCTGGGTATAGAAAGCCATCAACAGACTGTTCCTATCTTTGGCACTTATGAGGCACAGAGAGAGTGACTGGCTCTTTGTCCTTGAGGCAGAAAAACAGGGAACAAAAGTGTTCACTGTGAACTGCACAGGGTTATCACTGACGGCCACCTGGCCGGCTATGCTCACAGAAACACGTACAAGCAGGTCTCAAAAAGTATAATAAAGCAGACTTGAGATCAGTTTGGGCACCTTCACCTTGTGGGGGTGTTGGTCCCCTAATCCCCCCTTTAATTTTCTTGAGTGTTTCTCATTCTTTTGCCAAGCCACACTTTCAGGAACCTGTGTGGTCGAGCTGGACTCTACATTGGGGAAGACTCTTGAGAGTCCCTTGGACCACAAGGAGATCAAACCAGGCCATCCTAAAGGAAATCAGTCCTAAATATTCATTGGAAGGACTGATGCTGAAGCTGAAACTCCAATATTTTGGCTACCTGGTGCAAACAGTGGACTCATTAGAAAAGCCCCTGATGCTGGGAAAGACTGAAGGCAGGAGGAGAAGGGGACGACAGAGGATGAGATGGTTGGATGGCATCACCGACTCAATGGACAGAGTTTGAGCAAGCTCCAGAAGATGGTGAAGGACAGGAAAGCCTGGCGTGCTGCAGTCCATGAGGGTCAGACTCCACTTAGCAACTGGACAACAGGGGGCAACAGGGAGGGGCTCCATTCTGGGTGGCAGGCACAGGGCCACTTGGCCCTCGTCACCCGCAGGGCCTGAGGTCAGGTCCCTGGGCTTTCCTGCCTTCATCTCCAGTCCCAGGGATTGCTCTGGCCTGGGGCCCCTGCCAGCCTGATTTCTTGCCTCTTCTTTCTCTAAGCTCAATGAAGTACAACACGTTTAAGCCAGGGCTGTTTCTCTTTCATAGTCTTTCAATGCAGCTCCCCTCCCGACCTCACCCCACTACTTTAAATTGATCAGCTCCCCGAAACCAACACTGGCCATCTGTCCATGTCCTTGGAGTTCCACCAACTCCATCTCCACCCCCATCTCTCTCTGGGCCCAGAGGTCTGGCCAAGGAACCTTGCGGGGCGGGGGAGGGGGGGGGTGGCGCTCCACCATGCTCCAGCCCCCTCTAGCGGCCTTCTGTGCTAACACCAACTCTCAGCACTTTCTCCTACCTTTGTACCCATCCCCAGGGGCTGCCCTGGCCTGGGGCACCTGCCAGTCTGATTCTGGCCCTCCTGGTTTGATCCAAACAAGGATACAAGGAGGGTGGCACCCCACTCCCTCCAAAACCCTGCCCTTCCTGGGAGTTGAGTGCACAGTTTGTACAGTGGGTCCAGGTGTGAAGGCTCAGTTGCCCCCTTGGTTCCTGCCTGCTCTGTGCAGGGAATGCCCTCTCCGAAGCACTGGTGTAGGTTGGGGCTGGCGCTCCCAGTGGGGATGACTGGGATAAATAACTGCCAGGGGCCCCCAGTGTGAGGGAACAAGCCGAGGCCGCAGGGAGCCCAGGCTGCAGATCTGAGTCCACGTCAACCCCAGGTGGCTCTGGCTGGAGCCGAGAGGTCGTGGGTCTGGACTGCCAGCTGCCTGCCTGGAGACTGCCTCCTCGAGGGGTAGTCGGCTGGAGCCATGGAAGTCACCCTGGATGTGGGGGCTGGAAAGGTCAGGCAGCTGTCTCCTGGGAGCCGTGCTCTCAAGGGAGCCACAAGAACTATCCCCTGGCACTGCCCTCCTGCTCAGGACAAGGCTCCGCGAGGTGATCAAGGTCCCACAGCTGACAGGCAGATGGAAGCTGGCACCCCTCATGCTGGGTCCAGAGGCGGACAGCCTAGGGTCGGACCAGGAGGCTCCTGTCCCTGACGCCCTGTCGTCCCAAAGGAGGTGCCTTGTCCACACAGGCGGACAAACCTCAGAGCTCCCCTTCCCAGTGGCAGGGCAGAGGGGTCTACTTCTCTCTCCTAGGGCAGATTCTAGCGCTTGTACAAACCACGCCCTTCCCTTCTGGAAGAAGAGCTTGCTCGCACAACCAGCCTGGCTGCAGAGGAGGTCAGGCACATGGCCAGC
>NW_011494757.1:1379745-1386928 GCF_000754665.1 Bison bison bison | reverse complement strand
CCCTCCTCTTGCTTCCCAGCCCGTCCTCAGGGCCTGGAGGAGGGCCCTGTCCGACTGGTCCGGTGTGGACCCGTGGGCAGCGTCACTGCGTGGTGACAGCCGGGCACACAGAGCCTGGGCCATGTGCAGCCGCCCAGGGCTTCCAGGAGCCCATGTGCAAGCGCGGGGACAGACAGCTGACACACAGACTCACCACCTAAAGTGGAAACACCTCTTCCTGGCAATCTGGAACTTACCTTTTTAAAGGCCCTTTCCTTGGCCTTCAAACTTCTGGGCTGCTGTGTCTCCTCCTGACTCCCCCTGGGATATGTGGCTCACAGGAGCATCCCCAGGACCTTAGCTGCTCAGCAGCTCCCACCATGGTCCAGCCTCTCAGAGGGGCTGCTCCACCGCCCCTTATAAACAGGGGAACTCGCCGTGGAAAGGCCCTCTGCGCGACGGTCAGGAGACAGCTGCGCAGGGACGGCCACGCCCACGCCGCCTTCTCCACCTGCCCACGCAGCCTGGTTCACAGACTCTGTTTTGCTAGTAAAGGCCTGGGAGCTCCCCTCAGTCCTTCTGAAAATGTTCTGGAACACGAGCGCAGGAAGCTAGCACACTTTCCGTATTCCTGTCCTGCAGTGCAGCTCAGGCCTTTCCCCTCTGTGGCTGTGTCGGGAGTCACGTGATAATTTTCTCAGGTAGTTTTTTCCGTTTAGTTGCTCAGATTAATTCCAAGGACCACTTGGCGTCTCTAACTGGAGCATGCACGGCCCGGTTCCACACAGGGGGAGGCAAAACAGAGTGTCTGCAACACAGCTTCCTGGGGCATCATGTTTATTCCCCATGCTTTAAAAGGACTGTCCCCTCCCCGACTCGGAAGAAAAGACTCGGAAGAGCGGGGGAGGGGAGACGTGCTGCCGGAAAGGCCGTCCAGCCTCTGACAGTCCAGCCCCCACCCAGGTGGGCCTGTGTCAGGGCAGCATCTCCTCTAGGCCCCAGGCAGCGCCAGACCGTCCTCTGAGCCGGTCAGGTAATCCGGATACGATGCTTCTGAAGACCGCGGTGGTGCGAGCCACCCTCCTGATGTGAATCCAGGGCAGAGAACACCCCGTGTTCCCCTGGACCACATCCTCTCCACGGGCATCAGGCACACACAGCACACGCCGCCGGCACCGCCCCCACCTCGGGCTGGGCTGTGTGCACCAGCCTTGGCCTCCAGGGGCCGGGGTTCAGCATCATCCTGCTCTCCACTTCAACGCCCGAGGTGTGGCCTGACCTTCCTGCCTCGCCAGCCATGAGGAACTACCCTGGGCTCACTTTGTGGTCAGGCTTCCAGCTGGCCAGTCTGCAACAGGACTGTTTTAAAGTAAAGTTCTAGAATCTCCCAGGCACCCCTGCTGCCTTTGGCTGTGGCCGGAGGGGGGCTGGGACACTCTAGGGCTGCCCAGCATGGGGGGAGCTTCTGGAGGACAACACACCCAGAGCAGCCAGAGCCTCTGGGGCCCCAGGCCTGCTGGTGGAGGGGGATCCCCAGGGCCTCACCGGATTTGGGGGCATGGACCGCTGGCCCTCCAGGCTGCTGCCCCTCCTCCTCACAGAACTGTCTGCCCACCTCAGAGCCCAAGGGGCTCAAGCCATGCTGAGGTCAGCAGAAGGGGAGGGCCTCGGAGTGACAGGATGAATCCTGCCTGTGGCCGCACCCCTCAAGCCCATGGTCATCACCTCTGTCACCCGGGGAATCCTTGTCACAGGGCAGCTCACTGGATGGCCCGAGCGGCTCCTCCTGGCCCACGTTCACTCACAGATGCCTCGTGGGTCACTTCAAGTGACCCCTCTGTCATCGGGGTCAAGGGTTATCATTGTTTCAGAGATATTTTTCTATCTCAAGAGAGGGATAAAGTGGGAACACGGTGTTGCCCACTCAGGATCCGCTGCTGCAGCTCCCAGAAGTCCGGTCCCATGAAGGGCAGGGACCCAGGCCCCATGAGTACAGAACCACTCCCAGGCTCCACGCGTCTAGGTGAGTGGCCATCACAGAAGGTGCTGAGTGGGAAAGTCTGTGATTCTTATACTCAGCTCAGCATCAAGAAGTAGGGTCCCTGGCGTCAGGTCTCGTCTGCGGGCAACACCTTCTGGTGGCAGCACTGCCCAGCAGGCACCAGCTGCTGGGACAGGCCTTGGCCGCCTCATCTGCCCGGCAGCCACCATGCAGTAAACAGTCAATCGCGTCTCCTCCACTCACATACTCCGTGACAAGGAATAACGTTTCTTCAGTGTCAATCACCTGGAGGAGCTTTCAAAACCCTGATGCTCTGGACTTTGCAAGAAAAGTCTCTGGAGGCTCTTGTTAATGGCCTCCTGAAAAGAAGACCACCCTCATCATATTTACCCCAATAAGGTCAGCAGCAAACTCATCATTAGAAAGCTTGGGAGACCAGGAGACAGTGGGTTGACTTATTCAAAGCACTGAAGGAAAAATGTGTCAACCAAGAATCCTGTGGCTGGCAAAACAGAGCATTAGGCCTGCCTTGCATAAAGGACACTGGACATTAACTCAAAAACAAGTGTACATAAGGGGAAAATAGGAAGTGACCACATAAGCCAAGATTCAGAGAAGACCTTAGAAGCCTTGAAGGGTACACCTCAGGCTGGTCCTCATCTTGGAGACTGCCCACAACGATCAGAAGCACAAAAACAGTGTCGGCAGACAGCAAGCCTGGGGAAAAGCAGGAACCTTATTTCCACGTTCCCACATTACTGCACTCAAACGTCCAGTTTTCAACAAAAAATCACAAGGCAGAGGAGAGACATCATCAGAATGGTGGGGCAGGAGATTTCTACTATCTTCCCCCAAAGAAAACCGATTTGAACGATTGCCCACAGACCAGACAGCCTCTGTGGAAGGCCCGGAGTCTAGCGGTGGACCTTGCCAGCGCGGTTCTGGACAAAAAATCAGATACTGGATGCACTGAGGAGCCTAAGAGTCTAACTTTTCCCATGTTGACCCCCCAACCCCCAAGGTGACGTTTCAGGACTAAAGGTAACCAGGAAGGGTTAATTTTAAATATACACTGGCTCTGCTCCAGTGACCTGAACCCTTTATTTTTATGAAGAAACATAAGGGCCTGCCTGAGGGAGTAACCTGAGCCGCCCACCTGTGAAGGAGTGTGAGGAAGTGAGGCTAACACACCTCCTGCCTGAGAGAAGCCATTCTTGCAAAGACGGATTGTCGTTTTACTCTTTCCTCACCTCCCCCCATCTCTGATCCATAAAAGAACCTGGCAACCAGGCCCTGAAAGACAGCGGTTTTGAGGCACAAGCCTGCTTTCTTCTCCGCACACTGCTGCTGCTGCTAAGTCGCTTCAGTCGTGTCCGACTCTGTGCGACCCCATGGACTGCAGCCCACCAGGCTCCTCCATCCATGGGATTTTCCAGAGTATTGGAGTGGGGTGCCATTGCCTTCTCCTCTCCGCCCACTGGCTCCCATTAAAATCTCTTCCTCGCCTCAAACCCGCTTCTCTGGGAAGGAGCGCCCCGCCTCCCCGCGCATGCGCTGACGGCCGGGCGGGCGCGCTCCGGCACCAGGGAGCCTGGGCGGAAAAACTGCGCGTCAGCAGGCCTGCGGGAAACCGTCCACTGGACCGCGGAGCGGGCCCCGGGGGCACAGGGGCTATCGGCACGCTGCCGGGTCCTCCGGACCGACGGCCGCGGAGCTGCAGCGTTCGCCACAAGGGGCGGCGTGGAGCCGGCGCCCCCGCAGTAACAGGTGAGAGTTCCCAGCACAGCCCCCAGAGGGCGCTTCTCTCCTGAAGTCAGCCGGGAAGAGGTCACTTTGTTCAGATGTCAAGGCAGCAACACAGGGCTTCAAGGAATATGAAAAATCGAGGTCCAGTTATCAAATAAATGTCACAAGGAGGCACTGTACGGCACAGGACACAGGGTCAATGAAACTGCAGTAACTGTATGGTGACAGAAGGCTCCTGCACTTATCATGGTGGTCAGTTCTTAATACACAAAAATGCTGAATCACTCTGCTGTACACTCCAAACTAATATAATACTATATGCCAACTATGCTTTAGTTAAAAAAAAAAAAAAAGTGTTTTTAAGAAAATTTAAGGAACATGACACCATCAGTGGAACACAGTAACTGTGTCTAATAACTGACCCCAGAGAAATGGAAATCTGCCATTTACCCAATAAATAATTCAAAATAGCTGTTTTAAGGAAGCTCAGTAAACTACAAAAAACAGAAGGACAATTCACCAAATTAGGAAAACAACACGTGAACAAATTAGACGTTCTACTGGGAGAAAAATCATTAAGAAAAAAAAGAATTATGCAGAAATTCTTAGGCTGAAGAATACAATGGATGAAATTATTTAAAATGCAATGGACAACATTAACAGCACAATGAATCAAGAGGAAGAAGTTGTGAAGTAGCAGACAGAACCTTGAAATTATTCAAAGGAGAAGATAAAAGAATGAAGAGTGAAAGTCCTGTGAATTATTCTAACTCCCTTAGATTAAGAAAAACAATCTAAGAAGTACTAGAGTCTCAGAAGAAGACAAAGGTCAGAAAGCATATTTAAAAAAATAATGACTGAAAACGTCCCAAATCTGAGGAGAAATTTTGATATCCGAACTTATGAAGCTAAAAGGTCACCCAAAAATGTCAATTAGTTCAGTTGCTCAGTCGTGTCCGACTATTTGTGACCCCATGGACTGCAGCACACCAAGCCTCCCTGTCCATCACCATCTCCTGGAGTTTACTCAAACTCATATCCATCGCATCGGTGATGCCATCCAACCATATCATCCTCTGTCGTCCCCTTCTCCTCCTGCCTTCAATCTTGCCCAGCATCAGGGTCTTTTCAAATGAGTCATTTCTTCGCATCAGGTGGCCGAAGTATTAGAGTTTCAACCTCTGCATCAGTCCTTCTAATGAATATTCAGGACTGATTTCCTTTAGGATTGACTGGTTGGAGCTCCTAGCTGTCCAAGACTGGAGCGTCTTCTCCAACACCACAGTTCTCCAGTACTCTTGCCTGGAGAATCCCATGGAGGGAGGAGCCTGGTAGGCTACAGTCCATGGGGTCCCAAAGAGTGGGACGCGACTAAGCGACTTCACTTTCATACAGCCCTTGTGGATCACAGAGTGATCACTTTCATCCTCCTTCCAGAGCCCCTGGATTCAAATGCTAATCTGTTCTGAAACACTACGACAAACCCAACCAGAAAGTTTTACTAGTTTTCTGGGCATCCCTTAGCCTAGTCTAGTTACCACCTGAGACAAACGGTCTCAGCAAAGCCACCCTCTCCGGCCCACTCCGCTCTCCCTCTTTGGACCCCCCACCCCCACTCTGGACGGTCAGGGATGCAGTGAGGCCGCCCTCACCCGGGGACGCACACTGGCCAGTGGGAACGCAAGCCCGCCCTGGGTGCACGGCCCAGTAGAAGGGGCGGGGACACTGTGGAGGGCGAGGGTCCCGGGAGAGGGCTGGGTGCGGGGAGAACCCCGAGGCGAGCAGTTGGGCCGAGACAGAGCGCCCCACCACCAGCCGCAGGAGACCCCGGCGGCAGGCTGTACACCGGCTGGGCGTTTAACGGGAACGGCCGGTACCTGGGGCGGAGCTATAACCAGGGTCAGAGGGCCAGGCCAGACTCGTGCCAGGGGGCGGGCGTGGCCTGGAGGAAACGTCCGCGTCAGCCCCTCCCTCACACCTGGGCCTGCAGGGCAGGGGCGGGAGTGCCCGAAAAAGCAGGTTTGAAGCGGAAAGAAGACGTATTCCCGCTTCCTACACAGCCCGAGTGAGGGAGCCTCGCAGCGCAACGGCTGGGGCTGGGCCGCTGGACGGAGCGCCGAGTCGCGGAGTCTGCGAGGGGGCGGGACCCGCTGGACGGAGGGCCGAGCGGCGAGGCCTCCCGGGCGGGCCTGCGTGAGGGCGGGCCTTGAGGGGCGGGGCCTGCGCGTGGCTGAGCTGCCCACCCTCTCTTTCCCCTGGAACAATTCCAGCCTGGGCCGTGTCCACTTGGACGGTTTGTTGGGCAGAGCTGCCCCTATTATACTCAAGCTGTACGTTTTAACCAACATCAGGTACCCTCTTAAGAGTTGTGAGAGGCAGTTACAGTAAATCCTGAGTTTTCTTCATTAAATTCTGAGGGTTTTTTTAAACCGTTTAAATGTGTTTATTGGTGCTCGGGGTTTAATTTCTTTTTTTTTTTTTTTGGCTGTCCTGGGTCTTCGTTGCTGCGCTGGCTCCTCATTGCTGTGGAGCATAGGCGGGCTCTGATCTGTGGCCACATTACAAACACGGGTTCATGGCTCAGAGGTTCAGGTGCATGCCGCTCCTGCTGTGATGCTGGCTGACCGTGCCTGTCCAGCCCAGGGTGCCTCGCTTGCCCTTCTGGGGGCTGCCCTCAGCCTGCACAGGCCAGTCGGTGTGTGGTTCTGAAAGGTTGTTGCTGAACCACGAAAGACACCAGGATTCTTGGCCTCCGGAGGAAAGGAATTCGATCCGGGGCCCATGACGAGGCTTGGTCACTCAGAGCTTTTGTGTGATAAAGTTTTATTAAAGTATAAAAGAGATAGACAGCTTCTGACATAGACATCAGAAGAGGGCAGAAAGAGTGTCCCCTGTTAGCCTTTAGCAGCATGTTATATACCTATCAGCAAGCTGTTAATTAGAGAACGGAGATGTCCCTCACCCACAACATGCATTTTGAGATAACTTGGCACCAGGTGAGTCATCCCAGGCCATAAAACTATTGATATGAATCTTGAAGAAAGGCAGGGTTCCAAGCAAATAGTCTCATTAACATAGCTTAAGAGAACATTTGCATGAGTAAAACATATTGGTTTGTCAAGTTCTGAGTCTTAGGCGAGATTGATTTGAAGACCGAGTCTAGGGGAAATGCATAGTACATTAACATAGCTTAAGAAAACACCTCCATAAGAAAAACGCATTGGTTAGCTCAAGGTTTGAGAAAAGTTAAGTTCCAGTGTTAAGTTGCCAGGTGTCGTTATGGCAACACAGAATTTTAAGAGAAACCTCTTTTTAAATTTGTATAGAGAAGGGAAAAGTATAACACTAGTTGTTTCCTCCTGCTACTTAAGAGCGTGATTAAAAAAAATCTGACACCTGCAGCCTATTTCCTCCTTTTGGAGACCCCTGGCCTTCCTGCCTGTTACTCTCAGTTCC
>NW_011494757.1:1369066-1379645 GCF_000754665.1 Bison bison bison | reverse complement strand
TCTCAGTTCCCTAGGTGACGGTGCAGCATTCCCGTGGAGCCCTTGGGATAAGGCTGAGCTGGGCGATATGGAGAGTCCACCCAAGACGTCCAGGGAGAGGCCAGCTCTGCACCAACACCTTGATGGTGCCAGCAGATGGATGCACCCACACTGACCCGACCACTCACGCCTCCTGACCTGCTCCCCTCTCTGCTGGGCCCCCCACAATTGATCACCCTCCCACTGCCTGCACCCTGGGCCAGCTCTCATTCTACAAGGAAAGCCCAACTGCATGACTCTGGGCACTGGGTATTGCATCTGTTTTTCAGTAGAATCTATTCCACAATAGAGGACCTGGACTCGCTGAGGGCCGGCTGTCAGAAGGGGTCCCACAGAGCTTTCTGTGTGGGGGGAAGCATCCACGACACCACCTGGGGTCCCTGTCACCCTGAGGATAAGCCACAGCCTGGCCCTGCTGGGGCCCCTCCTCGCGCCTGGATTTGCTCACAGGGGCAGGGTCACAGTGTCAGGGAGGACCAGCCCTAAGTGACCAGGTGTGGCCAGTGTGAATTCTGCACCTTTGAGGAAGTCCTGCCAGGCCGACCCGTGAACACACACATGTACTCATATACATGGACACACTCACACACATGTGCACACAGGCATCTATACTCCTACATTGTGCACATACACACTTATACACATCAGCACAAGGCACACACAGGCACACCCTGACCTTTCAGGCCCTTTCACCTGAGTCAGCTCTTGCACGCTGACCCACTGAGTAAGCCTCACTGGCTGGCAGGGTCCTGCCCTGGTCCCCGACCTCCTGAGCTGGGCCTGACTTCATGGGCAGGCCGTTCACTGCGAGCCTGGGGTCTAGTCTGAGTCCCCACTGTGCAGACCTTGCCTGCAGCCCCGGGGATGGAGGAGGGCGGGGTGTCACAGTGTCCGCCCTTCCTCAGGCCACCCAGTTTCAGGACCGTTTTCTGATGGAGCCACCAGGGCCACAGGGCAGAGGCGAGCTGGCGGGAAGGACCGATCCGTTTCTGTCCTCACTGTGCCGCTCCCTTCCCTTCCTAGGATGTCAGAGGATAGATTCTGTCATAAATTCTTAGGACAGATTTGGAGCTAGCAGAGCAGTTTTTCTAATGCATTATTTAACCAGAGTGCTCACTCCGAAAACACCCCACACTACAAAATACATCTTCTTTGTAAGGGCATCTGCTGTTTCTTGCAGGCAGTCAGCGGCCACTGAATTATCTATTTTTTATTTTGCTATGTGCCTAAGACTGTTTGTTCTAATTAAGGACCACTCATGCACTCAGCAAACGTGCCTTATTTGTAAAATGAGACTTTGAGCCCTGCTGGATGAGTAGCCCCCAGGAGGGACATGTCTCAGAGTGCCAAGGCCTCACAGGGCGAGTCCAGCCCGAGCTCCCCTCCTGCCTAGAGCAGCCCTGACCCTTGAGGATGGTGTGCACAGGGAGCAGCCCACTGTCCCACTGCTGCCACTCGGCCCCCAAGGGACTCAGGGCCGCTGTGCCGGGCCCCTGGATGCTGGGCAGGGAGGGAGGCTGGGGCCAGGGGACATCAGGGCGGGGAGAGGCGGGGATTCCTTCCTGAGGCCTCATCCTGAGATTCCTTCTCACCTGTGGACTATGCCCAGGGTTCCAGCACAGATGGAAGGGGGTGGTGCTGACTTACAGTGGTGGACACTTTAAGAGAACAGCTAAGACAGGGAGAGAGAGGGGCTAAACCCTGTTCGAGTAAAATATCCAGAAGTCACACGTCTCCCACCCTTGGGACAGGGGGACATTGCACATGTGCACAAAGGCTCCTCAGTGGTCAAAAAGGAGGGGGCACCACACCGTAATATGTGATGCTAAGGGTGTCCCATAGGCCTCTGGGCTGAAATCCATCTTGGAAAAAAATTGTGACTGCGTATCAGGGAGGGTCCTAGGGCAGGTCAGGTGTGGAAAAGAAACCAAATAATTGGCCAAAGGTAAAAAAAAAAAAAAAGACCTGGAATAACTTTCCTATAAAGAACTCCTCTGGGACACCCACATCCTTTCTCTGTGTGCGTCTCTGCCTTGTTTCTGTCTTAATAACCAACTGTTTGTGTGCTCTCCCACATGAGCTGTGTCTAAATAAACTTTGCATCTGTTTTTAAGTTTTTGCCTCCTTGAAACATTCTTGCTTTCAAACCGGGGCAAGAGACAGGGGAACTTTGCCTCTGGTCTCTTGCCCTTGCTGGTCAGTGGACAGGAATCCTGGTGTTCACCCCAGCCACCCAGGCCCAGCTCCTGGCAGGAAGCTGAGCTCTAGCATCAAGTCGCCACTCACTGGTGTCTCAGCGAGATCATGGGCAAACCCCAGGGCTTCACGAAAAAACAAACTTCCTTCTTCCCTGGGAGTGTGGTGATAAGTGCACCCCTCCTGTCTCCACTGCTGTGAGTCTTCATCTGCCCTGAGGCCCGCCCACTGGGCTGTAGAGAGGAGTCGAATGAGCTGAGCTTGGCCCTCCCTGCCCCCTGCAGTGCCACTCACAGCTCGGCTGGGACCGCTGGGCACAGGACCACTTGTCCCCAGCTCTGGACAGGCCGGACCACAGCTACCCAGCCAGGCCGGCCTCAGCCTGTCCAGCACGTCGACTGCAAGCTTCTGAGACCTGGATTTGATTCGGAAAGTGTATTAATCACTCAGTTGTGTCCAACTCTTTGCAACCCCATGGACTGCAGCCCGCTCCTCCTTCTCCAGGGGATCTTCTCGACCCAGGAATTGAACCCGGGTCTCCTGCACTGCAGGCAGTTTCTTTACTGTCTGAGCCACCAGGGCAGCCCCACATTCAGAGGACCTGTGTAAACCACGCTCCAGATGCTCCCCCGACACTACGAGGGACCATAATAAACAGCTGCTGAGCCCTGCAGGAACTAATGGGCTCATAGGGAACCACGCCAGGGCTGAGGCCGGAGAGTGCATGTGACCACGTGGTATGGCCCGCAGCTCGCAGGACCTAGTGCTGCTCTGGCAGGTCTGGGCTGAGGCCGGGCCTGGGGGTGGGCCCAGGCATAATGGGCGCCGTGGCATCCCTGGGCCCTCTGCCCCTTGGTCAGGTGCTGTGCCTGCTGCTCTGGGGGCTCCCCTGTGGGCTGCGCTGACCCTCGGGAGGGAGGAGACTGTTGGTCATCAATGCCAGGGGTCTGCGTCCGGCCCCGGCACGGTCGTGCCCCAGGCAGCAGGGCCCGGGGCGGCTCTATCACAGCTTCATTCCAGGATCCCTTGGATCAGAGCGTCTGCAGCTGCGATTTGAAAACTGTTCACGGAATAATTACACATGTAAGTCATTTCTGTTTCCTTTTTTTTTTAAGTCATTATCTTATTGCTTCTAATTAGCAGTGAGGAAATACAATTATTTATCTGCACAGTCTGGGTTTGACATCTGCATCTGGCTGTCTCTGCCAACCCTGGTGGCGGAGCGGGCCAGTGGCCGCCCTCCCGGCCCCCCTAACCCCAGCGGCCCATCCACGGCTCCCTGGTATCCCAGCCTTCCTGAGCTCTGCATCCCCTTCCTGAGCTCTGCAGCCCCTCCAGGACCCTCCCTGCTGTCCCCCTACTGCGATCTCTGGGGCAGGGACTCGATTCAGTTCAGCGATGGTGTGAGCACAGCGGAGGGCAGGGAAGGAGCCTGAGCAGGATGGCCCCGCGGCCTAACACCGGCCGCCTCGCCTCCTCTCCCTGGCTCCCCGGGTGCCTGCCCTCCCTCTCCTCACTCTCTGCCACCCTTTCCCTCTCGCATCCTTGTTTCTCCTGGCTCTCTCTCCTTTCACCCTCTTTCTTTTGTCCTTCTCTGTTCCTTCTCCTGAAAAGACAAAAGCATGCCATCAAGAGTCCATGTAAATTACAAGTTTGCATTTATGATCACCTCATCCCATTTGCTATAAATGAATGTAATGTGGGCAGAAAGCCATTTGATTGCATCAGTTATACAACTGCAGCAAAGGACGGATTTGGTACCTCCATTTATAGCCAATGTTAAATCTGTGGGTGGGACCGAGCATTCCGCGTCCAATCACAGGGCTGATTTCCATCTTTCTGTGCATTAACAGTGTTTCCAAATGAAGCCATTTTCCCTCCTCTCCTGCACACGCACCCTTCTGCTGGCACCTTGACTGCTGACCCCACAAGAAGGATGTAAGCAGTGCGCAAAGCTGCTTGGGATAGAATGAACCCAGAAGACGCTGCTTTCAGAAGAGGCTGTTTTTTCACGGCCAGTTGTCTGCCGTGTGAACGAGAGTCTGACTGCAGGGCCTGTGATGCACTGGTCTCAGGGGCGAGGCCGAGTGGAAGTGCTGAGCAAAAGGGGTGATAAGAAGGGACTCCGTCTGGAAGCTGTGGCCAGAGGGGAGCAGCCCCGGGCACCCGCCTGCAGGGGGCAAGTCTGCGGGCTGCCATGCCTACGCGTCCAGTGTTCTTTTTCTCTTGTTTTTGTTTATTGATGTTGGCATGTAACTTTGTGTACATTTAAGGCATGCCACATTGCTGTCTGACCGCTGTGGTCATGTTAGCTAACACTGCTATCCCATCACACGGTTATTAAGTCCTGGCCTCCTAGCGCAAGTGACGCTTATAAGCCAGTGCTGTTGCCTAGCAGCGCCACGCCGTGCTGCAGGTCTCCAGGACTCCCTTCCCTGCTTGGTGCAGTGCATGCCTGTGAACAGCATCTCTGACTGCTTGAGCCCCCAGCCTGGTAACCATCATCCTTTCTGCTTTTATGGGCCCAGTGTTTTGAGATTCCACGTGGAATTCCAAGCACGGCACTGTTACTTCTGGCCTTTCCTGAGAACGAGCCCGGCCTGGGGCTGGGGCCCTCCCTGCTGCCTGCTGCCTGCTCCCTGCGGGCTGCCCCAGGTCTGAGCGCCTTTGCTACTAGGCCTCAGGCCCCGCCCTCCTTGACCCCTGGCCTGGCCCACCATCGACGTGCACACTCAGATGTCCTGCTTGGCCAGCCCGATGGAGCTCGGCAGCTGCATTGAGAACTGGTCACACCCTGTGTTCTGGTCCCACCTGAGCAGGCGGGCACAAGGGCTTTCTGTGTCCCACCTGGTTCCCTACTCGGCCCTGGTCTCAGGCCGGTTCTGACGCACCCCAGATAAGATCTAACAAACAAGTTATTTAACTGGAGCCCTCTGTCTACTGCCTCCTGGCCCTGCCTTGACGCTGAGGCCTCTTGCCCTCTCCTTCCATGTGGGCTTGAGAGGGAGCGAGCCCATGGACAGGCTGTGGCCTGTGTTTGGCTCCAGGGCATCTATGACCTTGGGCTGCCTCTGCCCCACACCTGGAAAGCCACTTTAGGCTCAGACAGGCTGCTCGTCCCCCTGGAAATGAACACAGGACAGGGGATCACACAAGTGACAGAGGCAGCAGAGGGGCCTGCGTGCGAGAACACGGACACGAGGCATCTGAGAACACGCCTGCACGTTACAGCCTTGTCTCAGACGCCGCGCGTTATCCAGAGGGAGAAGACAGCCCTGGCAGAATTAACTAGTGCCGGGAAAACAATTTCACACCAGCATAAACAGGACACAGACACACTGCAGAGTCCAGATATCAACCCAGACTTGACATTACAGAAAAGCAAATCAGTTATTTTCAGCATGACTGAAAATCCCGTTATTTAACCCAGTGAGGAAAGGCGAGTGTTTTGGGGCAGAGAGCTAGCTGTCTGAGGGCACAAATAGCTCCCGTCCATCTGGGCCCCTAAGAGATGCCAGGCACCTCCCCTCCGTCTCTGGGAGCAGACGACAGGGACACGGGGGCTCCCGAAGGACAGACGCAGCGCTGCAAGGGGAACGGGGTGCGATCCACGAACACCGAGAGGGCCAATTCAGAGAGAACCAAGAGGCCACGGTCCCGGGCCCCGGGAACGGGAGGTCTGGGCTCTGCCCTCACTCCGAGGGGCCGTTTCCCTGGAGAGGCAGGGAGACCACAGACCCGGGGGTCCAGGGGTCTGCTCTGGTTCCGGCATGCCTGTTTGGTTTCTGTCTGATTCACTCCAAGGGGTTTCTTTTTTCTGGGTCTGACAGGTGAGTTTCGACAGCTCCCCACTCTGCTTGGTGGCCAGAGATGGGGGCCCAGCACAGGGGAAACCCCCATGCAGAGCCCTGCCCACCATGGGCCCCGCTTGTTCTGCGGGGCCTGCAGGCAGACTCTGGTCTGAGCTCTGCCCCAGGACCACGAGGCCAGGCAGAAAAAGACCACCAGGACAGGCCCCGCGTGTCCTTCCCTGTGTCTACAGCCCTGCTGCCTGCTGACTGGGGCCCAAAACAGCTGCCTTCTTCCTTCTGGCCAGTTTCACAGCTGCTTATGCCAGGAAAGTGAGTCCGCTGCTGGCCTGAAGCGGAGCCCTAAGTGTCCCTATGCCCATGAGGGCGGTCTGAGTGTGCACGGAGGACAGAGGTGGGTCTGAGTTACAGACACAAGACAGGCGGGACGGCCTCTAACTCAGAATAGGAGGCTGAGTCGTGGTGCAAGGGCTCTGCTGTCATAGAGACAGGGCTGGGGAGGCCCCAGCCTGGCCCCCATGTGACGCGAGGCTCTCAGGGAGGACGTGGGTGGCACACCTGTGATGCCCACCCAGGGACCAGAGCAGAGGCAGGAGGGAGCTAGGTGCGCAGGCTGCTGGCCCACACCCCAAACATCACACTTTCCAATGGGCAGACCCAGGGCCCTTGACCAACCCTCTCTCTGAGCCCACAGCCCCTCGCAGGCTCGGACAAGTTTCTTCCATTTCTAGCATCTTTGAGAGGTGGAAGAAACTGAGGCTCCTGGGAAATGAGGGCTGCTCTGAAGTCAGGAACAAACCTGGGGGCATGGCTAGGGGTCTCCCAGGCCTCTGCCAGGGTCTCCTGCTGTTGATGGAGCTGCAGGCGGTGGGGGCGAGGAGGGCAGGGACCACCCGCAACTGGCCCAAGGTCTGCTGAGTGCTAGCTCTGCCTGCCCACTCCTCTGCACCGAGTCTGTGTGAGCCCTCAGCTGCCTGTCAGGCCTGGAACCCTGCCTCTTCTGTCTGGACTGTAAACTAAGGGGAGCAGGAGAGGCCATTTGTCATTTTAAGGAGATCCTCACATCAGATGTTAGGGGCCTCTAATTTATTGGTGCTTCAGGATAAAATACTAAGGAAATCGTTACCTTCTGCAGGCAGCTGGTTCTCTGAGGCCTTTTAAGGCACCCAACAGTGGGAGCCTCGGATAGACCACCCGTCCCCACCCCGAAGTCCTGGTGGACCTGGCCCGCCCCTCATCACACTCTGGGTGCTCTGACCGCTCAAGGTGCAGATGCTATGAGGCGGAAGTGGGCTGCGGGGACCCCAGGCCTCTCTCCACCACACGGGAGGAGGGGTCCTCCCTCCAGCTGGTGTGTCCCCCAAAGGGGCCTCCTGGAAAAGGCCTCACAGCCAGTCATGAATACGAAGGAACATCTTCTTTCTTTTTTATCTATCTGTCTTTGGCTGAGCCAGGTTTTAGTCGTGGCATGCGGGGATCCCTGCACTGGGAAGTGGAGTCTCAGTCACTGAATGAATAGGAAGGCCCAGGAGGCCAGGCCCACAAGCATGGCACCTGAGTGTGTGCGTCCGGGCCTGGCACCTCTCACGCCCTAGGAGACTCACCTTGGAGACTCGGAGTGGACTCAGCCCAGGAGACGCACTTTTATGTTGGTTTCCTGAGCCCTGGACAAACCCCTCTCCCCAACGCAGATCACACCGGCCCTGGGGTGCCTGACCCATGATCATGCATAAAGCTTACTCAGAGGTCTCGTCTCCGGGGGACAAGTGAGGCCGTGTGCACGCTGACCTGGGTGCGCCCGGATCACCTGCTCTGCCTCTCCTGCCCCAGGAAGGACCACCCCACGCCCGGGGCCCCATTCCGCTTGGCAGGAGTTGGCTTTCCTCACACCGGAGGTGCTGCGAGTGTGCTGAGTCCCTCTGCTCCACACCCCAAAGCCCTGGGCCTCCTGCGTCCCTGGCCCGCTTCCTGCCCTGTGACCAGCTCCTCCAGGGAGAGGCTCCTCCCTGCGAGGCCGCCTCCTGGACCGCACACTGACCCTCTGCCCACTGGGGCTGACCTCAGTGAATCGAGGCGCCTCCACCCGACTTCCGATCAGCGTCCCCGCAGTAATTCCTGTCCACTGACACCCCTGCTCTTTGCCTGTGAACATTCTGCAGCCTCTACTGCACCTTCAGAGCTGAGCTCAGTCCTGCAGTCGAGCTCAGGCCTTGCCTTGTAGGCAGGGCGCTTTCCCTTCCCCTCTTCCTGCTTCTCTGGCTCGTCTCATAATTAAATTGATGTAAGAGAGATGAACTGGAGAAAATGTTTAATTTGTATGTACGGGAGCCCAGAAAAATATGAGACTCAAAGAAGGGACCAAAGCAGGTAGCTGTTATTCTTTTTAGACAAAGAAATAATGATTTGTGAAAAACTGACAAGGCCAAAGGGTTTGGGCCGTGGTAGTAAGCTAGTGCGGAAGAACCAAGGTTTGTCTGTGAGTCCCCAGCTGTCTTCTTCCAGGTACGGGGCCCTTCCCGTGGAGACTATTTCCTGCTTTCAGCAGATGAAGGCGGGTCAGAGCACCCTGATTGGAAATAATCAATGTGCACAAATGGCACGTTTTGGGGGCCGGTCCTGAGCCCCATCACCATTTTTAACAAGTGTTCACTTCAACATTTTTCTTTTATAAGACCAACAGAAAGATGAGAGAAACATACATCCATCAGGCTTATTTTCTCACATCCTTTCCTAGATTAAAAAAAAAAAAAGTTTCCCAACCATTTGTCAAGGCACAAAATACACGCAGATATGCCTCTGGAACGGTGTGGTGCTGAGACTGCGAGAGAGCAAGTTCGTGTGAAGGTTCTGGTTTCCCACGCATACAAAAGTCATGCTCACAGGATGCTGTGGTCGTTAGCTCTTGAGCATCGCTGCGTCTAAAGCTTACTGCACACTCCTTAATTAAAAATGCTTTATTGCTAGAAAGGGCTAACAATTACCTGACTCTTCAGTGAGTCGTGGTATAACATCAGATTCATCATAACAAATGTCGGTTATTCATCATAACAACATAACCGACCTTTCTAACAGAAGTGGTAACAGTGAGGAAGCCCGAAATGCGGACGTGCCGGGGCAGACGCTCCCCGGAGAAGCGTCTCGAGAGGCCTGCTCCAGCGGGGGCGCCACCAACGCAGCCCGAGACTGTGAGGCGCACAGCACCTGCGGAGCACCGTGACGCGGGCCTTCCTGTGACACGGGGCACGTGCCGCGTGCCGCCTGGGGACTCTGCAAAGCGACCTCGGCTGCCCATTCAGGGCGGGAGAGAACACGAGGGCTTCTTCCTCCCCAGGGGGTTTCCTCAGAGGCAGCCTGGAGGGAGGGTCGGAAGGGGGCGGGGCCCAGCCTGCTGCGACCCCCCAAAAGCAGGCATTCAGCCAGTGAGGCCCCGCATGCCCCCAGATTACACCGAGGTCACAGGACCGCACCCCACAACAACTGCTGTCCTGAGCGTCCTGATCTGAACCAGCTAGCTCCCTGACTCTGAATTAGGTAAAAATAGGCACCCTAATCAACCACCTAACATCTATTTCTGCTTTATTGACTATGCCAAAGCCTTTGACTGTGTGGATCACAATAAACTGTGGAAAATTCTGAAAGAGATGGGAATACCAGACCAACTGATCTACCTCTTGAGAAATCTGTATGCAGGTCAGGAAGCAACAGTTAGAACTGGACATGGAACAACAGATTGGTTCCAAATAGGAAAAGGAGTTGGTCAAGGCTGTATATTGTCACCCTGCTTATTTAACTTCTATGCAGAGTACATCATGAGAAACGCTGAGCTGGAAGAAAAGCACAAGCTGGAATCAAGATTGCTGGGAGAAATATCAATAACCTCAGATATGCAGATGATACCACCCTTATGGCAGAAAGTGAAGAGGAACTCAAAAGCCTCTTGATGAAAGTGAAAGAGGAGAGTGAAAAAGTTGGCTTAAAGCTCAACATTCAGAAAATGAAGATCATGGCATCTGGTCCCATCACATCATGGGAAATAGATGGGGAAACAGTGGAAACACTGTCAGACTTCATTTTGGGGGGCTTCAAAGTCACAGCAGATGGTGATTGCAGCCATGAAATTAAAAGACGCTTACTCCTCGGAAGGAGAGTTATGACCAACCTAGATAGCATATTCAAAAGCAGAGACATTACTTTGCCAACAAAGGTCCATCTAGTCAAGGCTATGGTTTTTCCTGTGGTCATGTATGGATGTGAGAGTTGGACTGTGAAGAAAGCTGAGCGCTGAAGAATTGATGCTTTTGAACTGTGGTGTTGGAGAAGACTCTTGAGAATCCCTTGGACTGCAAGGAGATCCAACCAGTCCATTCTGAAGGAGATCAGCCCTGGGATTTCTTTGGAAGGAACGATGCTAAAGCTGAAACTCCAGTACTTTGGCCACCTCATGCGAAGAGTTGACTCATTGGAAAAGACTCTGATGCTGGGAGGGATTGGGGGCAGGAGGAGAAGGGGACGACAGAGGATGAGATGGCTGGATG
>NW_011494757.1:1367515-1368966 GCF_000754665.1 Bison bison bison | reverse complement strand
AGATGGCTGGATGGCATCACTGACTCGATGGACGTGAGTCTGAGTGAACTCCGGGAGTTGGTGATGGACAGGGAGGCCTGGCGTGCTGCGATTCATGGGGTCGCAGAGTCGGACACGACTGAGCAACTGAACTGAACTGGTGGCTCAGACGGTAAAGAAACTGCCTTCAATGCAGGAGACCCAGGTTCAATCCCTAGGTTGGGAAGATCCCCTGGAGAAGGAAATGGCAACCCACTCCAGTATTCTTTCCTGGAGAATACTGCATGGACAGAGGAGCCTGGTGGGCTACAGTCCATGGGGTCACAAACAGTTGGACACAATGGAACGACTAACATACACACACACAGATACAGAAACGAATGTCGTTTTCTTTAAACAGCCAAATGCCAGGGGCCCACCTGCCCCCTGCGCACGCACGTCAGGAGGTTGCAGAGCTGATGTCAAGACGGCAGAGGCTGTCCAGGTTTGCTGCCCAGCCCGCTTGGGAGATTTTAGTTTCTGAGCCTCCACCTGCTTACATTTAATGGGAACCACAGCTGCAGGTACTGCACACGATTGTGAATGTCAAATGAGATTACGTGCAAAAAAATAAACTCCCAGTGAGCATCGCCTGTGTTTCTTAATTACAACAAAAAGCTTTTGTTCACAGAGCCTGTCAAGAGCGAGAAAGACGTCCATGGCAGGGGCATCAAGGGTGGACTTCAGCAGCAAGAAACGGAGACCGGGCCCTCCTGAGGGTGAGGGTGAGGGCCCTCCTGAGGGTGAGGGTGAGGGCCCTCCTGAGGGTGAGGGCCCTCCTGGGCGGGACCAGACCAGGTGCCACAGGACGGGGCAGGGAGACCGCCCTGGGGGCCCGGGGGTGCTGCTGGCAGAGAAGAGAGGGGGTAAACTTCCAGATGTCTGGGGAGGGAAGCTGGTTCCCTGGCACCAGAGGAAGGTCTCAAAGGAAAACAGAGAAGGGACGGAGGAGAGACAGGGCTCCCCGCACACCGCAGACCCGCTCCGGCCTGGCAGTGATGCTGCTGTGTCCTCGGGGGACCTCTGACGCCAGCTCTGAACGGAGCCAGACCCTCTGGACCCTGGCCTGAGCGCAGGCTGCTCTCAAAGAGCCTTTTTTTTTTTTGCCTCAGAAAGAGCCACAGTGAGGGTATCGATCACAGCCAGCCCTGGGGGACGTTTTTGTGGTGGAGGGATGACCTGGAGGGGGATTGCCCCCTTCCCTGGGGGCAGCATCAGCTGAAAGGCGGGAAGTCACCAGCTGGGGGGCCTGGGGGGTCCCTGCCAGGACACACAGACGGCCTCCTGAAAATACAGGGGTCCAACAGGAGCAGAGGCCTTGGGGAGCCACCCTCTCCCCACCAAACAGGGCTCTCCCTAAGCAGGCAGGCTGGGAAGTGGCTGTGACAGCGGGCACCGGGCCCTTACTTTGAAAAAGATCTCTTGCAAATATC
>NW_011494757.1:1360457-1367415 GCF_000754665.1 Bison bison bison | reverse complement strand
TTTTTTGGCTGCACCTGGGGGCATGTGGGACCTTAGTCCCGAAACCAGGGCTTGAACCCACTACTCCTGCACTGGAGCCAGAATCTTAACCCCTGGAACGCCAGGGGAGTCCCACGGTCCTTACCTTTGGAACATGCAAGACCACAGTCAGAGCTACCCCAAGCTTCCCTCTGCCAGGGCCGGTAAAGCGCTGGTCGTGAGGACTGGCTGGACTCTGTGTCTCACACTGTCCAGTGGGAAATGCTTCCTTTGGTTGACCTCCCAACCACACACTGGAGCTCATGTTTCACCCCCTCCCTTCTCCTCTGAAAGGATTTTGAGCTGGGAAAATGCTGCTCTTTCCTGATTAGAGGTTTGCTTCCAAACAGTAAAAAGAAAGCCATAAAGGTAAAATCTATTCAGCAAATTAATTGGCATTGCCTAGAAAAATTAACAAGGAATATTGGAGATAGTACCTTCTCAACCTTGCAAAAAGGTTAGGACAAAGTAAGTGCCAGAGGAAATTGTCTTGTCATTGAGATGCCACGATGTATACATTTGCATTTTATTAATACAGATTGCTTCCTGAAGTGACTATGGAACTTGAATATCAAGTGCAGGAACCGTGCAGTCAAAACAGCAGCTGCGTGAGGAAGGCGGCTGGGGCAGAGGGGCCTGGGAGCTGCCTTTAATGGGGTAACTGTTCCCTTCTACCCAGTAATAATGAACTTCCTTATTCTGGGTCTGGGCCAGCTAAGCTGGTCTGTTCTGGATTAGGCTTGAAGTCAGGGACAAAGAGACCTGATTAAGCAGAACAAAGACCTCGCCTGCTCCCGGGCGGGTTCTGTCCTGTCTCCACTGGCGTATGCTCGCTCCGTCCCCTTCTTTAAACACTTGTCACTGCTTGGTGTCAAAAGCCGCTGCCCTTGTCCCACCGTCCCGCGGGGGGCTCCCCATCCACGTGCCCACTTAGCAGCCTCAGTGCTCTCCCCTCGACCCGACACTGGTCTCTGGCTCTGCTGGGCAGTGCCATCCAGGCTGCAGCCGCCGGTCGTGAAGTGAGGCCAGCGGACCCTTCTGTCCACGGCCTCTCCGGATTCCGGCCTCACCACCCTCAGCATGACCTCGTATATCTGATCGTGTGACTTTCCAGTTTCCTATATTCATGGTATAGGCACTTGATTTACTCTAGGACAGATAATTTCCTCCATAATCTGCCTTAAGTCAGTGGTCTATATTTACAGTTGCTTGGTTAAAACAAAGACTCCACTTTTGGTTCAAGGGCCCAGGAAATCTGCACCAAGCTTTCTTCACCACGACACTGGTGCAGTTGAGTGTTATTGAAGAATAAGTCACACAAAAGGACAGACTGGTTCCACTACAAATTCACGACCCCCCACCTCAACCCGAGTTGGCAATCTTGCTTGTTTCTTGAGTAAACACCCTCCTCTGTTTTGCTCCAATATTATGTCTGTATCCTCTACTTTTTTCAAACCTCCTTCCTGTTCTGAAGGAATTCTCACCACGAGAACTAAGGTCAGGAAGCAGGGATTCCTTCTATGCCCCACAGGAGGGCAGACATTCACTTTGCTGCATCGTCTGGGCTCGGGGTTTCAGTGGTGTCTTATTACTATTCATCTGTGAGAGTTTCAAATCTAGCCCTTCTCTCCTGAGTATAACAGCAGACCTCACTGACAACCCTAGGCCTGTTTATAATCCACGGGTCCAGCCCTGTCTGAGCCCAAGGTCGCAGCGGCTCCAGGAACGGAGGGGGCGTTAACCGGCCCTCCCTGACCTGCTCAGCCGCCTCTGACTCCGCCGCGGAAGGAGGGGGCGGTCGGCGTCCCGAGGGGGTGAAGGAGGAGGCCCGGGAGGGCGGCTGGTTCGCTGAACCCGCGGACCCCAGGGGTGGAGCCCCCGGCCCTCCGCCCCCAGCGTCCACTCAGCACAGAGGCGCTCCTACCCCGGACCCCGTGCGCTGTGACGGGCCGGGGGTCCAGGCGGCCCAAGGGGCCGCTGCGCCGTCTCACACGGAGGCCACGAGTGCCTCCGACAGCTGCTCTGGCGCCCACGAGCGCTGACGATGCTGCTGACCGTCAGGTGCCCTCAGCCAGGGCGCCAAGGCCCAGGCCACAGCCTGCCCGGCTGGAACGGACTGCTTCCCAGACAGCCGTCCCTGCCATGCCACAGCCCAGGTGCCCACGGGCGAAATATGTGGTGGGCTGACAACACGCGGGGGCAAGCCACCATTTCAGGTCTCCTCACTGTGGAACAAGCTATTTTTGTAAAGCATGATCAGTCATCTCCATGGAAACCACATCCTCAGCTGGGTCTCACCTCACGGATGCTGCAGTGGAGTTTGGTTTCAATATCCTTTCAAAAACGTGACTGGGGGTGTGTAGATATGTGTGTGTGTTGATTTTCACACAAGCACATGCACACACATACAAGCATGCACACACGCACACACAGAGCATGTGTCCTGCTCTAGTCCTTTTTCCTCAGGGCTTTTACAAAGCAGATCGACTGTTGCTCTGGAAACCGGTCATGCTGCACCGTCTCCATCAGCACAGTTTCTGCGGCCTTGAGGGCGGGCTTGCATCCAAACAGGTTAACAAGAGACGGTGGGCGCAGGGGTGAGACAAATACAGAGAAGGGCCAGCAGGTGCAGGTGGTCACCGTTGATCAGCAAACTGAAGCAAAAAGGACACATTTTGGGAACCCAGCCAGTTTCAACCTCCAAGGACACTGTGTCTCCTGAACCATATTCCCTCAGTTCAAAAGCTTCGTCCCATCACCCCTCAGCTCTGGACACGGTCCCCTGCTCACACACACATGCACACGCATACACACGTCTACTTAGCACGTTGTTCCCTTGCTCACATGACATATGCTCACACACATGCACACACACATCCACTTAGCACGTTGTCCCCTTGCTCACCACATGACACATGCTCACACACACGTGCACACACATCCACTTAGCACACACTCCACTCAGATCTCACACATTCACTGACCCTGTGTACAAGCCCCTGAGAAGGGCTTGGATTGTAGAAAACCGGAAAGGGAAGGGACATGCCCTGGAGCACGGTAAAATGAACAGGGAAGATGCACATACAAACTCTGGGTCTACAAGTCCAGGTCACTTCACAGGAAGGCCGTAGACAAGATGGTAATCTTTCAGTGTTTCAGTTTCCTCATCGGAAGCTGGCAGTGGTAAAGACACACAATGGTTTCAGGGAATGACTAGGAATGGCCGCACACCTGTGAGGCACAGGTGAGCACACCTTCTGCAGGGGCTTCAGAAGAGGCTAGTCATGGTGGCCGAGCCAGGCCGTAGATCCCAGCGGCGTCTGTAACAGAGCTGAGGGCCTGTGACAGGCACAGGGACAGGGCACAGTGCTGCCTGCCTGGAGGAAGCGTCAACACGGTTGCCAGGAGCGAGAGAGAGTGCTCACGGGAGAGAGGGAGAGCGCGGGGAAGGCAGGTGGGAGCCGCTGATGGGGAGAGAGAGGCGGGGGCTTCTACAAGCGAGCTAGGAGACACTGAGATGCACAGGCAGGACATGGCCCACGGTGGGCACAAGCCCACGGGCTGCAGGCTGGGGTCAGCGGGCAGGAGTGTCGTCTGCTGAAGTGTTACTGTCATTTGAAAGCAACCTTGCTCGTTACTTGCGGGGTCTGCTCACCTTCAGTTGGCTACAGAGTCACCATCCTACTGTTTTATAACCACACACACACGTAACAGCATCATCCATCCCTAGAAAGCACATGAGGCTTTAAAGTCTGATTTAGTATCAAATTTTGAGAAACATGATGACTTCCCTGATGGCTCAGACGGTAAAGCATCTGTCTACTATGTGACAGACCTGGGTTTGATCCCTGGGTCGGGAAGATCCCCTGGAGAAGGAAATGGCAATCCACTCCAGTACTATTGCCTGGAAAATCCCATGGACAGAGGAGCCTGGTAGGCTACAGTCCATGGAGTCGCAAAAAGTCGGACATAACTGAGTGACTTCACTTCACTTTGAGAAACATCAGTCTGGTGCCAGGATGCAAGATGCCACGGAGGCTATAAGAAGACACGTGTGTCGGGAGGGCGGGTCTCACGCCAGCACCTCCGCCTGCCAGCCTTATCCCTGGGGGCAGAGCCTGGACTGCGGCATTGCAGCCTCGACCCTGGGAGGCCCAGGTGGGGGGCTCAGACCCCGGACTCACGGGCCCTGCACTTGTCTAACGATCAGCTTTGACCCCTCGCCCCAGGCCTAGTCCTGAGGGCATGTGGGGTGCACTCTGTAAGGAGGGGCTTGCCAGGTGTGGGTCAAACCAAACGATACCCCTTTCTCGTCCAGTACTCCATGTGCTGCAGGAAACCCAAAGGTGTGTACCGCGTGTGTGCAGCCTTCGAGAAGCTCATGGTCTAGGTGAGCAAGCAGGACGTAACACATGACAGAAATGGCTTGGAGGTTTCAGCGACAGCGGCGGCAGCGTCTTCAATCAGCGTGACCAAGTACAAAGGGAGCCCGGACACCGGCATCTCTGCTAACTCATCGGCTACGTAATCTCAGATGGGCTGCTTGATCTCCTTGAAAATGATTTTTTAACTTACAACCTGAGAATTAAAATGATTATCACTTTTTTCCTACCTGTAGTTGTGAGAATCTTGTGCCTCCCTGGTGGCTCAGATGGTAAGGTGTCTGCCTGCAGTGCAGGAGACCTGGGTTCAATCCCTGGGTCGGAAGATCCCCTGGAGAAAGAAATGGCAACCCACTCCAGAACTCTTGCCTGGATAATCCCATGGACGGAGGAGCCTGGTAGGCTACAGAACATGGGGTCGCAAAGAATTGGACACAACTGAGCGATAACTAGATAGAATAAAACTGTAGAGTGTAAGGGGTCTTCACAGCGTCCAGCCATCTCTCCAATTTCCAGGTGACGGAGATCGAGATGTGAGTTTCTATGAGCTATTTTCCAAGGTTACTGTGTGCTCATTCAGTCGTGTCCGACTCTTTGCGACCCCATGGACTGTAGCCTGCCAGGCTCCTCTGTCCATGGGATTCCCCAGGCAAGAATACTGGAGTGGGTTGCCATTTCCTTTTCCACCAGGGTTATCAAGCTGGCCACAATAATTGACATTATAAACTTATCGTTTACTACACGTACTTCTCCTTGAAATCCTGTGTCTAGGCCCTCCCTACTCCAGGCTCTGTGGACGGAGCTTGGACAGGGAGGATCTCAGATCTTATGCCCCTAAGAAGTCACATGGAGAAGACAGACTTTGAACACAGAGGTACAAGTGCAGTGGGGTTGCAGACAGGACCCCACGATGCCAGGAGAGACCATGCCAAAGTCAGGGAGGCTCCTGAGGTGGGACCAAGGCAGCACGGACGTGATTTTGGAGAAGCCGAGGCTAGAACGTGCCGTTTGAAGTGAAGGTCAATGTTCATTCTGTAAAAGCACCTTTCAGACTTTGGACTTAACCTCCACCCATAAACAACCACAAAACCACACATAATATATATGAACAATGAATTTCATGCACTAGACGACAGGTGAAGGATGACTGATTCCTGAGATGTGGGAAGACGTGGCTTTCCATCTGGCGATAATTTCAGGACCTCAGCACCAGCAGACGGGGATGACAGAGCCTGGGAGCCGTGCTGCTGGGGAGACAGAGATAGCACTCGGGGCAGGGAGAACTGCTGGGGCCAGGAGACCAGCACTCGGGCCAGGAGAGGACAGGGAGACCAGCAGTTCAGTCACTCAGTCGTGTCTGACTCTTTGTGACCCCGTGAATCGCAGCACGCCAGGCCTCCCTGTCCATCACCAACTCCCGGAGTCCACCCAAACCCATGTCCATTGAGTGGTCATAACTCTCCTTCCAAGGAGTAAGCGTCTTTTAATTTCATGGCTGCAATCACCATCTGCAGTGATTTTGGAGCCCAGAAAAATAAAGTCAGCCACTGTTTCCACTGTTTCCCCATCTATTTGGCATGAAGTGATGGGACCAGATGCCATGATCTTAGTTTTCTGAATGTTGAGCTTTAAGCCAACTTTTTTCACTCTTCTCTTTCACTTTCATTAAGAGGCTCTTTAGTTCTTCTTTGCTTTCTGCCATAAGGATGGTGTCATCTGCATATCTGAGGTTACTGATATTTCTCCCAGCAATCTTGATTCCAGCTTGTGCTTCCTCCAGCCCAGCATTTCTCATGATGTACTAGGCATATAAGTTAAATAAGCAGGGTGACAATATACAGCCTTTTCCTATTTGGAACCAGTCTGTTGTCCAGTTCTAACTGTTGCTTCCTAACCTGTGTACAGGTTTCTCAAGAGTTAGGTCAGGTGGTCTGGTATTCCCGTCTCTTTCAGAATTTTCCACAATTTATTGTGATCCACACAGTCAAAGGCTTTGGCATAGTCAATAAAGCAGAAGTAGATGTTTTTCTGGAACTCTCTTGCTTTTTCCATGATCCAGCAGATGTTGGCAATTTATCTCTGGTTCCTCTGCCTTTTCTAAAACCAACTTGAACATCTGGAAGTTGAGGGTTCATGTACTGTTGAAGCCTGGCTTGGAGAATTTTGAGCATTACTTTACTAGTGTGTGAGATGAGTGCAATTGTGCGGTAGTTTGAGCATTCTTTGGCATTGCCTTTCTTAGGGATTGGAATGAAAACTGACCTTTCCAGTCCTGTGGCCACTGCTGAGTTTTCCAAATTTGCTGGCATATTGAGTGCGGCACTTTCACAGCATCATCTTTTAGAATTTGAAATAGCTCAACTGGAATTCCATCACCTCCACTAACTTTGTTTATAGTGATGCTTCCTAAGGCCCACTTGACTTCACATTCCAGGATGTCCGGCTCTAGATGAGTGGGAGTGATCACACCTTCGTGATTATCTGGGTCGTGAAGATCTTTTTTGTACAGTTCTTCTGTGTATTCTTGCCACCTCTTTTTAGTATCTTCTGCTTCTGTT
>NW_011494757.1:1359576-1360207 GCF_000754665.1 Bison bison bison | reverse complement strand
ATCTTTGCCTGAAATGTTCCCTTGGTATCTCTAATTTTCTTGAAGAGATCTCTAGTCTTTCCCATTCTGTTGTTTTCCTCTATTTCTTTGCATTGATCGCTGAGGAAGGCTTTCTTATCTCTTCTTGCTATTCTTTGGAACTCTGCATTCAAATGGGTATATCTTTCCTTTCCTCCTTTGCTTTTCACTTTGCTTCTTTTCACAGCTATTTGTAAGGCCTCCTCAGACAGCCATTTTGCTTTTTGGCATTTCTTTTCTATGGGGATGGTCTTGATCCCTGTCTCCTGTACAATGTAATGAACCTCCGTCCATAGTTCATCAGGCACTCTGTCTATCAGATATAGTCCCTTAAATCTATTTCTCACTTCCACTGTATAGTCATAAGGGATTTGATTTAGGTCATACGTGAAAGGTCTAGTGATTTTCTCCACTTTCTTCAATTTCAGTCTGAATTTGTCAATAAGGAGTTCATGGTCTGAGCCACAGTCAAGCTCCTGGTCTTGTTTTTGCTGACTGTATAGAGCTTCTCCATCTTTGGCTGCAAAGGATATAATCAATCTGGTTTCGGTGTTGACCATCTGGTGATGTCCATGTGTAGAGTCTTCTCCTGTGTTGTTGGAAGAGGGTGTTT
>NW_011494757.1:1356462-1359476 GCF_000754665.1 Bison bison bison | reverse complement strand
CATCCAAGTACTGCATTTCAGACTCTTTTGTTGACTATGATGGCTACTCCATTTCTTCTAAGGGATTCCTGCCCACAGTAGTAGATAGAATGGTCATCTGAGTTAAATTCACCTGTTCCAGTCCATCTTAGTTCGCTGATTCCTAGAATGTCGATGTTCAGTCTTTCTATCTACTGTTTGACCACTTCTAATTTGCCTTGATTCATGGGAATATTACTCTCAAGAAAACTGAAATGGCCGTGATAATATTGGAAAATGTATAAACAAAGAAAGGTCAAAGAAAAATATTTATAGAGGCGTGAAAAATCAAGAAGACATACCACTTCTAAATATATATGCACCCACTAACAGAGATTCAAAATATATGCAGCAAAACCTGACAAACTGAAAGGAGACATTCTCAGTTATACTTGGGGATTGAAATATTCTTTCCCAGTAACGGATAGAATAAGTAAACACAAAGTCAGTCGGGATGTAGAAGGCTTAGACAACTCTATCAACTAAAATGACCTAACTGACATTTACAGACACTCTATCTGACAAATTCGAATACTCATGATTTCCAGGTGTCCATATAACCTTCAGCAAGAGAGACTGGAATTAGGTTATAAAATAAGTAATAAATTAACAGAATCAAAGTGTTACAGTATTAGTTCTCTGATAAAATGGGGCTAGATTAAAAATCAATAAACAACAATTCAGAGAACACACAGACAGAACGAAAGTGTGGTTGAGATCTCAGCAAATTGGTGGGTGAATGTGTCACCCAACAGAGCTCACTGCTGGATGTCCAGCCCGCGGGCCGGAAGGCCACATCTCACCCCTCCTGGCTCATACTCCATCTCTATTTCTCTACAGGAATGCCACCCACAAGCGTGCGAAAATCACCACCACATGATTCCATACACAGCAGCGCCCTAAGCACCTTCAGGTGCTTGGGGTTCAGGGGAGACGTGACCTTGGGGATGAACAGACCTCCTGGAGGAGACCCGGCAGGACTCCAGCTCCTCGGATGTGAGGAATCTGCTTGGAGTCTCCAGCGCAGGACCCTGCAGGACGGCACCAGTGTGGAGCCGAGTAGGACCCAGTTGACAGGTAAACGTGGACCCCTATTCTACCCGGAAAGACCTAAGTGTCTATGACTCAGACGTGTCAGCTAGGACTAAGATTTGAGTGTCATTTCCATAGATCTAAAGATTGTTTCAATTTGATTTTTATACTTAAAACTTCAGTAGATAATATTGAAGAATATAAAATACACAAGAATAACACCATAACTACCATGAACTCATCACACAACTTAAGAAATAAAACCCTGTCAGCATAGTTAAGTCCTGACCACCAACCCCTATGTGACTTATCTCCCAAAGGAGTAACCGTCACCCTGGGTCATGGTACAAGACTGTTCACCACATGTGTATTCTTTGCATTCTTAAAGTGAACATGAATGCCATTACACTGTTACCCAAAGAGTGTGTGGGATCTGGCTGCTCACTCGCAAAAGCCAATAAACAGGTCAAGTTGGTGGAATGGAAAGTTTGCTTTATTTCAGATGCTGGCAACTGGGGGAGGGGGAGGGCAGACATATGTCCAAAGACTGAGTGCCCCACTGACAATCGGGGTGAGAGCTTTTATACAGAGTTGGGGGGCTACAGGCAGAAACAGCACAATCATCTCTGACACTCTTCCTCAAATTGGTCATCGGTAGTTTCAAAAGTCTAACCTAATTAAGACAGTGGTGGTGGTTTAGTCACTAAGCCAATGTCCTACTCTTGCAACCCTATGGACTGTAGCCCACCAGGCTCCTCTGTCCATGGGATTCTCTGGGCAAGGTTATTGGAGTGGGTTGCCATTTCCTTCTCCAGGGAACCTTTCTGACCCAGGGATTGAACTGGGATCTCCTGCGTTGTAGGCAGATTCTTTACCAATTGAGCCACCAAGAAAGCCCGATCTAATGAGACCTCACTGAGCAATTATCAGAATGGCCCACATCGAGGACACTGACATCACCAAAAGCTGATGAAATGTGGAGAAACAGGAACTCGCATTCTCTTCTGGTGGGAATGAAGAATGCTGCAGAAGTTTGTTGGCTTCTTACAAAGCTAAACATACACTAACTATATGATCCAATAATCACAATCATGGTATTTACTCAAGTTAAAAACTTGTGCACACAAAAAACCTGAACACAAATGCAGCTTGATGTTATACCAGCTTTATTCACAATTGCCCCAAACTCGGAAAAAACCATGATGTCTTTTAAAAGGTGAATGGGCCATCCAAACAATGGGATAGTTCAGTTCAGTTCAGTTCAGTCGCTCAGGGATGTCTGACTCTTCGTGACCCCATGAATAGCAGCACGCCAGGCCTCCCTGTCCATCACCAACTCCCAGAGTTTACTCAAACTTATGTCCATGGAGTCAGTGATGCCATCCAGCCGTCTCATCCTCTGTTGTCCCCTTCTCCTCCTGCCCCCAATCCCTCCCAGCATCAGAGTCTTTTCCAATGAGTCAACTCTTCGCATGAGGTGGCCAAAGTATTGGAGTTTCAGCCTCAACATCAGTCTTCCAAAGAACACCCAGGACTATTCTCCTTTACGATGGACTCCTTGCAGTCCAAGGGACTCTCAAGAGTCTTCTCCAACACCACAGTTCAAAAGCATCAATTCTTCAGTGCTCAGCTTTCTTCACAGTTCAACTCTCACATCCATACATGACCACTGGAAAAACCATAGCCTTGCCTAGACGGACCTTTGTTGGCAAAGTGATGTCTCTGCTTTTGAATATGCTATCTAGGTTGGTCATAACTTTCCTTCCAAGGAGTAAGCGTCTTTTAATTTCATGGCTGCAATCACCATCTGCAGTGACTTTGGAGCCCCCCAAAATAAAGTCTGACACTGTTTCCACTGTTTCCCCATCTATTTCCCATGAAGTGGTGGGACCGGATGCCATGATCTTCGTTTTCTGAATGTTGAGCTTTAAGCCAGCTTTTTCACTCTCCTCTTTCACTTTCAT
>NW_011494757.1:1343720-1356362 GCF_000754665.1 Bison bison bison | reverse complement strand
TTCACTCTCCTCTTTCACTTTCATCAAGAGGCTTTTGAGTTCCTCTTCACTTTCTGCCATAAGGGTGGTGTCATCTGCATATCTGAGGTTATTGATATTTCTCCCGGCAATCTTGATTCCAGCTTGTGCTTCTTCCAGCCCAGTGTTTCTCATGATGTACTCTGCATAGAAGTTAAATAAGCAGGGTGACAATATACAGCCTTGACGTACTCCTTTTCCTATTTGGGATAGTACCCAACACTAAAAAGAAACGAGCTGTCAAGAGAGGAGCCAATCTGAAAAGACTGCCTACTGTATGATTCCTACTCTGACTTTCTGGAAAAGGTGAAGCTATGGAGACAGCAAGAAGACCAGTGGTTGCCAGAGTGTGGGTGGAGGGGATCATGGAGGATTTTCAGGGGGGTGGAAACACTCTGTGTCACCACAGTGGTGAATGCATGTCATGTCCATTCATACAAGCCCACAGAACGGACACCAGAGAGACCCCCGGCTCGTCATGGCCTTGGGGTGCCTACAGCGTGCCAGCGAACGGGCCCTGGACGGACCGCCTGGCAGCCTGAGGGGGCTGCGTGTGTGGGGGGAGGGGCTATAAGTGACCCTCTGTACTTTCCTCTCACTTTTGCTGTTAATCTAAAAGCTAGAATAGAATATCAATTACGTGTTTCTAAAATATCATAACGTCAGCCTGGGCCCACGGGGAGCTCCGAGGCCGCACCTCAGCAGCCGCCCCCGAACCCGGCCTGCGCAGCCCCGGAGCCCCGCGGGCGCCCGGCGACGTCCCGTCGTCTGCTCTCCAGCAACCCACGGGGCCCCGCACAGGCCTGGCGTCCGCCTTCGGGGACTGTTAGCACCCCTCCCCGCTTCCAGAGCAGGCGGGCGGCTCGGGGCCTTGGGCGGCTCCGGCCCTCGTCTCCCACCGGCAGTCGCAGCTCGCAGCACCCGGCTCTGCTAGAGGACGTGCGATTTTAAAACTGACAGGTATTAACTGAGCACGATGTGCCACGACCCTGTCGGTCGCTTAAGGTGAGTTGTTTCTTGAAGTCACATGTTCCTCTGGGGAATCGATTATTTCTGAGGCAGGAAGGAACCCCGGAAGACGAGCATGCACATCCTGTCTTTCCTCACAGGATGTTCTGGAAAAAACCAACATACATAAATCTAGCTCCAGCAAAACCAATCCAGCATGGAAAAAACATCAAAGGAGGCTTTGTCTAATTATGGTGGGTGGAAGCATCTGGGGAGTCATGTAGGAGGCATCCAGAGGGAGAGACTGTGAGCAGTGGTCGTGATATTTTAATTTTGATAGAGATTAGGGTCATGTGAGAGACCATGTTTGTCAAACATAAGATGTTCATCTAAGTTCTTTAATACTTAAATACATTTAAAGTCTTTAATACTTCATTGAGTATATAAAACTATTATCTCAAAAAAACCCAATAAATATTAGTGATGTGTTAGTCACTCAGTCGTGTCCAACTCTTCCAACCCCCTGGACTGCAGCACACCAGGCCTCCCTGCCCTTCACTGTTTCCTGGAGTAACCATCTCATCCTCTGTCATCCACTTCTCCTCCTGCCTTCAATCTTTCCCAGCATCAGGGTCTTTTCAAATGAGTGGGCTCTTTACATCAGGTGGCCAAAATATTGGAGTTTCAGCATCAGCATCAGTCCTTCCAATGAGCACTCAGGACTATTCTCCTTTAGGATGGACTGGTTGGATCTCCTTGCAGTCCAAGGGACTCTCAAGTCTTCTCCAGCACCACAGTTCGAAAGCATCAATTCTTTGGTGCTCAGCCTTCTTTATGGACCAACTCTCACATCCATACATGACTACTGGAAAAACCATAGCTTTGACTAGACAGACCTTTGTCGACAAAAATGATGTCTCTGCTTTTTAATACACTGCCTAGGTTGGTCATAACTTTTCTTCAAAGGAGCAAGTGTCTTTTAATTTCATGGCTGCAATCACCGTCTGTAGTTGTTTTGAAGCCAAGAAAATAAAGTCTCTCACTGCTTAACATGGCCCACAACATCTACTGCTCACCCAACAAATATCAGCAGCAGCATTCACTTTAGGTTTATAGGAAATATTTGGGCAAGAATCTGTTTCTATATACCACCTGTCTCCCTTCACATGTTTTGCATCTGTGTGGGATATTACTTACAGGGGATGAAGCAGCACTGGTACAGTGTTACTGATGTGAGGGCCCCACTCCACTTCCTGCTCATCCCATCCCCTTGCCCTGAGTCCCTGCAAATAACTGACTGATCCTTTTACCATCTCTGTGATTTGGCCTTTCCCAGAATGTCATACAGTTGAAATCTTGCAGTAGCCATCAGACGGGCTTCTTTTGCGTTGTAACAGGCTTTTACGCTCCCCCTTGTCTTCTCAAGGCTGGATCGCCCATGTGTCTTTGTCTCTATTCCTGATCATATTCCATCGCACAGGTGCACCAGTTGTATCCATTCAAACACTGAAGACACCTAAGTAAAGCTGCTGTAAGCACTGGCGGGCAGGATTCTGGCTGGACATAAGCTTTCACCTTATTTGGGTAAATACCTGGGAGCCAGGAAGACCATCTTCTGAACCATCCGTGTCCCCAGCAGTAGCACGAAGGCTCTGCTGCCCCCAGCCTCGCCGGCACTGCTGGCGTCAGTGTTTGGGTCCTGGGCCTGCTAACGAGGGAGCAGCGACTTCACGCTGCTGCGTCCATCTGAAATCCCCTGATAACATACGACGAGCACCACTTTTTCATACATGGACTCACCGTCTGTATAGCTGGTTTGGTGAGGTGTCTGTTCCCACCATTTGCCTATTTTTAAATTGGGTTGTTTGCTCATTGTTGAGTTCTTTGTGTGTTTTGGAAACAAGCCTTTTATCAGATGTGTGTACTGAAGTGATTTTCTCACAGTCTGCGCTTCATCTTGTCATTCCCGTAACAGCGTCTTTGCAGAGCACAGCTGTGTTCTGTATTTTAATAAAGCCAATCTTTCCTTTCACGGGCTGTGCTCTCGGTGTTGTATCTGAAGCACTGTCACCAAACTCAAGGCCACCCACATTTCCTCCAGGTGCCTCTACAAGCTGTTGTTCACATTTTGCATTTAGACTTGTGCTCCACTGAGGTAGTTTTTTTTTAATAAAAGGTTTAAAGTCTGGATTCTTTTTCAGTACTGTGAATGCCCAGTGGTTCAGGAACCATTTGTTGAAAAGACCACCCCTCTTCGCTGAATCACCTCCGCCCTCTCGTCAGAGACCGTGGGGTGCAGCTGCCTGTGTCCCTTTCTGGGTGACTATCAGTCAGCTGACCTCTGCTTTCTCTGACTCTAAGCTGTGGCTCCGTAGCGACTCTCACAGTCAGGCAGGGTCAGATTTTGACTCTTTTCAGAGTTGTGCTGGCTGCCCTGGGTCTGTGCCTCTCCACATGCACTGTGGGATCAGTTGGCAACAGCCGCAAAACGACCTGCTTGGATTCTGACTGATGTGAGTATACTGAATCCCTGGCAACTGGGAAGGTGACCTGATTCAGAAACAGGGCCTTTGCCAGTGTAACCAAGTCAAAGTGATGTGGACAGGGTGGGCTGTGATCCCACGCGAGGCTGACCTTACTAGAGCAGAAATCTGGCATAGGACAGGCGTGTGAGAGGGAGGTCATGCAGAGATACCCGGGGCTGGGGGCAGGCCCTGAGGATGGGAGTAGAGGGGAGTTAGTCATGTCGCCCCAGGCTAAGGATGCTGTGAATCCCAGGAGACACAAGGACCAGAACTCGCAGACTGGACTTGGAAGGAGGGTGGCCCGCCAACACTCTGAGTGCAGACTTTCAGCCTCCAGGACTATGAGAGGACCCACTTCTGTTGTTTTAAGACATCCAGCGTGTGCTGCTTAGTTACAGCAGACCTGGGAAGCCAACATCCCTGGAGAAGGGAACAGCTACCCACTCCAGTATTCTTGCCTGGAGAATCCCATGGAGAGAGGAGCCTGGCGGGTTATAGTTCATAGAGTTGCAAAGAGTCAGACATGACTGAGCAACTGAGCACAGGAAGCTAACGTAATCGGGATGGCATTGAAGGATGCTGGACATCAGGTTAGGAAGAATGACACCTGAACAACATTAAACTTTCCTACCAATGAATATTGGCTCTCTCTCATTTAGATAACCCTTGATTTCTCTCATGAGTATTTTGTAGTTCTCCTTATATGCATCTTACATTTTACACACACACACACACACACACACCGTATTTATACTTAAGCATTTAATTTTGGGGTTAATGTAAATGGTGCCGTTTTTTACTTTCCAGTTCTTCACTGCTAGTAAAGGAAAGCAACTGGCTTGTGTATGTTAACAGTGTATTCTGCAACCATGCTACAATTATCTATCAGTTCCAGGAGTCTTTTATCAAGTCTTTGAGATTTTTTTATGTAGACAGTCATGCCATCTGTGAACAAAGACAGTTTTATTTTTTCCTTCCAGTCCTCATACATTTTCTTCCATTATTTCTTTCTCCGTTAATCTTACATTGGGTAGGCTTCCAGTATAATGTTGACTACGAGCTGGAGGACAGGACATCTATGCCTTGTTCCTAATGAACAATTTTTAATTTTAATAAATCATTTTATATGCTTTCTTTCCCTCTCCCCAGTCACCATATCAATTACAATTCTTTTTTTTTAATGGTTAATGGTGGATTTGGTGTTGTATCTAAGAAATCTTCACCTAAATGAAGCTTATAATGTTCCTTTTCATTATCTCCTAGAACTTTTAGCTTTAGATTTTGCATTTAGGGCCAAGATTATTTGTTTTGAGTAAATTCTTTTAAGAGATCTGGGTTGAACTTCTTTACACGGATGTTCATATAGATATTAATATCCAATTATCCAGTACTAGTCTTTGAAAGACTCTTCTCTCTCCAGTGGTTTTCCTTTGTACTTTTGTCAAAATTTATTTGTCCATATGTATGTGGGTCTATTCTGTCTCTCTGTTCTGCTCCACTGATATTTGTATGTGTTGGTTACGATACAAAACGGCCTTGCTGCAGCTTTATGGGAAGTCTTGAAAGGCAGGTCATGTTCACATGTGAATTCTCAACTCTGTTCTACTTCAAAGTTGCTGTGACTGTTGCTGGTTCCTTTCATCTTCATAAAACTTTCAGAATCAATACAGCAGTTTCAACAAAGGGCCTGCAGGGATTTTTGTTTGGGACTGCATCCACCCTAGATCAGTTTTAGGGAAATTAACATCATAACAATTCAAGATCTATACACAGTAAATGCCTCATCTGTTTGTGTGTGTGTGCTGCGTCGCTTCAGTCTTGTCCAACTCTTTGCAACCCCGTGGACTGTAGTCCAGCATGCTCCTCTGTCCACAGGATTCTCCAGGCAAGAATACTGGAGTGGGTTCCATGCCCTCCTCCAGGGGATCTTCCTGACCCAGGGATCAAGCCCATGCCTCCTGTGTCTCATGCATGGACAGGCAGGCTCTTTACCACTGTGCCACCTGGGAAGCCCCTCATCTGCTTAGTTTTCTTTAATTCCTCTCCAAAGTGTTCTGTAGCTTTTAGTGTACTGGTCTTAAAGATCTTTTGACAGATTTGTCCCTGTTTCATATTTTTTATTTTATATGGTATCTTAAAATTTTAATTTTTTACTGCTTATTTTTAGTATTCAAAAATATAACTGCTTTTAGTATACTGACACTATATTCTATAACTTTTCTAAACTTATTTATTCTAATAGATTTGGGGGATACAGATTTTATTGGAGCATCTACATTGACTATTATGTTTGTTTCCAAATAAAAATAATTTGACTTCTTTTCTAATCTGGACAATCCTGAATAAGAGTGGAGACATTAGGTATCCTTGCCTTATTCTTGCTCTTAGAGGGAAATTATTCAGTCTTTCTCCTTTAAATGTGTTGTTAACTGTAGGTTTGTTGTAAATGCTTTTATCTGTCTGCGAAGTTCCCTTCAATTTGCTGATAATTTTTATTAGGACAGAAGTAGGATTTTGTCGCATGCTCTTCCCGAAACAGCTGAATGATAATGTGATTATTCGTTTTTACTGTGTTAATACAGTTAATGTGAATTACAGGAACTGATTTCCCAGGGTTAAGCCAAACTTGCATTTCCAGGTAAACCCTACTTATCACTTGGCTTGGATAACTACTTACAAGTATGTATTCTATTACGGTTGTGACTGCTTTGGGATTGACAGCACAGTTTTCATACATCACTACTCACCCTCAAGTGGCATGATTCCATCTCACTTGTAGTGTAAGAAC
Organism: Bison bison bison; assembly: GCF_000754665.1. Lineage (NCBI taxonomy): Eukaryota > Metazoa > Chordata > Mammalia > Artiodactyla > Bovidae > Bison > Bison bison. The sequence goes on along the minus strand of NW_011494757.1, from coordinate 1,350,083 downwards.
CTTACAATAGGCAACAGCCAGCCTTGTTTGGCTAAGTGAGCAGAGCCCTAGAAGACATAAAGATATACTGCCGCTAGGAGGTGGCTGTAAAATACAGAAAGAAAACAAAAATACAGCGATTTTTCAGTGAAAGCACCATGTTTTCTCCACGCATCAGCAAGTTTCTGGCTTTAGCTTTCTGTGTAGCATCTTGAAAAGACACTTGGTTTTCAGGATGAAAGCAAGAGTAGGAAGATGTACTTGTTTCTCAGATATAAGGCCGGTTGCTTCTAATTTCACTCTGCTGACTGGTTGGACCCCCTGCATCTGTGTTAAACCACAAAGACAGAAATTAACACTGTACTCTGAGTTGACTGGGGCATCATCACTTCAGACTGTTGGAAACTGAAGTTGTGTTGGCGACACAGCCCCCTGGGTGTCCTGGAGCTGTGAATAGGACTGTGTGATGGTGTCTGGGCAGTGGGGGGGCTGTAACAGGGCCGATGGCTCCGTTGCAGAGCATGGAATGCAGGGAACAGTAGGGGATGTACTTGGTGCCTCCTGGCGCTCAGGTGTTCCCAGAAAGAGCTCAGTGTTCCTGACAGGCTCGGTCTGAGTTCCTTCCACGCTCTGTAACCTAAGCTCTAATCCGTCTCTTCCCAGGGAGGCACTCGGTCACTACGGAGTGTTTACCTGAGGACAGGTTCAGCACCACGCTGTCCCAGGTGACGTCTGAGGGTTACACCAACTACTGGTCTCACAGTAAGCACACTTCTGAAGATGGAAAATTACACTGGCTCATCCAAACAAAGTAATCTTCTGTGGACGAGTGACATGAAAGTGGTTTTTGTTCGTCTGAACTGCGTTCTAGGTTCCCATCTCGATGGGCTCAGAGACCTCACGGGTCTAACATACCAGCGTTGACCAGCCCCTGTGCCCAACTCAGGGCAGACCTGCGATAAATGCTGATGGTCACCTCGGTCTGTACGGCTGTGCGCCGGCTGTTTACTCTTCATCCGGTTGTCAACTTCTGACTCTTAACTGGTACAGACCGTTCACACATCATGTGATTGTGGACACACTGGATTAGATCCACCACCTTGCTGTTTTCTATTTGTTCTGGTTTCCTCTGCTGCTTTCCCTCAGGTCATTTGAGCATTTGTTAACCTTTTTACTCTCTGAGTTGACTTGTATTTATACCTATGTGTGTGTATGTACATATACCTCTATACGTATGAACACATGCATGTATCATACATATAGGCATGTGGTGTATTATGCTTATATACATATGTATACATATATGTTTTTAACTAATTGCCTTAGGGTAATTATATGAGGTGATGGAAGTGTGGGGGAATAATTGTGAAACATATAAGTGTATCAAATCAGTACGTTCTACACCTTAAACTTACACCTTGTTGTGTGCTGATTTTACATTCATCAACCTGGAAAATAGGAATCAGGGGACAGGCAACAGCACTGTCAGCCCCTGGGCACTGGGGAAAGCTCACTGCAGCTCGCAGGAAGGGGCAAGAGCAGCAGCCACCCCGGGGTGCAGCAGAGACGTGTCCACACTACACCAGGCAGACAGGACCACCTCAGAGCTAAGAGGCTGCCCTCCCATGACCGAGGGGCCAGGGCCTCTCCGTGGCCAAGGCATGGCTTGACCAGAACAAAAGAACCCCTGTTCACCCCCAGACCCCGTCAGCACAGGATCCATGGCACATAGGCTGCAAGAGACAGACAGGCAGAGGGTAAAGGGTGAGGACACAGCAGGCACCAGGAAACGCATCCAAACCAGCCCTCACCCTAAACACACCCTGAACACCCAGACTGCTAGGGGAATGTGAATTGCCGCTGAGCCCTGAGCATTACCATAGCAACAACACCTCCAAATCCAGCCTAGCACATAATTAGATTTGCTCAGACCCTTGCCTAGCAGACAGAGAGGTGAGCCAACTTTCAGGTCCATACACTATTTACTTCTGTATCTACCATGCTACCCAAGAGGTCCAGATTTCAACAGGATTCCACAAGGAAGATGAAACATCCAGCAAAATACACTTCAAGGAGTCAAAGTAATCATGAGAACCAGACTCGGCTATGAAACAGATGCTAGTACTATCAGAGAGGGAGCTAGGGTAATTGTGATTAGTATGTTAGAAACTTACCTTCTCCCAACGCATGAAAGTGAAAAGTGAAAGTGAAATCGCTGTTGTATCTGACTCTTCGAGACCCCATGGACTGCAGCCTACCAGGCTCCTCCATGCATGGGATTTTCCAGGCAAGAGTACTGGAGTGGGGTGCCATTGCCGTCTCCGATAATGAAAAAATGGGTAATGTGCATGATCAGAAGGTTAATTTCAGCAAAGAGAAACTGAAAGAAACAAGGAAAGGGGCTAGAAGCGAAAAATAAATGACAGAAGAGGAAATCCTGTAACAGGATAATCAGAGAAAGGAACGAAGGAAAGGGAAAGGGAGGATCCAGGGATGCAAAGATGGACCAGCAGAAATTTCTCAAACTGAAAGCGAAAGACAAAAGCCTAGTGTGTATGTGCTGGAGGAGGGGCGGGAGCTCCAGACGTGCTTGCTGTGCAAGGAGGTGTCTGCATAATCGGAATCCCACATGGAACGAGTGGGACAGAGCAGGAGGAATATTTAATGTAACGGCAATGGAGGGCTCTCCCAAGTGAATGACAGACACCAAGTCACACACTCAAGAATCTCAGAGAACACCAAGAGAGATGAACACAAAAGAAACAAATGAACAAACACATTCCGAGGCACGGCACAGCAAACTCCTGAAAACAAGAGACGAGGAAATCCTCACTAAAGCCTGCTGGGGGCAGGAGAACAATTGGAGGAGCAACTATGGAGTTACCATGACTCAGAAACAACACAGAACAGAAGATGGTGCAGAGACATCTTTAAAGGAGAAAAGGGGGGAAATTCTGTCGATCCATAAACCCAATTAAAATATTATTCAAACTTGAAGAATCAATAGAGACTTTTGCTGACAAAAATAAAAAAGGAGCAGTGAAAATTTATTTCCATTAGACTTAGAATCTAAGAAAAGTAAAAGGCAATTTCTCAGGTATAAATAATATGGTATCAGACAAAAATTAGATCTACAGAAAGAAATAAAGAACACAGGGAACGGAATAGTTGAAGGTAGGTGAAATTTTTTTGCCCTATTTCAGTCGTTGTAACAACAATGGACTGTTGAAAGCAAAATTATTAGCAGTGTTTGTGGTTTTACAGATTATGTAAAATGATACGTATGAGAACAAGGAGAAAAGGATTAGTGAGGATTTAGGGATAAACCTAGTCAGCGGTCCTTGTGCTAATGTGAATGGCATCATATTTCTTGAATAAAGGGCTCCAATTAATTAAAGGTATATACTATACACCTAAGCCAATGAGTTAAAAAATATATATGTAAACATATGTATATATGCATAATAATTACACCATATGCCTACATGTATATGCATGCGTTCAAATGTATAGATGTGTATATATATAAATACACATATATATAAATACAAATCAATTCAGAAACTAAAATGGTAAACGAATACTCAAATAACCTGAAGGAAAGCAGGAGAGGAAAAAACAGAACAAATAGAAAACAGTAAGATGACGGATTTAATCCAGCGTATTAATGATCACATTACATGTGAATGGTCTGTACACGTGTGCCAGCTAAGAGTCAGAGGTTTACAGACTGGACGAAAAGTAAACAAGAAGGCCCAGCACACTGCTGTGTCAGAAACCAACTTCAAAGACGAAGACACAGATAGGTTAGAATGGAACAGTCTGCAAAAAGACGAGTCCTCCAATTGTACTCGAAAGGCAGCTGGAGTAGCTCCGGGAACACGACCGTGAGGTCCGCGGGAGAGCGCCACCAGCAGGGCGCAGAGGGCACGCACGCGGTGGGAGGTCTGCTCCCCAGGGAGACAGGACACCGGTGTGCACACAGCCAGCACCCGAGCTTCCAAACACGCGAAGCAAAAGCTGCGGGAGACCGAGGCAACACAGGGCTGTCCACAGTCACAGACCTTATTCCTTTCCCAGTAACTGACGGAACAGGAAAACTGAGTATCGGTGAGGGTGTTCCTGGATCTTCTGAACACGACCATCAACGAGCACAGCTAAACTGATTTTCATAGACTCCTCCACCCAGCAAATGGAGAACACATGCCTCACACACGTGTGGGGCTTCCATCAAGACAGATCAGTTTTTTAGCATAAAACAAACCATGACAAATCTAAAAGATCAGAGTCAAAAGACATATGTTCTGAGACCATAAGAGAATTAAACTAGAAATCAATAACAGAATGATACCTAGAAAATCCACCCAAAATGCATGTTGGAGAAGGGAGAAATTTTCCTTACCAAAAATTTACAACCAATGAGTGTAAAAAAAAAAAAAAATGAGGGAATTAAAACCATTATCAGAACATCACAAGAATAATAGATACAGGCAAGTTCAGCCAATGAATGTTAGAACCGGTTGGTAAAATACAATCTAGAAACAGATGTTTGCGTAATGTGGACGTTCTTCTATCCAAAAGGTGCTGGTTTACAACAGAAAAGGTAGTGTGTTGGGGGCCAGAGTGAGGTACTCCGCCCGTGACAAAGGTCATGAGGAAGGAGGCTCGACATACGCAAAGGCGGGATCAAGCCTCAGGAGTCCCCCTGGAACTCCTTGAGCATCTACCCCCATAACCAGAGCCTGCCTACTTTACTACTTTGTGCTCTCACCTACATCTCTGACTTTACAGGGGGCTGTCCCCCACCACCTCTTTCGGAGAAGCAGTTAACTTAGAGCTCCAGTTAATAAAAACTCCTGGGCGTGATAAGAGTATTTTAACCTACAAACTCCTCTGAAGGTTCTCTAGCCTGCCTGACAGGCTTGTCCGGCCACATGTGATTGCTCACAGCCTCCCAACCGTGAGAGGCACGAGATGCTTTAAACCTTCTAAAAACAGGTTCCTTAGAAAAGTTAGAAAACTATTAGTATAAGTATAATGGGCTGATTAGAAATTGTATTGGTGAAGGGTTTTTCATTTGTTGAGCCAATGTTTGTTGCTAAGTCTCCACATCCCCTGCCCTTACACACGTTAACGAATATATGGAAGAAATAAATATTAACCTTTGATATTAATCACGTTAGACCTTAGGCTAAGTAAATTCTTTCCTTAACTAAAACCCACTACACCGTCACCCTATAGGAATGTAACTTTATTTGGGTGGTGTCTGTTTTAAGAATAATCACCCCTGGAGAAATAAGTGTCCTGGTTGACTGACCGTTGTCACAAGGAGAGGGTCGTAAATTGTCAGCAGGCTCCCCCTGGCCAGAAGATGATGTAACACCCCCAAGACCTCTGTATACATTTGTGTGAAGCACCTGACTTTGATAAAAGTCAGGACTGCTGTCCCCACGTGACTTTTGTATAACATCTCAGTGTATAAAAACAGACTCTGGAAAATAAAAAATTGGGATCAGTTTCTCGAAATACTGGTCTCCCCATGTCTCTCTCTCTTTCACTCTGGCTGAGTCTCCATCTGGAGCGCGGAACCCACCATGCTTACTAATTATGCCTGGGCTTCTAAGATCCGACCCGGGAGGCCTCAGTGTCTCCTCTCCTTCGGGAGAACGGAAGGACGCCTGCGGCCTACGTAAGTGGTACAAACTTCTTGTCTTGAAGTTTTATTGGTCTCCCGCGTAAACCAAGCTACTCAGCCTCTTTTCTCCACTGAATTTTCCTACTGAGCTATCCTTATTCTATTACTCTTTATATCTTTAATTAATATCTAATTGAAGCTATTGTATCCTGACCCTCGCCGACGCCGTCCCCGCTTCGAATACCCTGGATCAGCTGGGGCAGGACCCCAGCAGTAGTGCTTTCACCTTCTCAGCCTGGCTTCGTGTCACGTAAGGAGACACAGCAGTGCTGTCATACATTATCTCTGTGCAATCTTCCCCAAAATTCATCACCTGAGCTTAACCTCAAGAAAAAGAAAACAAACCCAAAATGAGGGCTATTCTTCACTCCCTGATCAGCACTGGTCAAGAGTCAGGGTCACCAGAAACAAGCCCACAGGGAGGAACTGTCAGTTATGGGGAAAAAGAGAGAAATGGCCACTCAAGACAAGGCGAGGCTCTGGGCTGGACCCCGGGACTGTGGGCAAGCCAAGTCCACTTAGATTCTGTTCACATGTTAATTCTCAAGTGTGAGATGGTAACAGACTCGGAGCTGTGTGAGGAGCATGTGTTATCTCCGCAAGGGCTCTGTAGTCTACAATACTCTCAAAACAAAAAGTTTAAAGAAAGAAGACAGAAAAAAAGAAAAGGTAAAAAGCCCAAAAGTGAC
>NW_011494757.1:1341967-1343620 GCF_000754665.1 Bison bison bison | reverse complement strand
GGGCGCACGTGTGCACAGCTGCTCAGTCCTGTCTGACTCCTTGTGACTCTGTGGACTATAGCCCGCCAGGTTTCTCTGTCCAGGGGATTTCCCAGGCAAGAATAGGAGAGTGGGTCTCTATTTCCTTCTCCATAAGGTGGGTACATGAGCCTAAACAGAGTGATGTTTTTATTTAATATTAGTGATGACCTGCCAATTAAGAGACAGTGATGGTCACACTGAACAAAAAGCAAGACCAACTTACAAGCTGTTTACAAAAAATGCACATTAAATAAAAAGACACAGATGAAAAAACAAGAGTGGGAGAGTGTTTGCTATGCCAATATTAATCCTAAAAAATACAGTGAAAGTATTAATATTCAGTACAAAGAATATTACCAGGGAAATAGAGAGACATGTTGTAAAGATGAAATAGATGGTAAATTCATCAAGATGACACAATGATTTTAAATATGCATGCACCTAATACACAAGAGAAGCGAAAGGCAAAGGAGAAAAGGAAAGATAAACCCATCTGAATGCAGACTTCCAAAGAATAGCAAAGAGAGACAAGAAAGCCTTCCTCAGTGATCAGTGCAAAGAAATAGAGGAAAATAGAATGGGAAAGACTATAGAGATCTCTTCAAGAAAATTAGAGATACCAAGGGAATATTTCATGTAAAGATGGGCACAATAAAGGACAGAAATAGTATGGACCTAACAGAAGCAGAAGATATTAAGAGGTGGCAAGAATACACAGAAGAATTATACAAAAAAGATTTTCACAGCCCAGATAATCACAATATTGTGATCACTTACCTAGAGCCAGACATCCTGGAATGCGAAGTCCAGTGGGCCTTAGGAAGCATCACTACGAAGAAAGCTAGTGGAGGTGATGGAATTCCAGTTGAGCTCTTTCAAATCCTAAAAGATGATGCTGTGAAAGTGCTGCACTCAATATGCCAGCAAATTTGGAAAACTCAGCAGTGGCCACAGGACTGGAAAAGGTCAGTTTTCATTCCAATCCCTAAGAAAGGCAATGCCAAAGAATGCTCAAACTACCGCACAATTGCACTCATGTCCCACACTAGTAAAGTAATGCTCAAAATTCTCCAAGCCAGGCTTCAACAGTACATGAACCCTCAACTTCCAGATGTTCAAGTTGGTTTTAGAAAAGGCAAAGGAACCAGAGATCAAGTTTCCAACATCCGTTGGATCATTGAAAAAGCAAGAGTTTCAGAAAAACATCTACTTCTGCTTTATTTACTATGCCAAAGCCTTTGACTGTGTGGATCACAATAAATTGTGGAAAATTCTGAAAGAGATGGGAATACCAGACCACCTGACCTGCCTCCTGAGAAACCTGTATGCAGGTCAGGAAGCAACAGTTAGAACTGGACGTGGAACAGACTGGTTCCAAATAGGAAAAGGAGTACATCAAGGCTGTATATTGTCACCCTGCTTATTTAACTTATATGCAGAGTACATCATGAGAAACGCTGGCCTGGAAGAAGCACAGGCTGGAATCAAGATTGCTGGGAGAAATAACCTCAGATATGCAGATGACACCATCCTTATGGCAGAAAGCGAAGAAGAACTAAAGAGCCTCTTGATGAAAGTAAAAGAGGAGAGTGAAAAAGTTGGCTTAAAGCTCAACATTCAGAAAACGAAGAT
>NW_011494757.1:1337075-1341867 GCF_000754665.1 Bison bison bison | reverse complement strand
ATGAAAGTAAAAGAGGAGAGTGAAAAAGTTGGCTTAAAGCTCAACATTCAGAAAACGAAGATCATGGCATTCAGTCCCATCACTTCATGGGAAATAGATGGGGAAACAGTGGAAACAGTGAGAGACTTTATTTTCTTGGGCTCCAAAATCACTGCAGATGGTGACTGCAGCCATGAAATTAAAAGATGCTTGCTCCTTTGAAGAAAAGATATGACCAAAATAGACCACATATTAAAAAGAAGAGACATTACTTTGCCAACAAAAGTCCGTCTAGTCAAGGCTATGGTTTTTCCTGTGGTCATGTATGGATGTGAGAGTTGGACTGTGAAGAAAGCTGAGCGCCGAAGAATTGATGCTTTTGAACTGTGGTGTTGGAGAAGACTCTTGAGAGTCCCTTGGACTGCAAGGAGATCCAACCAGTCCATCCTAAAGGAAGTCAGTCCTGAATATTCATTGGGAGGACTGATGCTGAAGCTGAAACTCCAATAGTTTGGCCACCTGATGAAAAGAACTTACTCACTGGTAAAGACCCTGATGCTGGGAAAGATTGAAGGCGGGAGGAGAAGGGGACGACAGAGGATGAGATGGCTGGATGGCATCACCGACTCACCGGACATGAGTTTTGAGTAAACTCCAGGAGTTGGTGATGGACAGGGAGGCCTGGCGTGCTACAGTCCATGGGGTTGCAAAGAGTGGGACACGACTGAGTGACTGAACTGAACTGATCCACCCAATAATATATTTTCAAAATAAAAGAAACAAAAACAGTTAAAATAGAAAGGTTATATAGACAGCTACAAAATTATCGTTAGAATTTTCAATATTCATCTGTAAGGAACAGAACAAGGAGACACAAAATCAATAAGTAGAAAGATGACTTGAATAGCACTATCAAACAATTAATTTGATGTAACTCAAATTAATAAAATGCTGCACGTAGTGGCAGAATTGCATTCAGTTCAAATGCACAGGGAATATTCAATTTGATAACCCTTTTGTCAAGTTCTAGATCTAAAGAGAAAATAAATCAGTCTGAGAATATTTGTTGACCACAATATAATTTAGAAATGAGTTATGAAAATATATGTAAAAATATACAAATATATGAAAATCAAACAATATAATTCTAAGTAACCCATGTGTCACAGAAAGAAAAGCATAAGGGTAACTAGAAAATACATTGAAAATGAGAACACAGCATACGGAAATCTGTGCTACCTAGTTAAATAATGCTACATGGAAGTTTCTGTCTTTACATGCTTATAATTGAAAAAAAAAGACCTAGAATTGCATAAATTAAGCTTTTACAGTGGAAAAAGAAGATCAAAGTACCCAGAGGACATAAACTGAAGGGAAGAAAGGGAAGAGTGGAAACCCTCAGACTGCACAGACATTAAACACCGTAATGACTCATCATGAACAATTTCATGCCAAAAAGTTTGGTGATTTCAGTGAAATAGATTAATTTTGGGAAGGACAAAAAGAATGAATCAATATAAAATATAAAATTTGCATAGTCCTACTGCTACTGCTAAGTCACTTCAGTCGTGTCCGACTCTGTGTGACCCCAGAGACGGCAGCCCACCAGGCTCCCCCGTCCCTGGGATTCTCCAGGCAAGAACACTGGAGTGGGTTGTCATTTCCTTCTCCAATGCATGAAAGTGAAAAGTGAAAGTGAAGTCGCTCAGTCGTATTGGACTCTTAGTGACCCCATGGACTGCAGCCTACCAGGCTCCTCCATCCATGGGATTTTCCAGGCAAGAGTACTACACCTATTAAAAGTATTAAATCTACAAAAAAAAATTTCCCACAAATAAAATGTCAAACCCAGACAGCTTCACTGAAGAATTTTTTCCACCTAAGTGTGAAATAATACAAATAGTACTCAAATTCTTTGTTAAAATAGACCAGGGAGAACATTTATCCAATTTATCTCTAAAGCCAACATTACAATATCAAGACCACTAAATTGTTAAAAAAAAAAGAAAAAAAAACTATAGAAAGATACCCTCCATTAAATGGAAGGAAGTACTTGATAAAATATCAGCCAATGCAGTGCAGTAAATACACAAAGGAACAGGAAGCGCATGCCAAGCGGGGACTTGTCTGGGCGATGCAAGTGGGGAGGCCTGAACCCAGAGTGGGGTCTCCTTCTCAAAGGGTGCCCCCCACAAAACGTCCCTGACACGCAGGCAGTCCCTGCGGACGAAAGCCATCACCACACAAGGGCAGAGTCGCAGGTCACTGTGCAGACCAGGGAGCCAGAGACGGGAGGGCTAGCCTGGCGGGGCCACAGTCTCCAACTGCCAACTGGAGACTGGGGCTCCCTCCACCCCGGCCCCTGGGGCCCAGACCAGCTCTTGCCTGGGTCCTGGAGAGAGGGGCATGGGCACCTCACCCCTACCCCAGGGCCTCCTTCCTGGACAGGAAGCCTCACAGGCCTGAAGCTGCCCGCTGCCCTGGGGGCAGGGAGGGGGCGAAGCTTCCAGTGACTGGAGCTTCATCCTCCCCTCACCCAGACCCCGAGCCTCCCTCACCTGTCGGTGGTCCCAGGCTTCCTTACTTTCCAGACAGTAATTCCAAGTCATCCAGACAGAGTGACCTCTCCCATGCTGGGTCCCTGGTGGAAGGCAATTTGCATCAAAGACAAATGAGAGTAACCTCAGGGCCAAGCAGCAGCAGCTGCCAGTCACCCCGCCCGCACAGTTCGCCTCATTAGTAAAAGTCAAATGTGTCAAAAGTGTTAAAATTACAGCATTAGGTCCAATTATCATGTCACAGCAGTTCAGGAGGTTGTCCAGGGGGTATTCATTAGCTCAGAGAATTTCAGGGGCTCCCTCCCTGCGCATTGCTTCGGAGGCATTACTTTCTCTTCCTCCTGAAGATTAAACACTTCCTTCCAGGCTCTGTCTGTAGGCCGTCTCCTCCCTCGACTCCGCTGGGCCTGGCCAGGCTGGGCTGAGCTCGGGTGAGGGCGTGAGGCAGGCAGGCACCAGCTCAGCAGCCGTGTCCCCACGGTGTCCTGGATCCTGGGGCGGGGGTGGAGGGGTGGTCAGTACGCCAGCACACCCAGGCTCGCAGCCCCGCTGCCATCCCCGAGGGGCCCGGGCCTCTCTGTGCAGGCGGCAGGCGCCAGCGCAGCCTCAGGCTGTCTCCACCTGGACAGAGCGGTCACCCTAGGTGTGTGCTGGTGAATGAATGGAATCCCCCCGACAAGCCCTGTGCCGCAGGGTGACAGCTCATGGCCCCAGCGATGCAGGCAGGGGCTTCAGTCTCCAGGGTGGGCACAAGCCCTCGCCCCTTCAGAAGGAGGCTCTGCCTGGAGCCCACTGCCCGCCCCGTGAACACCCACGAAACTGAGGCGAGGGGTGCTCACGGGGGCACAGAGCAGGGGTGCAGGTGCTATTAGCCCCCCTTTTCCGAGGAGAAAACCAGTGAAGAGACAGGACGGTGCTGGTTGTTACAGAAGCTGGAACCAAGGGTCTTCTGTGCCTCACCCAAGACCAGCGCTCGGGGGCCAGCCACATGGCTTTTGCGTGTTTGTGGGGGTTGGCTGGGCCTGGGTCGCCCCTGACATGGAGCCAAAGGGCCCCTTGAAGATTCAGGGATAGGGGAGCAAGAGCCACATGGCCCAGGGCCCTCTGCCCCGCGCCCCGCTGGTCTCCCCAGTCCTGCACGCTGCATCCAACCCAGCAAAGTCCACTTCACACCACACCGCGAGCCAGGTGAGTGCCTGTGGAAGGCGGTGCTCCTGACGAAAAGGCGCCATGGGTCAGGCTGGGCAGGGATCCGAGAGCAACAGGAACTGCATGTGAAGGTTTCTTGTGGATTTGCTTGGGATGTGGATTTGAGAATGGTGAACCCTGCTGCCTTCCTAAATCTCCACCTGTGGGGACAAGGAAGGTCCAGGCTGTCACCCGGTCACCAGGGACAGCAGGCCTCAGGGGAGCCCCAGACCCGCTGTTTACAGTGCCTGCAGCCTCAGGGGCAGCCAGCCCGCCCCTAGCACCTCTGCCCACGTCAGGCCAGCCTGGGCCGCTGCCCCACCTCCTGGCCCTGAGGGTCCGGACAAGTGCTGTGTGTGGAGGGGGTTTCTCGGTCTTCACCTCACGGCCAGGCTTGACTCCTGGAGCTTACAGAGACGCAGCCAACCTGAAATGCAGTAACACAGGGGAGGGCCGGGGCACGGCCTCCTCCTCCAGGCTCCCACGCTAGCTCCTCATCACCCTCTCAGGCCTGCAATCACTGCCCAGGCCTGTCACCAGCCGCTCTTGGGCACACACTCAGCTTCACCTGCTTCCAGGGAGCCCATCCCTGATTCTGAGCTCCCTGAGCCTCTGGGGTCCAGGCAACCCTCGACGGGCCTCCCCTCTCACTGTGAACCTGAATGACGTGCTGCTCACCTGCTCTGCCTGTGAGCTCAGTTCAGTAGCCCCGGCCCCGCACCCCACGGTCTGTCTGTGACAGAAGACAAGTGAACAAGCCACAAAGGTCACAGTTCACGGGAGGAAGTCGGGAGCTTGTTTTTCTTCCTTACAAATCACCTTGTCTTTACATAATGGCTTTTTTCCATTTGGGAGATTACTAAGCTAAAACTTAGTACATGAGAGATCCTTTCTTCAGAAAAACAAAACCAAAACATATTCACAAACATAACATTTTCCATGGAATAGAAGAGCTTCCTTAAGTAACCCATCCCCATGGGGGAGAAGAAACCACCTCCTTAGGAACCCTGCTCCCCACCCTTCTCCCATCACCACCAGGTCAGTCACACCCCACCCCACCCCACCAC
>NW_011494757.1:1332933-1336403 GCF_000754665.1 Bison bison bison | reverse complement strand
CTCTGCCCGGGGCCCTGCTCAGACGTCCCGGCTCTGCCCAGGCCGAGCCTCCAGGCCCTCCCTGCCCTGCCACCACCAGCCCAAACCCGGGAGGCAGGGCCTTTGGCACAGCCTTGGGGAGGGGGCTTCTGAGGACCACCTCCTCCAAGTGCCGAGTCTCTCGCCCACCCCTGAGGTCCCCACAACCTTCTGGGAGAGCGATGGATGCTGAGAAAACGTGAAGGACGGCAGACCCTTCCCTCCAGGATTCACCTGAGCATGTTTATCAGCAGTGGGCTCTCAAGGCCTCCCTCGTTTCTAAGGCAGGTCACCCGCCCCTTCACTGTGTGCCCGCCTGCTGCAGTGATTCCCGAGACCCCGCCTCATTTCCACACAGGAAAATGAGGGAAGTGGGCGGGAGACCAAGGGAAACGAAAAGGAAGTGAGCAGCCGGGGGAAGACTCTGAGCCGGGGCCTCCGGGATGCAGGTGCTCATACCTCCCGGGAACCGGAAGGGCTGTGCTCCCTGCAGCGGCCTCAGGCTGCTCTCCCAAGCTCTGCAGCCTGGCCCAGCATGGCCAGCAGCTGCCTGTGCGGTGGGAGCACCCCAGGCTCTAAGGAGCCAGGCCGCAGCCCTGTGCTGCCCGCCCCTGGTGCATCCTCCCGGCCAGCCGTGGCCACCTGCACCGAAGGGGCAGACGCAGGTGTTTGTGGACAAAGCGCCTGAGGCAGACACGGAGGCGGCAGGTTGGGGGCGAGGGGCGCTGCTGACGGGGAGGCGCCCGCCCAGGCCCACCTGGAGAACGTGTGCAGCCCAGGGTCTCCGTCAGCGTGGAGGCAGGCTGCACCCAGGGCCCTCCGGCCAGTCTGAGCCCACAGCCTCCCAGCTGGCCACCCGCACCAGGCCCCTCTCCAGCATTCCACCAATGGACTAATGTTTACCTTCCCTTTCCACTCAGAGCACGTGCTCACTCTTCCCACCTGGCAGCTAAGTTAGGGTTTCTGGGTCTGGGGTGTTTCCACGTTTCCAGGAAGCAGGGTCACAGCCCACTTGGTTCTGCCAAGTGACCCCGAGCCATCCTCAGCTACGATGGTCCCGGGGCAGAGCCATCACCTGCAACCAGGGGCAGCCCATCTTCAGGGACATGCGCTGCCTAGATGAGGGGAAGTGAAGCTGGCTCAGGGCTTGCAGACTCAGAGCTTTCTCCCTTGCTCTCCTCATCCAAAACAAACTCATCTCGGAGTCAAAAAGCCTCTGCTCTGCCACTCCCTGTGTCTCTGAGATTTAGCCATCACGTCGGAATCTGTTTCCTCCTCTAAACGGGGGCTATGAGGTCCCCGTCAGGCTCGGCTCAGATGACACAGGTGGAAGCAGTCTCTGTGCCCCGCAGTGCTAGTGTGGTAACAGCCCCACCAAGACGATCCCCAAGCAAGGCCCTGGTCCTGTGTCGCTCCTGGGGCTGGTGGCACAGGTGAGGAAGAGCCAGGAAGAAGGCCCCACGAGGCCACAGTCTGGAAGCACCGGCGAGGTGGGAGTCAAGGGGATAAAAGTCATAGATAATGTTAGCTCTAGTGATACGTGCTGCAGATTACACACACAGGTTCAGACAGCCCCTGGGCTGGGGTGGCCTGAGTTCCAGGAGGTCTGTGGTGTTGTGGTGTCCGAGCCGAGACCCTGCGGTCAGTCAGCTGGTGGACAGGAGCTTGGCGGGGACAGGGTGGGGGAGCAGGGACCACAGAGGGAGAACAAGGCCAGACTCAGGGCCTCAAGGACCCTGCGACAATTGAGTCTGACACTGAATGCAACCCCACGAATCTTTCTATGTTCTATGGGAGAGCGAAGGAGTCTAAGAATGTATTAAAAATTCCCATGAATTTAGGCAAAGGTGGTTCCTTAAGCATGGTGACAAATAGCCCCCAGAACCAGCTCTAGTCAGTCAGTCAGCACAGGCTGGGCGCTCAGGGACACCTTCTCTGGGACAAGCTCTCTCTCTGGAGTTTCAGAGCAGGAGCGCAGCTGCAGGCCGCAGGTAAACACACGGCCTGCTGTGTCCTCGCAGAGTCTCGCCCAGCCTCTCGGCTGGTGAGACGGGCCCCAAGGGCAGGAAGTTTTCAAAGTTCGATTTTAGATTGTTTTCCTCCTGGAGAAACTTCTGGCTCCTTGATAAAGTTTCACCATAATCTATAGTCTTGTGCTTTGCTGGGAGATAATAAAAAAAAAGCAAAACACTGACTCTGTCTAACAATGGCCATTATGGGAAAGGTGTGAAAGGTCAAAATCACTATGCACAAGTTTACAAGTATTTCAAAAAAAATAGGAATCAAAACACCAAGCATTTAACAGCCAGCTGCCTAATGGGTGTGCGGGGGTCTCAGTGCTCCAAGTCCAGGACAGCCCACATCAGATGCTGTGCCCTGTCCAACCTGCTCTCATCAGTTCTCCTCTAAAATACCGAATTTCTTTACATTATTTGTTTTATAGTTCAATCGTCAGTCCATCAAATGGGGAAGACAGAGACATAAAATTTGAAGTTCGTTTTAAGTCCAGTGAAGGCACTTCTCACTTCTGAACAATGGATGCATTTACGCTATTTGAAGCCATTATGTTTGGGATAATCTGTTAGAGCAGACGTAGAAACGAATACAGCTACATGAGGCAGTTTTAGAAAGCTTTCTTTGAAGAGCAGACTAAACAAAGATTTGAATTTGTAACTAAATAAAGATAAAGTGTTTTCTTCAGAAAATATTCAAAATGCATCCTGGAATAGATCTCACAAGGGAGGTGAAGAAGCCTTATCCCCCCCTTTTTTTTTTAAATAAATGTGCTCAAATCTGATTTAGAAGATTCAATTATCAAATAAATTCAAATATGAATTTTCAAATTTAGAAAATAGCCAATATATAACTAGACATTCCCAGGTAGCCTTAAACAGTAAACAAGCTAGAAAAACAACTGGGCAGCCTGGAGCCTCTGTGCTGGCCTCTGGAGGGGAGAGCGGCCTCGCTGCCAGTCACGCTCCAGAGGAGCTTCCTGGGGGCAGCCACCCCTCAGCACCCACCAGGTCCCCCAGATCCAAAGGCCACTCACAACCTGGCTAAAGCCCTGCTTTAACTGTACCATCCAAGTGCCTCCTGGACACCTCAGAAGACAGATTATTTTATAAATTCTTAAAAGCACATGTGGAAATATCAGAGTGATCATTATGACATTATTCAGTCAGTTAAGAGTGCTTGGGGGAAAAATAACATGAAATAAATCTTCATTGCAAGGGCATCTTTCATTCCCAGCATGTGATTATCTGTCACTGAATCATCAGTTTTATTTTTGTGTGTGGCTAAGACTCATTTTTTCTAATAAAAGCAAAGTGTGGCGTGAAGCGAACGAGCCTGTTTCTGTAGAAACAGGGCCTTCTGCCCTGCTCTGTGTAACCCCCACCACAGCCCACCAGGACTGCCAAGGCCTCTCAGGGTGAGTCCAGCCTGAGTCCCCC
>NW_011494757.1:1327594-1332833 GCF_000754665.1 Bison bison bison | reverse complement strand
GCCACCTGGAGCAGCTCTGACCCTCGGAGTGTGGTGTGCAGAGGGGCCCTGGCAGCCCACTGTCCCGCTGCTGCTGCTGAGGCCCCGGGGTCAGGGGGAAGGACCACCCGATGCGTGAGTCTGGCCAGGGTGGACAGTCAGGGCTGGCTGGTTTACATGGTCCCGGTGGGCGGAGCCTGAAGGGAAGTGGGTGCAGGGCCGTGGGCACCCCAGAAGGACTGAGGCCAGCACAGGCATGCTGCACACAGACAGTTCTCTGCTCTCAGCCCCGCGGGGCAACCTCAGCCTTTGCCCTGCTGCAGCCACACTCGGGGTGGCCTTGGGAGAGGCTGGCGGGGGAGACCCTCCCAGTGAGCAGAGCTCCAAAGGGCACGGGGGTCACCCAGTGTGCAGGAAAGAGAAGGGACCTCAGCACAGGAGTGGAGGACGTTATGGACCGCTGGGAAGGGCTGGGCCCACTGGGTGGTGACCCTGGAGATGGGGGAACTAAGGACAAGCAGGTCTTGGGCCGAGGTGTGTGGTGGGCAAACGGGGCAGCTGTGATGGGAGACCTCCTGACTGGGAGGCGCTGGACGGCCAGGCAAACGCGTGGCCAGGCCCACGGATGTGCTTCTGCTGGAACAGAGGCTGCGGCAGGGCTGGGGCAGCTCAGGGCTGAGAGCAGGTCCCCCGGGTCCCCACTGCTGCACTGGTGCTCTGCCCAGCACCCACCCTGCTGGCACCCGGGCCCAGCTACGAGTGAGACCCGGTGACTGAGCACAGGGAGCCCACCCGCCAGAGCCCACCAGACGCCCGCCAGCACTGGGACCTGGCAGAACAGCCTGGGCTATCTGCCTGGCCCTCCTGCCCGCCCGGCCTCAGCCGCAGTGTTTCCCAAACCCCTGGGGAGCGTGTGGCTCACAGCCGAGGGTCACACACTCACTGGTCACACCAAGACGTTTACTTTCCAATAAAGCTGGTGACCACAGGGCTCCCTGATGTGTGCACCCCTGCCACTCAGAAACCACCAGGCAAACAGCTGAAATGGACTGTTGGCGGCCCACTGCGGTGCCCACCTAGAGTGGATCTTCCTGAGGGGGGCGCCCCAGGAGGCGGAGCAGACTTGGCATCACAGCCTGTCGCAAGCCCTGCACCCCAGCAGGCAGAGCGCAGGCGCCCAGGAGCCGAGCAGTGGGCAGAGCGGCTCCCAGAACTGCAGGACTGGGGGCCCGGCAGCTGGGCCTCTCAGAGGCCAGGCTTCTCCAGGGACAGAGCGGGAATCCCACTGGCCTGTTTCCAAGACTACCACCAGGCGCTTGGGGCCTCGTTTTCAGGGGCCCGTGTCCCCCGTCAGGCTCGGGCTGGGCTGCGGCTGCCTGCCCACAAGGCGTTGCCTGGGGACCCACTGGGATGCTTCCAGAAGGCACTGCTCTGCCCAGTTTTGGTGGAAATGGGGAAGGGCAAGAACTGAGTGCCAGAGCAGCAGGGGCAGCAGGGGACAGGAGCCCACGCCGGGCTGGGCGCCCAGGCCCTCCCACCGCCCTCCAGCTTCAGGGTCCCCCCAGTCAGAGGACCGCTGGGCGCGGCCGAGCTCCTCCCAGAATTCACAGGACGGGACGGGTCTCTGACGGCAGGAGTGACTCGGGTTTTGGCAGGAGGGCGTGGAGAGGGCAGACAAGGGGCAGAGCTGGGGTCTTTGGGGTAGAGGGAGGAGGGGAGGCTGGGAGGGACAGGCGCTCCCCCTCCATGGCCTCCTCCTCACCTTCCCCAAGTCTTCAACATGTGGGAAGACGCCGCCTCAACGTCCACAGCGAGAGATGGAGACACGTGAGCCAACTCAGAGCTGTGGGCCCACAGAGCTGCAGCTCAGGTGGCAGAGACAGTGAGGACCCAGCACGTGGACTCGAGCCCCAAGTCCACCGGCCACCAGGTGGACATCTGGCCAGTGACTCAGCCTCTCTGGGAACTGCACTCCTTAACAACAAAATGTGAGTGATGAAACCAGCCGCCGACAATTCCTTTGCGATGAAGATCAGAAGGGAAATGTGTGAACATGTTTGAATGTGAAAATGTTAGTCGTTCAGTCCTGTCCAACTGTTTGCGACCCCATGGACTGCAGCCTGCCAGGCTCCTCTGTCCATGAGATTCTCCAGGCAAGAACACTGGTGTGAGTAGCTGTTCCAGTCTCCAGGGGATCCTCCCAACCCAGGCATCAAACGGAGGTCTCCTGCACTGCAGGCAGATTCTTTACCATCTGAGCCAATACCATTCTAGAATATTCTCCTGCCCTTCCCAGCCCCAGGCACTCCAAATTTTAAAAGCTTTGGGAGTTTCCTATTGAAACCACCTTGAATCTGAGAGCTAAAAAAAAGAAAAAGACATTCCAGTGACTTACGGAGTGGGTGGGAGAGAGACTGAGAATACCTGAGGAGGTTTCAGCGCGTGGGAGGCGATTCCAAGTGCCCAGCAGGGAACAGGATCTTCAAGTCTCATGGTAGTATGTGTCTGCTATTTTTAAAATTCTACCTAGTATATAACTAGAGAAAAGTTTAAATTGAAACAAGGAAAAGACAGGTTAAGGAGAAAACAAAAATCACTTTATGTAAGAGCAGAGTGAGGCTCTGGAGAAGATCACTGAGCTTGGGAAGTTCCTGCTGCAGAACATCTGTAAAAAGAGAAAAAGGCAGTTTTCTTGGAGCAGGAGGAGGGCTGCACGAGCAGGTACTGTCCACGCCTACGTTGGGGACGCCAGGAGCAAAGGGGAAACAGGCTGGAGCAGCACAATGATTTCACTGTTTACAGTTGGTTCTAACTCTTTTAGATGAGTTCGAAGCTTTGCCTCGACACAACTACTTGAGATAACTTACAGATTAAAGGCAATTTCTAACTTGGACTTGGGTTGGCGGGAAAGACTGGGTCATGATGCTGACCAAACAGTTCCAAGATTAGGTCCTCTTCTCGGAGTGCAGAAGGGCCTGTCTGCTCTCTGCGGGCCTCGTCCCCTAAAGGCTTGGTCCCGCAGAGCAGCAGGGAGCCCCTCACCCTGTGAACACTCCCTCCCTGATCGTCTCTGTCTTAGGATCCGAGTGGCATGATGCTAAACCCTTCTGTAGTTTCTATGGAAACCATGGGCTCTGTGGATTCTCCAGGGGCCCTGGGGCCAAGGAGGCTCTGCAGAACTGATTTTTCATGCCTCAGAACTCACCCTGGGTGCAGAGAGGTCTCTGACAGTTTCCTGGGTGGCTTCCTGGGTGACAGTACCTTTTGCTCCATCCATCAGGACACGCACAACATCTTGGCCCCTCTGCTGCACCAGCGGCGGGAGAGCGAGGGTAGGACACGCCTCCTGCAGCTGCACGGGCTTACGTGACTTCCTGAAGGCATCGCACAGTCCTCAGGGTGACAGCCACCACGACAGCCAGGACGGCAGACAGGAGGATGGAAGGTCTGGTCCACAGACCCAAAGACGAGAACTAAGGAGTCCCCTGGAGAGCCTGTGCTGGGTCCCCAGAGCGCCGGGGCTCACCACTACACGGACAGCTCAGGTGCTCAGATTAGTCCAGCTCAGTCACTCAGTCATGTCCAACTTTTTCCAACCCCATGGACTGCAGCACGCCAGGCCTCCCTGTCCATCACCAAATCCCAGAGTTTGCTCAAACTCATGTCCATTGAGTCAGTGATGCCATCCAACCATCCCATCCTCTGTCATCCCTTTCTCCTCCTGCCCTCAATCTTTCCCAGCATCAGGGTATTTTCTAATGAATCCACTCTTCACATCAGGTGGCCCAAGTGTTGGAGTTTGAGCTTCAGCATCAGTCCTTCCAGTGAATATTCAGGACTGTTCTCCTTTAGGATGGACTGGTTGGATCTCCTTGCAGCCCAAGGGACTCTCAAGAGTCTTCTCCAACACCACAGTTCAAAAGCACCAGTTCTTTGGTGCTCAGCTTTGTTTATGGTCCAGCTTTCTGATCAGGGGACTGAAAGTGTCAGGCGGGGAAGACGCCAGGGCTACTGCGTCAGCAGGGACTGGAGGGAAGGCCACCCAAGGTGACTTTGGTTTCCAAGTCCTTGAGAGTCATGACATTTTAGCTGAAAGGGCACATGTGGAAGCAAGTGATTTTTTTTTTTTTGCACGCCTGTGTTCTGCGCTCACATGAGTAAAACTGAGCTGATAGGAGGGAACTTCTGGACCATGGAAAGCCTCCAGGCTCCCCAGCCCACACTGACTCCAAGAAGAGCTAGAAATACAGTCACACACCCTGTGTTTTTAGGTCAGTTCACTGAGGCAACTCTAGACCTGGCTGCCCCTCGAAGGACACAATCTTAATTTCAGTACAATTTCCAATGATCCCGTGGCTTTCACACTTGGTGCAGCAAAATCACCTATGGATTTTTGTAAACACGCCTGTGAATTACACCTCCTACCTTCTGATCAGAGTTTTCCAGGGTGAGGTCTGGGTACAAACACATAAATCTCCTCCGATGACCCTGAAGCCCGGAGATGGGGAGTCCCTGATCTCTTCTGAATCGTCCTCAGCAACGCCACCCGGAGCCCCAGGCTGTCCCTGGTGGACTCAGATCCCTGACATGACGTCTGTGAGGTTGTCAGACGGACCTGCACCCTCAGCGGAGGGTGGAGGGTGGTGCTGGGGTCTCTCTAGCACGGTGGGGGCTGGGCAGGACCCGGACGGAGCAGGGGTCTGCGAGGAGGCAGCTCAGGCCTAGAAGGGGGTCTGAGGAGCCCAAGATGTACAGGGAGGAGGCGGGGTGGTGGTCTCCTGGGCTGTAACCTCTACTCTGGAAGCCTTGTCTTATTTCCTCTTTCAAGGCGGTACTAGATAGAACTGACCCGGCAGGTGCAGTCAGGGCCCGTCTGAACGCGCGGGGAGTCCAGGCTGCTCCCGCAGCTCTGGGGAAGACTCCCTCTTCAGTCTGGACAAGCAGTGACCCCTGAAGGAGGGCGGGGAGGGGGGGGTCTGGGTCCTCTCCTGTCTCTCCCCCTCAGGTGGGATCCACAGGCACAAAGTGAGTCCCGGCCCCGACTGCATCTGGGTGCGCCCGGCGCAAGGCCTGTGGGGGGCTCCCCCGACCCCGGGCCGATGCCTCGCGCGTCAGAGTCACAGAAACTCGGCCGGCCCAGTGGTGCCGCCGCCCACAGTCCTCCACCCGCGTCCCGGGCGGCCCACCACACCACAGCCACCGCGTCCCGGGGCTGGGGGAGCCTGAGGCAGGCGAAGCTGGCTGGCGACCCTGCAGAGAA
>NW_011494757.1:1325368-1327428 GCF_000754665.1 Bison bison bison | reverse complement strand
AGAAGCAGCCCCGCTGCTCTCCTGGAGGCGCAGCCCGGCAGAGCAGGGGGCCGCCGGCCACCCTCCCCTCCTGGATGAAGGCCGCGCCGGCCGGAGGGCTGCGGACCTTCCGTGCAGACCGACTCCCCCGGCCCCATGCTCCTGGCCCCCGCGGCCTTTGGTCCCCGGACCGATGAGGACTTTTGCTGCAAGAAACGCTTCGCAAGGAAGGGCAATTTCCACCCCCTACCCTCAAAGGTCTGAGAAGGTCTGGGCAGAGCCAAGCTGGTAAACAACCGCTTTGTAACAGTTCTGAAGGTGGTGAAAGGGTGAGAGAGAAGTCTGAGGTGCTGCCTGAAAATACCACATCTGCCGCAGAGACTTTCCCTGGAGCTGCCCTCTGCCCCGGGATTAATTTTTTTCTGTCTCCTTTGGCTCACGGGGGCTTCCCTGGTGGCTCAGACGGTAAAGAATATGCCTGCAATGCAGGAGACGCGGGCTGGATCCCTGGTTTCGGGAAGATCCCCTAGACACACTGCTCAGGATTTTTCTTCATCTGAGCGCTAAGAACAGCGACTTCGCCCTGTAGCCACCCCCTGAGAACGCCCACGTGACCCTGAGACTGAGGGTGGGGGCGCCTTCTAGTCTCAACGATCCGCAGGGTCACTCCCTCCCCGACAGGACGACACCGCGGCGCGGTCACTGCGAATCCCCAGCCCGGCCTCCGGAGCTCCCCCAAGACCACCCGCACGAGAGGGCGGCCCCCACTAGGGGGCGTCTGTGCGGCCGAGGAGGGCGGCTCTGCGGCGCTTCCGCCTCAGGCATGAGGCGCGCGGAGGAACGTGCGCTCCACCTCCCAACACCGCCCTTCCGGGCTGTCCGGGGTTTTCAGCCAGAACGTGCGCCTGCGGTCGCTGAGGGGAGGCCGGCTCCTGACGGGGGGGCCTTTGATCAGAAGGACCACAAGGGCTCTCGGGGCTCCAACTTCCTCAGCTTTCAAGCCCCATTAAGTTTTAATTGAATTGTCGCGGCCCCTGGCTGGAATTGTGTTTTATGAACACATTACCAGAAGTTGAAGGCTTGTAAAACAGAGGCTTCTGAAATAAAAATAAAAGGCTACTCAGATCCAGTGCTATTGCCAAGTGGGAGCCGGGGGCCCCGGCGTGGCTGCGTGCACCCAGCCCCTTTTTCGCTCCGGAGGCTGAGCTGGGGAAGGTCCCGCCCGGGGGGCCCAAGGAACTGCTTCTCAAATCAGCCCAGCGCACTGGCCTTCCCAAAGATGGTCAGCATTTCTCAGTGGTCAGTGATGGCTTCCCTGGTGGCTCAGCTGGTAAAGAATCCGCCTGCAATGTGGGAGACCTGTGTTCGATCCCTGGGTTGGGAAGATCCCCTGGAAAAGGGAACGGCCTCCCACTCCAGTGTTCTGACCTGGAGAATTCCACGGACTGTACAGTCCACGGGTCCCAAAGTGTCGGAATCGACTGAGCGACTTTCACTTCCCTTTGACCCTTGGACCGCTGCCTGCTCCCCACGCCTCATTCCTTCAAAAGGGAAACAGTCAGGGGCATGCCGCCTGTGCCAGAACCTCCTACCTGAGCTCCTTGTGAAGACAGTTTACAGACTGTTTCACAGGGTGTCACGAAGAGCCAATTAGATACAAAGAGACAAAGATGCCGAGCGGAGAACGGGTCAAGAAATCTCAGCTCTAGAAAGGGTGAAGGCAGGAAGCAGGCAGAACCAGCGCCCGGGACCACGACTCTGGACAGACGGGCCTGCAGTCCTCCAGGTCCCAGGTCCCAACCCCCACGAGGTGGTCTCAGGGAAGCAGTGGGAGGGTCACCCGTCCAGGGGTGAGCATCTGTGCTCAGTCTTCGCTGGAACTTGTCTGATGCCCAGAGCTCAGAGCAGGTCAGGGGTGGCCAGGAAACCACATGAATCCACAGGGCAGGGCCGGGAGCTTCAGGGGGAGGCTCTTCCCAGCTGCTGTGTGAGGACCCGCTGCTGCTAAGTCGCTTCAGTCGTGTCCGACTCTGTGCGACCCCAGAGACGGCAGCCCACCAGGCTCCCCCGTCCCTGGGATT
>NW_011494757.1:1318595-1325231 GCF_000754665.1 Bison bison bison | reverse complement strand
AAAAACACTGGAGTGGGTTGCCATTTCCTCTTCCAATGCATGAAAGTGAAAAGTGAAAGTGAAGTCACTCAGTCGTGTCCGACTCCTAGCGACCCCATGGACTGCAGCCTACCAGGCTCCTCGGTCCATGGGATTTTCCAGGCAAAAGTGCTGGAGTGGGTTGCCATTGCCCAGGGAGCAAGAAACAGAGGGCTCCTCCAGCTCAAGGAGCCCCACCTGTGTCTCCAAGCAGGGGGGACACACTATTAGCTGCCCCAGCTTTGATGCACGTGGTGGGGGGCGGCCAGCTGCGGGTGGGGACCCCGAGACATCGGTGGGAGAGGCCCTTAGACTATGGAGGGAGGGGCCTTAGACTATGGAGGGAGGGGCCTTAGACTATGGAGGGAGGGGGTCCTTAGACTATGGAGGGAGGGGCCTTAGACTATGGAGGGAGGGGACCCCTTAGACTACGGAAGGAGGGGACCCCCTTAGACTGTAGAAGGAGGGGGGCCTTGGACATGGGTGGGAGACGCTGGGGAAGGCGCAGAGCGGGGACACTGTGACCCTCGCACTGGGTGAGAGGAGCAGGGTCCGTCTAGACAAGGACCACGCATGGCTTGGGGTCCTGAGCGCTTCCAGACAAAAGCAGACACATCCCGGCCCCCAAGAAGAGAAGAGGAATACCTGACTTCGAGCTTTCCCTGTGGTTACCGGCAATGAGGGTCTCCTCAAGGGACCCCGGCTCTGAAAAGCTCTGCACCAGGAGGCAAGTTGGAGGCTGCTGCAGGCTTAACCCTGCGCGGAGCTCTCCCAAGGCCGGGCCCCAGTCCTGAGCATCTTTCCCGCAGATCCCGAGGCTGCAGGGAGGCAAGGGCGGAGCAAGCCCCGGGGAGGTACCAGGGAAGACCGGCTGCTGATTTCAGGGTAGATTTCCTCCCTGATTAGCTTTTATCTCACAGCCATTAGGGTAATGTTGCTATTCTTTCCCCATCACCACCCGCGGGCCTCATCTGCATGTTGTGTGATCACCTCCACTCCTACAGGAGGAGGGTGCTGGCGAAGGAGCAGATGAACCTCTCAGTCCCTCTCATGGGCGGGGTCTCCGCAGATCCCAGGAGTGCCCCCAGCCCACCTCAGACAGATGGACTGTGGTGGTCAGCTTCAGACAGAACAACCACTGTTACCTCAGGCAGGCAGAGTGGCAGAGAGGGCCCCCTGAAAGAGCTCAGGTTTGGGGTCAGGTGTCAGAAAAAGAAATGAGTTCAAATCCCATTCTGAGGGGTGAAGCTAATCCAGTTTCTCAGGCTGGGGATGGGGTTGATAGCTTCTGTCCCCTTGGCTTTGCAGAGTTGTTGTAAGGATCAACCGAGGGAACGCAGAACAGAGGGAGCTGCAAATTCTAAACAAACACCGGCCATCAGGTGGCAGAATGGTGTGGTGGTCGTGAGCATGAATGCTGTGGGCTAGGTGTCTGGTTTGAACCCGAGGCCCACCGCTGGCAGCTGTGTGACCTTGGGTGAGCTGCTTAAGCTCTTGTGCCTCTCATACTAACTTGTAAACTGCAGGTAGATGGTACCGGTGTAAAAGGTTTTATACAGGTAAGGGCATGATATGTGCAGAGCCTGACCTGTATTAGGTGGTTCAGGGGTGCCTGCCCTCATTCCAGGCCTGCTCTGGAAGAGAAGGGCACCTGTCCCGCTGCCCCACCCTCGGGGAGTTCACAGCTCCCAGAGTCCCATGGACGCAGGGTCCCGCCATTTTCCTTCCTGGAGTTCTGGTGGCCCTAAGATGCTGACACCGAACATACAGCATCTACTCTCAGAAAACCCCAGCAGAGCCAAGGCCCTGTGAAATGCATCTGGAGACGCGAGATGGGAGGATAAGGGATTCTTGAGGGCTTGCATTCAAGATACTCTGCCTGGGTTTCCTACAAGTTCAAAGATACTGTCCCCAATCTCTGGGCATGCCATGGGTAACAACACAGCTCATAAGGGTAGAACAGAGGGGTGAGTTTTTCCAGGCCCACGGAACACTTGCCACTATGGAGTCAGTTCAGTCTAGCTTCTCAAGGGTCAACTCAGGTTGGCCACACAGGGTGTGCCACTGTGGACAAATACGTATGGATATTAGGAAACGTGGGTGGAAATAGTTATGACAATTATCAAAATCTAGGTCAGAGTTTCATCTCAGTTCCAGACCCCAGGCAAAATGGGCCCTGAACACTTACAGTGAGAGGAAAAATGGAAGCCAAACCTCAGCTATAAATATGCATATTAACACTAAATTCCAGAGACAGTCCTGTGAGGCAGGGACACCTGCAGCTGTTGCTAGGAGTATCAGTACATTTCTATAATCTTTCCAAGAAACAAATAAGCACATTCATTAAGAACCATGAAAATATTTATATCTTGGCCCACAATGATCATACTGTTTCCTTCAAAAATTATTAGTGATGCTCTTCATGCAACATTTAAATGGAATTACATAGAAACAGCCTAGAGGAAAACAGTTACATAAATTACAGTGAGGCCACAAAGCATCTAAAATGATGATTTGTGCAAATGTTTCATGACACAGAAACAGTCACCATATAAAGTCAAGTCACGGAGCACAGGAGCAGGGTGCTCACACTGCCAAGGGCGCGTCATTCCCAAAGATAAGACTCTGTCGGTGCTCCAGGACAGAAGCCCTCTGTGGGGAGGACTCCCTTACCGTCATTCGGGAATTACCACATTTCCTGCAGCGTGTGTGCCTCCCCCAGAGGGAGACTCCCCAGGCACCACTCCTGGGAGGGCTGACTAACTCTGTCCTGTTTGGAGCCCCCGTGCTCCTCACGGGTCGGCTTTGCGGAGGGCAGCCAGGCTTACGCACCACCGCATTCTTCACCCAGAGGAACAGAAGTGACCATTGTGGAGAGTCCGCCAGGCCTGTGGGTGGAGACAGCTCTCTGACACCTCACCCCACCCCACCAGCCCATTCCTGCGGCCTACTCTTCCTCTCGTGGTCCACATCACAGGAGTGGACCCTTCCTGCTCTCCCTCGCTGTGTCTTCTTGACCAGGCCTGTACATCCCCAGGGAAACAGAGCAAAGTGTGTCTGGTTCAGATTCCCCGGATGACTTCTGACAACGAGTATTTTCTCTGAATTGCACGCCCTCTCTCACCCATCAGTTTGCTTCTTCCTTGTAACTCCATTGATATAAGCACACTTTATATAAACCTTGGTTATCATAGAAGAGACACACATATATTGAGGAGTTACTTAATTACTATTTAATCAGGTGTTTCATGAGATTTTGTGATCAACATGAGCAAACTCACTGAAACCACCACCACCTTGAGATCTGTGGCCACATCCAGCCATAGCTCAGAAACTGTGAACAACAGCAAAAAATATACATGCGGCCTGAGGAGTCCAAAAGGAGAGAGGAGATGTGGGAGGAAGAAGAGCAGGAAGAAAAGTGAAGAAGATACTTTCCAAATCTGCTGAAAATTCATCTCACAGATCCAAGAAGGTCAATGAATTTCAAACACACACACAGACACAGAAATCTACATCTGGGGAGCAGGCTAACCAGGGATGAGGAAAAAGTCTTAAAAGCAGTCAGAGAGGGGAAATACGGTATATTACATTCAAAGAATAAACACAGGAAATACACACAACTTTATTTTCACAAACAATGCAAGCCAGGAGACAGTGGGATGATGTTTTCAAATTACTGGAAGAAAAAAACTGTCAAATCAGAATTTCATACTCTTGAAAACCATCTTTCAACAATGAAATTAAAGACATTTTCAGACATACAAAAGCTGGAAGAATTCACTACCAGGAGAACTTCACTATAATAAATAATGAAGTTTTGCCAGAAAGAATATGAGACCAACACGAGGAACTGAAGACTGATGTGGTTGAAATAAAACATCCCTTTCTTCTCACTTTAAAAGCCAAGAGAGTTAAAGTAGAAGTATATAAGAATATATGGTTCTCATGCTGTTACTGCAATTATGTAATACCCACTGAAGGTGGAATGTGATGTGCTAAAAACGTATACTACAGAACCTAAGTTTTGTAACAAAAAATGGTAAGTTACAAAGCAAAACAGTACAGCTGACTGGGGGGTACGTGTGTAGGAGAGGGGAGTGGGGTGGGGCACAGGATGTGCAGGACAGTGAAACTGCTCAGTGTGACCCTGTGATGGAGGACACACCTTATTACATACCTGTCAACACCCACAGAATGTACATTACAACGTGCCTGTCAACACCCACAGAATGTGCACCCCAACACACCTGTCAACACCCACAGAATGTACACCCCAATGCGCCTGTCAACACCCACAGAACATGCACCCCAACGCGCCTGTCAACACCCACAGAACGTGCACCCCAACGCGCCTGTCAACACCCACAGAATGTACACCACAACGCGCCTGTCAACACCCACAGAACGTGCACCCCAATGCGCCTGTCAGCAACCACAGAATGTACACCACAACGCGCCTGTCAACACCCACAGAATGTGCACCCCAATGCGCCTGTCAACAAGCAAACTGTGGTCTGGTAAGTAATGATGGACCAGTGCTGGTTCATCACTGGTAACACGTATCCTGCTAATGCACAGTTTTAATAACAGGTAAACTACTTGGGGTGACAAGGGGCGTGAACAGGAATTCTTTACACTTTCCACCTGATTTTTTCACAAACCTAAAACTGCTTTATAAAGTAAAGTCTATTAATTAAAAATAGCCTGCATGTGCTCTGATATCAGGGCATGTGTTCAATACAGAACCATCCCCTTCTTACCAACCAGCCCAGGGAGTGACCCACTGCTAATCAGAAGCTGCGGTAGGGCCAGTGATCCTCAGGTTTTTCTGTGGCCTGATGCATATGTTGGCCTCCTTACAGTGTTGATTTGCTCCCGTGGCTCAGATGGTAAAGAATCCGTCTACAATGCAGGAGACCTGGGTTTGATTCATGGGTCAGGAAGATCACCTGGAGTAAGGGAATGGCTACCCACTCCAATATTCCTGCCTGGAGAATTTCATGGACAGAAGAGCCAGCGGGCTACAGCCCATGGGGTTGCAAAGATCTGGACATGACTGAGGGACTAACACTTTTGCTTTTTCACTTTACAGCTTTACTTTAAAATACTTGACTTCACTTTACTTTAAAATACTTACACTTCACTTTAAAATAAAACTAATTCACTACTTGATTAGTCGGTGGGTGAGGAGAGAGTAGGTATTCCAGGTGGAAATGCTCACAGATGCTCTGTTCCACTTGGTCTTGGAGTCCCACAGATGGGCACCCATATGGAGCCTGGCTTCACTCAGCTCTAATTGGGAAATTTAGGGCCTGAGGTGACTCTGCCACAGCAATGATGTGCTCATCAGGTGATGTCGTTGGTAACAAATGTCTATCTTTTATTTCTAATTCTGCTGCATTAATCATATTGTAATTGTTTATGTTTTGTTTTGCTTTTATTTCCCTAAGATGCTGGTAATCATTTTCAAGATAGATGGGTCCTGAACACTGAATATACTAATTAAGTCTCATGAGTAATTCACACACAGCCCCAGGTCGGGTTTCTCCAAGGGTCTGACATCACATGAACAGGTACGAACCTACAGCAGGACATCCAAGCCTCTCTACCACTTTTTCTAGAACTGTTTTAACAGCATTAGACAAGATGCTGGTTTGTAGGGACTGCCAGGACCTTTGTGGAGCAAGGGTAATGCATTTTACAGACAGTTACAGTAACTTTAACTTAAGTCATGAAAACAATTTTACATCACATTAAATACACTTAGAGAAAGGATCCCAGAGCACAAGAAATCTGGAAAGTGAGTCAAGGGTGAGTCAGCGGCCAGCACAGGAGGAACACAGTCAGGGGGCCCCTACCTCTGTCTCCAGCTCGAGGAGGTTCTCTGCCTCTGAGTGTGGTCGCAGTTCGGAGCTGGAGGAAAACAGAAGATGAGGAATCAGTGGAGAACATAGAGAACCTCATGTCAGCCAAATCGGGGACCAGGGGGTGCTCTCCTTAATTACATGGTGGTGACAAGGCTGAAAGTAATGGAAGTTAAGAAATAACAATTTCCAAGGACTGGAAACAACCGTTCGTGTGCTGGTCTTGTTTCAGCCCCCTCTCCAGCAGGTTGACATGGTCACCTCTTCCTGTTCAGGGTAACGCTGTCCTCCTCTTTACCCGTCCTCTGCTGCTCCTTGCCCCCTCCAAGCCCTGGAAACTTCATCCCACTGGCTGGTGTCCAGTGCTGAAAGCTCTTCTAGCCCAGAGCAAGCCCCTGAGTATGATTTTACTGAAAACCACAGGCAGCGAGACTCGGCATTTACCTTCATCAGTTCAGTTCAGTCACTTAGTCCAGCTCTCACCTCCATATATGACTACTGGAAAAACCATAGCTTTGACTAGATGGACCTTTGTCAGCAAAGCAACGTCTCTGCTTTTTAACATGCTGTCTACGTTGGTCATAGCTTTCTTCCAAGGAGCAAGAATCTTTTAATTTCATAGCTGCAGTCACCATCTGCAGTGATTTTGGAGCCCAGAAAAACAAAGTCTGCCACTGTTTCCACTGTTTCCCCATCTATTTGCCATGAAGTGATGGGACCAGATGCCATGATCTTAGTTTTCTGAATGTTG
>NW_011494757.1:1303354-1318495 GCF_000754665.1 Bison bison bison | reverse complement strand
CATCTGCAGTGATTTTGGAGCCCAGAAAAACAAAGTCTGCCACTGTTTCCACTGTTTCCCCATCTATTTGCCATGAAGTGATGGGACCAGATGCCATGATCTTAGTTTTCTGAATGTTGAGCTTTAAGCCAACTTTTTCACTCTCCTCTTTCACTTTCATCAAGAGCTCTTTAGTTCTTCACTTTCTGCCATAAAGGTGGTATCATCTGCATATCTGAGGTTATTGATATTTCTCCCGGCAATCTTGATTCAGCTTGTGCTTCATCCAGCCCTGCATTTCGCATGATGTACTCTGCATATAAGTTAAATAAGCAGGGTGACAATATACAGCCTTGACCACTCCTTTCCCAATATGGAACACATCTGTTGTTCCATGTCTGGTTCTAACTGTTGGTTCTTGACCTGCATACAGATTTCTCAGGATGCATGTAAGGTGGTCTGCTATCCCCATCTATTTAAGAATTTTCCAGTTTGTTGTGATCTGCACAGTCAAAGGCTTTAGGATAGCCAATGATGCAGATGTTTTTCTGGAATTCTCTTGCTTTTTCTATGATCCAATGGATGTTGACAGTTTGATCTCTGGTTCCTCTGCCTTTTCTAAATCCAGCTTGAATATCTGGAAGTTCTTGGTTAATGTACTGTTGAAGCCTGGCTTGGAGAATTTTGAGCATTACTTTGCTAGCGTGTGAGATGGCTGTGTCTATTCCAAACAATAAACTGAACATATATCCATTATCAAGAAAACTTAAAATTTATAGTCATGAGTATCATTTACAATTTCCAACTGAGTGGAGTTGCGTCAGAAAGAAAAATCCTTTGGGAAAAGAACCAGGGTTTGGACAGTGATGAAGAGTCATTGCCAGCAGAAAAGGTCGGGGCTGGGTGTCTTCTGCCTGAGTGATACCTCTATTTCTTTCAAGTCCTTTGGGCAAATAGGGTAGCTCATTCGCCCAATTTTATCCACAACATCTCATTCACCATGTGTCACAGAGCTAGGAATTCACTTATTAAACAAGTCTTCATTTTATGGCTTCAAATTATTCTTATTTAAAGGCAAATGTCCTTGAGAAAGGGCTTCCCTAGTGGCTCAGCTGGTAAAGAATCCATGCGCAATGTAGAAGTGGGTCAAGAAGATCCCCTGGAGAAGAGCATGCAACCCACTCTGGTCTTCTTTCCTGGAGAATCCCATGGACAGAGGAGCCAGATGGGCTACAATCCTTAAGGTCACAAAGCATCGGACACGACTGAGATAACTGAGCACGCACACGCACATCCTTTAGAAAGTGTCATTTTAAGGACTATCTGTAGGGTAAGAGAGTTAGAGAAGGCAAGGTGCAGAAAAAAAATGAGACCGGCACTTTACAGGAACAGATCACCTCTAATGAGGTGAGAAAGGGCAGCAGTCAGATTAGTGAGCTGCTGCACTAACCCAAGAAAAGAGTTAAGTATATATAGGCATGTATGCGGAAAGCTACTGTCTTAAGGGAGCCTATTCATCCCCAAGGTTGTTCGGTATGAAGTTATCTCTTAAACGGCTGGGGCAAGGAATTTTAGAGATTGGCCAGAGGCTGGACCAGCTGGGAGCTAGGTATAATCAACCTTAATGTCCATTTTTTTTTCAGAGAGTTTTTTGTTTTGCATAGAATGGTGGGGAGGACCTGGAGGGAAGTTTTAACTCCAGGCTATTTTGAGTCAGGTAACTTTCCTTCACTATCCAGGGGCTTCCCTGTGGCTCAGTGGTAAAGAATCCGCCAGCCAATACAGGAGGCACAGGTTCTATCCCTGACTTGGGAAGATCCCACATGCCGAGGAACAACTAAGCCCGTGGGTCACAACTACCGAGCCTGAGCTCCAGAGCCAAGACACAAGAGAAGCCACTGCAATGAGAAGCCTGTGCAGCAATGAAGACCCAGCACAGCCAAAATACATAAAATAAATAAGTAAATAAAAATTATTGGAAAGGACTATCCAGTTAAAACTTGGACACATAGGGAATGATGGGCTGTAGGGCACAGGGGTGACAGGCAACTGAGAAGAAGTTATTCAGGAATAGATCTCAGTGGAGTAGAACAGCAGGGGTTCTGAAGTAAATAATAAGAAAGAAGAGTGGAGAGCAGGGTGGCCTCGCCCCAAAGGACAACTGCCACCTCCCACTCTTTGTTATAGACACAGAGTCATTCCTCCTCCATTCACCACCCACCCCGTGATCAGGTCACTATGTCTTCTGGGGGAATAGTCTCAGGAAAGAAAGTGACACGACTTAGGTCTCAGGAAAGGAGGAATCTGATAGGTGGTTCAGATGGCGGGGAGGAGTGCGACAGAGGAGTTACCATCATGGAGAATGACGTCGGCGGTGCAGGAAATAACCGCCGTGTGCTGGCCTCTCTTAGGTCTAATGAGAAACGAGCAAAAGATTCAAACAGACGCTTCACACAAACGACACAGGGACAGACAAGATGAATCGAAGGGGAACATTATCCGTCATCAGGAAAGTGTGACCGACAACTACAGTGAGACGGCACTTCAAGGACTCACTAGGACAGTGAACCCCGAGACGACCCCACCAAGGCTTGGCTTGCATTTGGAGAAATCACTGGATTTCTTGTATGTTGCTGGTGGAAGGTAAGGCAGTGCAAACATCTGGGAAGACAGTCTGGCAGAGTCTTGTAAGTAACACACACTTGCCATGCGACCCAGTCATTCCACGCTGGGTACTCATCCGAAGGAAGTGAAGCATATGTCAACCCGAACACTGGCACACAGATGGTTCTGGAAGCTGTACTCATTTCCTGCGGCTGCTGTAACAGGGCCCACAAACTTGACGGCTTAAAACAGTACAAGTTTATCCTCTGATCATTCTGAGTAAGACACGCACGTTCAGTTCCTCTGGACTGAAACTGAGGTTGTGAGTACAACAGCTATGCTGAGCCGGGAGGGGTCCGCGAGCCGCTCCTCCACAGGCTTGGCAGGTGGGGTGGGGGGAATCCGCTTTCCGGCCTCTCCAGCCCCCAGGGCCCTCCTGGCCCCCTCAGTCATCAGGCTGATTCAGTCTCTGCTCTGCCTTCACAGCTCCTTCTCCTCCACGTCTCGGACTCTGCCTGCCTTCCTTACAAGGACCACTGCACTCACCACGGCTCAAGTGCCCATCAGCAAAGAAACAGATAAACAAGATGCATATCCATACAATCGAATACTTTTCAACAATAAAAGGAATTACTACCTGATACAGACCAAACGTGGATGCATCTCACTAACATTACTCTGAGTGACAAAAACCAAACACCAAAGAATTCATAAGTATGATTTCATTTATATGAAATTAGAATAGGCAGAAGTAATCTGTAGTGAGAGAAGTCAGATAATTGATTATTTATCGTGAAGGGTATCAGGAGTTTTCCACAAAGGTACACAGAGACATTTCTGGGGAAATTAATTTTTACCTTGATAGGGTTGCATATATTTGTCAGAATAATTGCACTGCACATTAAAAAGTATAGATTGTGTTGTCAGTAAATTATACCTCAATTACATTGATTAAAAAATAAAAATAATTGGCTTGTTCACATCCCCCCACTCCTTTTATGCCTTTCACGCACGAACTGATCGGAGGAGAAAGGCTCTAAGTGGGGGACTCAGAGCCAGCGGCGTCCCTGCTCCGTGGGGCTGCCGGCTGTGGCTCTGGCTCCTATGTGCAGCAGGGGGCAGCCCACTGTCTGGTTCTGACCACGGGCTGCTCCCCCCCGCAGGGGCACGAGCAGGCCTGGGGTCTGGAGGCACTGAGCCACTGCGGTGGTCTCCAGCTCCCCACCTCGGGCAGTGAGGCTCCCTCCACAGGCACTGGGAGTGCGAGCAGGGGCAGCACGGGAGGCTGTGGCAGTGTGAGAGGCATGGGGACACGGGGCACCCTGTACACTGAAGCTTCTGGGAGTTCAGCAGTAGAGATGTTTCAGATAATCCTCTGTGGGAACACCACTAACAGAATATGCAACCATAGAGAGAATGATAAAGGAATGCAATGAACAACCCTACTCACAGATATTGAAAACTTGGAATGTATCCACTCCTCACAAAGTACAAACTTACCTGATATAAATCATTTGAAAAAGACATATAATTGCTTAAGAAATTAAATTCACAATTTAAAACTCCCTTCAAACAGAAATCTTCAGGCTCAAATGATTTCATTGATGAATTCTACCAAACGTCTAAAAAAGAATTAATACCACTTCTACACATTCTCTTCCAGAAAATAGAAAAGAGAGAACCTTGAAATTCATTTTACAAAGCCTATGTTACCCAGATACCAAAATCAGACAAAAGACAGTTCAAAGATACTTGAACAAGATGGAAGAATAAAAACCTCTTAATTATACCAAACACGTGTCAAAACTAAACACAGATTCAGTTCATGAGAAACTTCTCGGAAAGTCAAGAGTAGAAAAGAACTTCCTGAACTTAATACAATTGTCTACAAGATGCCAATAGCTCACATTACACCTGATGCAAGAGACTGGGCGTGACGTGGTGAGGGTGCCCGCTTCCACCTCTGTTGCCAGTGCCAGCTGGCAAAGTCGATCAGGTCCCGAGAACATGCACGGCGGGGCTAAGAAAGAAACTAAAGCAAGAGACTACAACAAAGATGGGGTCGAGAGGTTCAGACACGTCCCCACGAAGGGACGCAGTCTGACACCAACTTTATTCAGCATCTCATATTTATACAGAAGAGCGTGAGAAAGACAAGACAGTTGACTTTTTTTCTTGGTTGGCCTATACATCTTACAAACAGTCACAAGAAATC
This sequence comes from Bison bison bison, assembly GCF_000754665.1. Classification (NCBI taxonomy): domain Eukaryota; kingdom Metazoa; phylum Chordata; class Mammalia; order Artiodactyla; family Bovidae; genus Bison; species Bison bison. The sequence goes on along the minus strand of NW_011494757.1, from coordinate 1,313,697 downwards.
TTGAGAGCATGGGAATGGCTCCCTGTTATTATTTCTTACACCAGATAACATTTCTCTGTGCGTGAGAAGTTTGCACAGAACTTCAGGTGCCTGCAGTAAATAAGCGCCTAATCTCTGGGGTGGCGGGACAGAGAGCTATGTTTGCAAGCAAATCCTCAAGGACTGAGGCAGCTCCCAGAACTGTGTCCTTCGGACAAAGGACCCCGTTCTCACGGGCAGCTCCCCGCACTCTGTGGTGCCACATTTCAGCGGAGGAAAGGACACAAACGTTACACAGATCAGAAAGGAAGAAACAGCACCCCATGTAAAGCATAATACCATTTACAGTTTCAAAGAACCTGCAATAGTTATGTGCAAATCTAATAAAATGTACGCATGAATTGTATGCTGAAAATAACAAAATGCTGACAAAAGAAATTTCAAAAGATTTAAACAAATAAAGACACAGCATATTCCTGAGTTGGAAGACACGACATAGTAAAGATGTCAATTCTCCTCCAAATTGATGTATAAGTTTAACACCATCTGTACTAAAATCTCAGCAATGATTTCGTGGATACTGACAAGATTGTTCTAAAATTTGTATAAAAATGAAAAGATACTACATAGAAGAGCTAAAACATTTTGGGAATATAAAAACAAAGTGGGAAGAAAGAAATAGGTGCAGGAGATTAAGAGGTACAAACTTCTAGTTGCCAAATAAATGAGCCACAGCTATGAGATATACAATATGGGGAATATCAATAACTTTGTATGGTGACATGTCCTAACCAGACTTATCATGGTGATCATTTTAACATTATGGAAATACTGAATCACTATGTTTGTAACAGGAACTAACCTAGTGTTGTAGGTTAAGGATGCTTCAAAAACAAACAAATGCACAGGAAAGGAGATCAAATGTGGCTAACAGAGGTTGGGTGGGGGTACGGGGGATTGCATGAAGGCAGTCAGAGGGTGCAAACATCCAGTTATAAGACAAGTAAGTACTAGGGATGTGTGAGTATATAATTAACACCTCTGTGTGTTCCATAAGAACATGATCAAGAGAGCAAATCCTAAGAGTTCTCATCACAACAAATTTTTTCCATTTCTTTAACTTTGTATCCACATGAAGTGATGGATTTTCTCTAATCTTTTTGTGATAATCATTTCATGCTGTATGTAAAGTCAAAGCACTCTGCTGCGCACCTTAAACATGTTCAGTGCTAGATGCCAGTTACATTCAGCAAAACAGGAAGAAAAAATAATGAGCACCTCCAATATTTGTGGGGAAAAAACAAAGTGGGAGGAGTCCTAAAGTCACCAAGACACTGTCACCTTGGCAGAGAGACAGACACATGGTCAGCGAGAAAGACACCCCAGAAATAGAACCACACAAATACGCCCAATTTATTGTCAATACAGTTGCAAAATCAATTCAATGAGGAAAGGTAGTCGTTTAAACAATGATGCTCAAGCAATTGAATTTCGCTGGGCAAAACATGACCCTCAATCTACACTGCACACTTTATATACAAAGGTGTGTATAAACCATACAGTTTTTATACACACGGCAATGAAAATGGATCATAGGCTTGCTTGTAAGATGGAAAACTATAAACACGTTAGAAGAAATCACAGAAAAATTTCAGGACCCACAGTTTGGTAAAGAATTACTGGATATGGCACCAAAATCACCATCTGTGAAAGAAATAAAATCCACAGATCGGGCTTTTTCAGAGTTAAAACCTTTGCTCTGCAGAGACTGTATCAAGAAAAATAAAGTTTAAGCTACAGAATGGGAGAAAGCATTTGTAAACCACAAGTATAATAAAGGACTAAGATCTAGAATATATAGAGAACTCTCAAAACTCAACAGCAAAAACAGAAATAATTCAGTTAGACAGTGGACAAAAGATGCAAGGAGACATTTCACTGAAGAAGCTACGAGATGGAACACACACATATAGAAATTCACTGCAAGGAACCATCAGAGAAATACAAACTGAGACCACAGTGAGGCGTCACCACACGCCTATCACAACAGTTATCATCAGAGTCACCACACCAACTGCAGGTGAGGGTGTGGAGAAACCAAACCTCACATACACTTCTGATGGGAACGCAACATGGTACAGTTACTCCGGAACACGGTCTGAAAATGTCTTTAAGACAAACACTCTGGGGCCTCCCTGATGGTCCAGTGGTTAAGAGTCCACCTTCCAGTGTACGGGGCACACTGGTCAGGGAGGTAAGGTCCTTCATACCATGGGGTGTGGCCAAAAAGTTTTTTTTTAGTTAAAAATAAATAAATAATCAACCTTGCCAAGTTAAAAAAAAATAATAATACTTAAAAAATAGCATTTGCTGCCTCTGGGCATTTGCTCCAGAGAATTGAAAACAAACATCCACACAAAAAACTGCATAGCTGTTTATATCAGATTTATCTATAAGATAAATAGATTATTTTTACAGATTATGTTTATATCAGATTTATCTGTAAGAGCCAAAAAACGGAGGCGAGCAGACGGCCCGGCAGTGAGTGAACGGACTGACCAACTGTGGTTCGTCCACACCCTGGGAACCGTTTGAGATGGTGCATGGTTGTCAGTTCACTCCTCCGAGGGAATAAAAGCCTGTCTCTAAACGTTACGGACTGTATGATGCCATCTAGATAAAAACATTCTTGAAATGACAAAACACAGACGTAGGAACAAACCAATGGTTGACAAGGTGGCTCAGAGGGTAAAGAATCTGCCTGCAATGTGAGAGACCCAGGTTGAATCCCTAGGTCAGGAAGATCCCCTGGAGGAGGGCATGGCAACCCACTCCAGGATTCTAGCCTGGAGAGTCCCACAGACAGAGGAGCCTAGCGGGCTACAGTTCATGGGGCTGCCAAGAGTCGGATATGAGTGAATAACTAACACTTTCACTTACTTTTTCACTTAGGGTGACACAAGAGGGACCCTTGTGATGGTGCAACAGTCTGTCCTGGGACAGCAGTGGTGGTCACACGAATCCACACGTGGTACGCTGACAGCCCACACGCGCCTTCCAGCACATATTGTACACTGTTGCATAAGGTATGACCTTTGGGGAGACTGGCTGCCGGATACATGGAATCTCTCTGTAATATGTTCACCATTTCCTGTAAACTTATATTTATTTCAGTTTTTTTAAAAATTAAGAAAACCATCTAAGAATTACACTCTTCCATGTGTCGACTGGAGATTACCATTGACTCAAAGCTTGAGCCTCTGGGGTTTCATAACCTCAGTCCCTGAGTAAGGCCTCAGAGGAGGGCACATCCAGCAAGGAACAGGTAAAAGGGCCCAGGCACCAAGGCCCACAAACCCCTCCAGCGAGGAACCAGACACAAGGAGCAGGCACGATGCGGTCCGGCCGCGGACCTTCAGGGAGAAGAAATCTGGTACAACCACCAAGCCCGGGAGAAGCTGGACCGCAGCAGAGCAGCCTGGACCTGGGAGCTGTCCAAGGTGCTCGCGCCAGGCTGGGTGGTGGAGGGACGCTTTCCAACCCAGCACCACACAGAAACCGAGGCCGTTCAAACTGCACGTACAGATGAGCAGCAGGGTCTGAGAGTCTTTGCACCAGAAAGAAATGCCTTTCCTTGGTCTACAGAAGCCAAGAGCGTGGGGAGACGTGGTTCCCAGATCTGGGTGTCACCGTGTATGGATAAGACTGTTGATACACTCACTAAGCTGTCATCACACGCACTCAGAGACTGTTAATTTCTGAGTCTCACAGATGCTGTAACTGGATTTACTGCCTCAGTGGACACCCGGGGGCATGCAAGCCACTTGTCCTGTTCTTGCTTCACCTGCATGTCCGCTTTCTGTTTCCTTTTTCTCTCGCTCGTTCCCCTTTCTCTGTCCCCTTCTTCCCTCCTGCCACACCCCCTTCTTTCCCCACTCCCTGCCTCCCGCTTGCCCCCATTCCTGAGCTCTCGTTCCCTCGAGGGATGGCCTTCAGTCTCGTCAGGTAGTGAAGGCACCATGCTGTTCATGCATCTCATGTGACAACCGTGCGTCTGAGGCCACGGGAACCAGGAGACCTTGATGTTCTTCAAGGGTATGAGAAGGTTAGGGGGGAAAAATATGATAGGAGGTTGCCTCTGCCAAGACCTTCTGAGATTCTCCTGCCTGGAAGGTTCATTACTTTAAGAAATGGTAACGGATGGGCGCCTGAAGTGGCAGAGAGTGACTTAATCGAGTCCCTGACCTGCCGGGAGCCAAGAGAGGAGGCCCTAGGGCTGGGCCCCTGGGACCCCCATCTGCACTGCAACACGCACCCTCTTCCGGGAAATCAAAGTGTGGCTCAGGGTGAACGTCAGTTTTTTCCACTTTCCTTTCTGTGGCTGCTGCCATTTTGACTGTCTGAGTCCACAGACCCTGCTCAGCACAGGGATCCACCGTGAATAGAGGGCGGGCTTCCTTCACCGCTGCAGCTGCTCAGGTGGGAGCCCACAGCCCAGGCTCTGGACACAGAGCCTCTGATCACTTGGAAATCAGAACGACCCATCCTCAGGAGAAGTGCGACCGTGGTTTCCCTCGGGCTGTCGGTGCCAGCTGCCTACTTGCTGAACCAAAGAGTCACACCCAGCACAAAAACTACACCCTCTCCCCACTCACCGTTCTGCAGCCCAAACATCCACAAACACACGGGCAATTTCTGATAGTTCTTTTAGACCCTGAAATCAGACTTGGATTGATCTTATGATTAAAATTTTAATGCATAAATGTCCTGGATGGACAAAGGTGACCAGAGGCCTCACAGGGCCTGTGTGCATAGCCGAAGTCTTGTACACATAAGAATGTGCCAAGAAATGAGCTGATGCTGACCATTACGACACTGAGAGCCACACAGGAGGAGCACCAGGGCTGGTGTGCTTCAGGTTTCTGTGAGCTGGCGAGGGCGCAGGGGTCTAGAGCTCCGAGTGTAAGGGGAGGCCCTGGCTCCACTAGAGGACCCGCATCTCCCAAACACTGGCCCCAGCTCCCCCAGTGAGACTGTAGTTTGCAGGAGGTGATACGAAGGCCCTGGCCTCGGGAGAGGAGGTGGCAGACTGACAAGGCTTGGGCAGCAGGGCGTGGGCTCTTCAGGAGCTGACCTGCCACATGCCCTTTGTCAGAGGTTGGGGGCGCAGCCTGGCCCAGGTCTCCGCAGGACACCCAGGGAAGGTCAGCAAAGGAGAGGCACATGCGAGGGGCGGCCGAGGCAGGACAGTCTCCCAGGGAGGGTCTGGGGCTCGATGTGGAAGGGGCTGGAGGCTCCGGCAGGCCTTGAGAGGAAAGGGCACACGGCAGAGAAAGATGTTCTTAAAGGTGAGCCTGTATTTTCTGTGGAGAATCCCGGGGGCGGGGGATCGGGGAGGGGCCACAGTGACCCCGGTATGGGTGACAGGGTTCTGACCGCAGCTGTGCAGGCAGAGACGTGGGGAGGTGAGAGGTGGGTCTGGAGGCAGGTGACAGGAATTACCTAGATGGGAAGTGAGGGGTGAGAACAGGAATTGTCAAAATGATTCATTTATGGCTCAGCAACTTCTGGCTGGAGACCTTACATGACTGCCTGGTATTATTTTCTGAGACAATAAAAGTAGAAGTAAGAACAGGGTGATGAGGGAAGAAGGTTCACATTTATATAATTTCAGGTCTGCATATCAGAAGCATCTGGGCAGGCCTGGCAGAGGGCTGGTCTGGAAGCCACGGTTGGGGGCACCCCCGGGGTACCCACCCCCCATAACGTCCCCATGTCCAGCAGATGCCCCTAGATTTATCAGACGGGCCCTGGTTCCGGGTCTTGTAGGAGCCTGCTAAAGCCTGTCCCAACCTCTCAGAAGAGTCAAGAGTCAGGAAACAGGGGAGGAAACCATTGCTCAGGGAGGCTAATGCGTGACACCTGGCTGCTCAATCACCTCATTAACAAACAAACAACCAGCTCGCACTTCAGAGGCCTCGCCTGTTAATCACATTTGCATCGCTGCTCTGTTTCCGAGGACGCCACCAGGATAACTCGGAGCGATCCATATTTATGATTTGAAAATTGCTGACGGAATAATTACACATTAAGTAACTTCTGTTTCCCTGTATATTATTGTTTCTAATTAGCAATGGGGAAAATAAAGTCGTCATTATTTATGGATACAGTTCGCCTCGGCATTTACACCGGGCCTGCCGACCTCACGTCCGCCCCGCCGCTGCCCCACCCGTCCTGGCGGCCCCTGGAGCTCGTCAGCCCGGGGATGGGGGCAGTAAGTCCCCTTCAGCCTCCCCCGGCTCCCGCTCTGGCCTCCTCCCCCTCCTCCCAGCCTACTTCCTCAAACACTCCCTGAAGTCTCCTCCCCACCGACCCCTACCCGGCCCCCGTCCTCATAGCAATCCTGCACAGTCTCTGCCATAAAGGGAAACAAAACCCCTTCATTCTGAAATCCTGAACATTCTGACACCTTGCTACATGAATTCTTTCTTTTCATAATATGTTACTTAACGTTAGAATCCTTTTTATGTTTGATGTTTTTATTACAGACAAACATGGCTGGGACCTTTTTCTTAACAGACCTCATTGCTTTCCCAGCCCTTTTAGATCCTGCATAATAAACAGCGGGTAAAGAATCTGCCTGCAATGCAGGAGAGACAGAGAAGATGCAGGTTTGATCCCTGGGTCAGGAAGATCCCCTGAGAAGGGAATGGCAACCCACTCCAGTATTCTTGCCTGGAGAATCCCACGGACAGAGGAGCCTGGAGGGCTATAGTCCAAAGAGTCACAGAGTAGGACGTGACTGAGTGGCTAAGCACATGCACACAGTAAACAGTGGGCATCCAATAATGTACAGAGTGTACTTGGATTTATTAAACTGCAACTGAACAAGCAGAGGGGAGCCGGCCCCCAGGTAACTGAAGGGATCCTGAGCTAAAAACAGTGTCCCATCCCTTCCAGGTCCCTGCCTGCCCAGTCGACAGCCTGTCCCTCCAAGCTGACCCAGCTCTCAGCAGATGAGGCATGTGGCTGAAAATTATATTAAAAAATTAGAAACCGCTGCCTCTCTCACAACAGCCAGTCTATCCAGTTAGTGTGTAACGCATTTTACCTCTCTGATCCTCAGTTTCACTTAAATAAGAACTCTGGCCTAAATTAACCTGGGAGTTGCACCTGATTAAACTATGAAATTTTTAATAAAACACAAAAGCCTTGCCACATGGCCAGAGTGGGGCCCTGGGCAGCGGGGGAGGTTAGGCTGCGTGGGCACCGGGGGAAGTAGGCTGCGTGGGCAGAGGTAAGGCTCTGACACCCACTTGGGTTGACAAATGCTGTTATTCTAGAAGTTTCTCAAGCTTGGAAAATAAAATCACCAGGGTCCAAGCTGGACCTGTTTGTGTTACATGCCCTTCACAAACAAGCGGAATATTCCCGAGGCCTTAAGTAACGTGCTGTGGCCACGACTAAGTGTGCTGACCTCTCTGAACTTCAGAATTTCCATCAACTACCAGATACTAGATATTTATAGTAACTATATTTCAAGGTCACTGCAAAGATGAAATGAGGTCATGTGTTCCACACACCCAGATTCAGGACTATGAAAGCATTTTCCCACTGGGAGAAGCCAGGAACCCTGCAAGAAAGGTCTGAGTCCAGGTCGGGGTCAGGAGCTGTACAGGATAAGTCTGAGATCAACTGTTGCACCAGAAAGAAGAAAGATAAACAACAATGCAGGTTCCAAAATAAAATGTTTGAAAACAAAGACATGTCACTTGCTGAAGTAACTGCCACTGGTCTAAGATGGAATGATTTTGGGCAATAAGCAAATAATGTTTGGAACAGCCTGAAATACCTCCAGTTGTCAACTATATACAAATCCATGAATTCTTAATGAAGTTTTAAAAATGACTAGAAATCAATTTTTAAAAATCAGTAGGAAAAAACGGTTGTTATGAAATCAACACATTTAAAATTTGAAATGAAATACACATTTAAATTTGAAATGAAATACACATTTGAAATTTGAAATGAAATGAAAAATTTGAAATAAAATTTTGAATTGAAAAACACATGATTTAAAAATGAAATAAAAAGAACAAAACTTTATTTTGCCTTATCTATACAAGCTTATATTTCAGGACAGAGTTAGTGAGGAAACTTTTTGGAAGAATACCAGCTTAGAAACACCAAAAGAAGGTAAAATTTGAAAATTAACACCTGAAACTTGAAATAAAAGGATGGCTCCAGTCAGTGGTCACTGATGGACGTGAAAACCACCAGTAGAAACAGCTGAGGGTGACGAGGAAAAGTTAGAATTTTACGTAACCTCCTGCTCGTTCTGCCTCTATAACTCAGCTTGCTCCCTGCAATTCTAGACCACGTAGGTCACGTGGTCTCAGAAAGTGGGGACCGACAATACTAGGAACTGGAGCTTATCTCACTCACCCTGGTCTGCTCTTTGCAACTGCCCAGTCCCTGCAAACCTGCTGAATCCTGCCTGTCCATGTAAAGGTCAGGCAACGCCCCACCCCAATCTGGACTGCTGTTCCCATGTGAAACCCCTTAGTTTAAATCAGCCTATTAACAGCTGGTGTCGTCCACTATCAGTTCAGTTCAGTTCAGTCGCTCAGTCGTGTCCGACTCTTTGCCTGTCTATAAAAACTCTGTAACCCCTTTGGGGCTCAGAGCTTTAGAGTGTTAGCTCCTCTGGGCCTGCTGGCATAAGAAACCTGAGTTCTCCAACTCTGAGTTGTGGTGCTTGGGTTCTCGAGTACTGGTTTCTGCAACAATGGGAATTTTATAATGGTGGGATCAGATCAGAAGAATGATGCCTCCTTGCATTAATGGATCAATCTTTGCACCACTGGCAGCAGAGCAAGCATGAGGCAGGCTGATCCACACCACCATGAGGGTATTCCAGCCCTTAAACACAGAACCGAGTCAGAGGATTTCACCCTAATGATCTGTTTAGAGTAAGAGGGGCCAAGAGACAAGCTAGAAGCCTAAGAAAGAAAGCAAAGCCAGAATCTGTGACCTTCTACATAGAAAACAACTAAGCTTTTTCAAGAAAACAGTGGCACTGAGGAAAAACAGAGGGACCAGGGACCCTCGGAGAGAGACTGAAGGAATATCAAACAGTACAACCTGAGGCCTGGGCTGCTGACTGCTCCACCAGCCTCAGAAAGACGTTTCTGAGACAGTGAGAGACATCAGAAAAGGACCAGGTATTAGATGCTGCAAATAAAATGATTCTTAAATTTTAGGTGCTATAATGAAATGGAATGGAATTTATGGGGAAACAACCTGACATAGTGATAAACAATGATCTATTTTCAGAATAAATGATACGATATTGAGAATCTGCTTTCAAATACCCTGGAAAAAGAACTGTGGTGATGCCAGCTACATGGGCTGGAAAGACACACGGTAACGGCTGGAGCCAGGGGACAGGGACACAGGGAAGCGTGGTCCTGCTCGCTCTGTTTTTGTTACTTTTGAAGAGCTCAGTGATGCAAGCTTTAAAACAGGGAAATTTCCTGCAGCGAATGCATTTAGCAAGAGTGTAGTATATGGTACACCTTACTATAGGAAGGTGTAGTTCCGGCCGAGGCAGAAAGAGGAGAGACGGCCTCAACAGAAGTAGGTTACCTTTATTCAGGCAAGGAGGGGTGGCAGTTGGCCTAACGACTAGGCTGAGTGTGGAGAGGGATCAGGGAGGCTCCATATTTGTAGGGAGGTTTGTGTAAGTGATAAGGGAAATGTTAATCCGGCGGGATGTTTTGGGTATACTTTAGTCGAGATGGCATTTGTAATTGGGCAGGGGGTGATAAGTCTTCTGGGCAGGTGTAGGGGGTGGAAGGTTTCTGGACAGGTGGTGATAAGTCCCAGATAGATGGGACTGGCCTGGAGCATCAGGGCGGGACCTAAAGTTCTGTTTTGTTTTCTCCAAAGTTAGATGATTCAGCAAGGGCTTTTGAAACTGTTGTTTTCTTTTCTAGGCCCAAAAGACTCCTTCAAAGAGAGTTCCAGAAGAATATCTATTTCTACTTTATTGACTATGCCAAAGCCTTTGACTGTGTGGATCACAATAAACTGTAGAAAATTCTTCAAAAGATGGGAATACCAGACCACCTGACCTGCCTCTTGAGAAATCTGTATGCAGCTCAGGAGGCAACAGGTAGAACTGGACGTGGAACAACAGACTGGTTCCAAATAGGAAAAGGAGTACGTCAAGGCTGTATATTGTCACCCTGTTTATTTAACTTATATGCAGAGTACATCATGAGAAACGCTGGGATGGAAGAAGCACAAGCTGGAATCAAGATTGCCGGGAGAAATATCAATAACCTCAGATATGCAGCTGT
>NW_011494757.1:1295620-1303254 GCF_000754665.1 Bison bison bison | reverse complement strand
AGATATGCAGATGACACCACCCTTATGGCAGAAAGTGAAGAGGAACTAAAAAGCCCCTTGATGAAAGTGAAAGAAGAGAGTGAAAAAGTTGGCTTAAAGCTCAACATTCAGAAAACGAAGATCATGGCATCTGGTCCCATCACTTCATGGGAAATAGATGGGGAAACCGTGGAAACAGTGGCTGACTTTGTTTTTTTGGTGATTTTTTTTGGAGTGATCTCCAAAATCACTGCAGATGGTGATTGCAGCCATGAAGTTAAAAGATGCTTTCTCCTTGGAAGGAAGGTTATGACCAACCTAGATAGCATATTAGGAAGCAGAGATATTACTTTGTCAACAAAGGTCCATCTAGTCAAGGCTATAGTTTTTCCAGTGGTCATGTATGGGCTGTGAAGAAAGTTGAATGCTGAAGAATTGATGCTTTTGAAGTATGGCTGGAGAAGACTCTTGTGAGTCCCTTGGACTGCAAGGAGATCCAACCAGTCCATCCTAAAGGAGACCAGTCCTGGGTGTTCATTGGAAGGACTGATGCTGAGGCTGAAACTCCAATACTTTGGCCACCTCACGTGAAGAGCTGACCCATTGGAAAAGACCCTGATGCTAGGAGGGATTGGGGCAGGAGGAGAAGGGGACGACAGAGGATGAGATGGTTGGATGGCATCACCGACTCTATGGACATGGGTTTGTGTGTACTCTGGGAGTTGGTGATGGACAGGGAGGCCTGGCGTGCTGCGGTTCATGGGGTCGCAAAGAGTCGGACACGACTGAGTGACTGAATGGAGCAAGTGCCCTACTTTTGTTATCAGGCAGCTGAGAACTGGGGGCTTCTGCTCTTGCAATGTGCTGTGTTTCACAGAACCAGACTGCGGGCCTTGCTCCAGAAGGATCTCATCAGTGCTCCCCAGAACCACACCACAGCATCACACAATGTCCACTCCAGGCTGGGGCGAATGGCTCGGCGGAGACAACCCTGTCCCTACGTCTCTGCCCAGACAACAGGGTCTGTGAGTGGAGGCAGGAGCAGCCTTGACAGGGTCTCCCTGGGGCATAGCGCTCCAGAGTGGGCTGCATCGCTCCACCTGGAGGGGGGTCTGTCTGCCCTGGGATGGAAGCCACCTCTCCCAGGCCCATCCTAGAGATGTGCAGGCACCTGGGCTGCACCCTCTGCTGCTGGCTTCTGTGTCACTCTCCCCTCATCAGACCCTCAAGCCCCTGTGAGTGTGTGTGTGTGAGTGTGTTTGTGGCGGGCGATGTTAGCAGACACTCATAGTCTTTATTAGGGAAAATGCTATACATATACACAAGTGGAGAGAATACTGCAATAAACTCCAATGTCCAACCAACCCAGCTCCAATAACTATCAGCTCATAGCTTATCTTGTTTCAAATATATACTCACACATTCCTAAATTATCGTAAAGCAAATCACATCATCTTATTTTGAAGTATTTCATTATGCAGCTCTAAAAGATATGAATATTTCCTCTCAACTATTATTTAAAATTAAAACATTCTCTGTAAGTTGGTATAGCTGCTATGGAAAACAGTATGGAGGTTCCTCAGAAAACCATGGAGTTACCATATGGCCCAGCAAACCCGCTCTTGGACATACACCCAAGCAAAGCCATAATTCAAGACACGTGCAGCCCAGTGTTCACAGCAGCTCTATTTACAGCAGCCAGACATGGAAATAGCTTGAACGTCCACCGAGAGCTGAATCAGAAAGACTGGTGCACACAGTCCGCAGGGCACTACCCAGTCACAAAGAGTGAAACACCGCCGTTTGCAGCAACAGGGGTGGATCCAGGGGCTATTCAGTGAAGCAAGTGGGGTCAGTCAGAAAGAGAAAGGCAAATACCACATGCTATTGTCAGGGGAGTTTGTAACCTCCTTGGTTCTATCTCGTTGCAACAAAAATGTGAAGCAATGGACGGACCAGTGTTACATCTCTGTGTTACAGCTCAGTTTTATTTAGAAAGTAAAGGAAAATACATCCTCGAGGCGTGAGGGCATGCTAACCCAAAAGACACGAAGAGAAGAGAGGCCACCAGCCCAATTTTGGCCCCTCTTTTTATATGTTTTTTCCTCCCCTGGGCCTGCCCCATGTAAACTGGGCTAGCCAGGAGTGGTGTTTGTTCTACCTGAGGTCCTCACTCCGGTTCTCGGACCTTCCTTTGTTCTATTTTTCGGGCTTTTCCCTTCCTTGTCTTTTAGCCACCACCATTCTGGACTCCTTCCTACTCTAACTGCCAAACAATATCACTTACACGTGGGATCTAAAATACAGCACAAACGAACCTAGCTATGAGACAGAAACAGGCTCACAGACACAGAGAGCAGAGCGGCCGCCAGTGATGGGGAGGAGAGGGAGAGGGACGGACTGGGAGTCTGAGGTTGGTAGATGCCAACTATTACGTATAGAATGGATAAAGACTAAGGTCCTATTGTATAGCACAGGGAATTATATCCAGTTTCCTGGGATAAAGCATAATGGAAAAAATATAAAAAAGAATGAACATATGCATATATAATTGAGTCACTTTGCTGTACAGCAGAGATTGGCATAACGTTGTAAATCAGCTATACTTCAAAAAACTAAAACATCTCCATGAATATAATTATCTTTCTGAGCCATCTGTAGTTACATACAAAGGATGATCCATCCCTAAATGCTGGAGCACTGTCTCCTAAAGCAAAGCCATCCTCCTGCATGACCAAATTTCACTGGTCCCATCAGCACATCTGACACTGATATTTGCATATTATTTACATTCAGTTTTTCCCAATTGTTCCCAAAATGTCAACTAAGACCTACTTTATGAACAGAATCACAATACTACTACCACACCTATAATTACTAGCAGGAATTCCTGAAAATCAAATATTTAGTCACTCTTAAGATTTCCATCACCTTTCTCTTTCCAAATTCTTTCCTTTCCTCTCTCTTTGTAGAAGAAACCTGGAAACCTGTTCTATAGAATTTCCCCAAATATAGATTTTGTTGGGTGCATCTTTGTACTCTGTTTTGAAAACACATTTCAAAGCAGCTAGACACAAGAGACTAGATATACAGTTAAATACAAATATATAGCCAGACACAAGAGACTCTTCACAGAAACCAGATATGACTTTTCAGAAATCCCACTTCACAGGTGGTACTACATATTGGGGTGGTTAAAAGTTCACTCAGATGTTTCTGTAACATCTCATGGGAAACCCAGATGAACTTTTTGGCCAGCCCAATACTTATGTCAGGTGGCTTGTGATGTCCAAGTGTCATTTGAGACTGTGCCAGGTGTTAGCTAGAGCCATTAATTTATTGAGTTGGAAAATAATAATATTCTGCAATATCATTTCTTCCTAATCATCATATACTATGCATAACTATCATATACTATGTATAAGCATCATATACTGTATATAACTCTCATATACTTCAGTTTATGTAGGAAAGGTGGAATAAATGCTTGACTTTCATCAGTGTTCAAAAGAATGGTTTTATTCACAAGCATCCTCCATGACCAACCAATTAGTTTCTGTAATGCTTTTTAACATTTCATTATGAAATCATAGATTTTAATATATTTGATATGTTTTATTTACTACAGTTATTAACCCTATTGAAGCTTAAATTGTCCCATTTTTCAGTCTGTGGGAGTCTCTTTTCCTCCTAAGTCTTTCTGATGTGATTGTATTATTCTGTGACAGCTTTCTTGTTTTCTAGGAGAACAAAGTGTTCCAGGCTCAAATGGTACATTTTCAGCCACAGCCCTATAACCAGCCATTTTCCCAAGGAGTCTTGGCTGTTTCTAGTGATAAATAATATTTAATGACAATAATTTGAGTGCTACAGATTTTCAATGCTACTGAATTGTCCATTGTCTCTAAGACTTTCAGTAGCTATAGACAATAAGTATTTATGTTACAGGGTTTGTTTTTTTTTTTAACCTAATCTCATCCATCTTACACCCGTTTCTTCCTTATGCTAAAAATCCCGGTTCTCAATGACATCGCTTTAATTCATCATTTTCTGTTCATCACTATCAGCCACAAAACAGTCAGCCAGCAGTCTAAATTAGAATGGCCAGCATTAAGAAGAAACAGAACTACTGTCTATGGGTGAGAACTGGTTTCAGCCCTTTTCTTCCCAGGATACAGCCTGTTAAGGAGATGCAATAGAAACACTGGTTCTTCAGGCCACCTGGGGCTGGGCGCAGTCACCTGAGCGCTGTTCTGCTGTGCACACGCCCCCGTCCCCTCTCAGGGGCGCACCGGAGGCTCACCCAGGGTGCTGCCTGGAGGAGGGGTCTGTTCCCCCCACCCCACCCCTGCGTTTTCCAGTTACAATGAGCAGTGACCACCTCTTTCTTCAGCAGCAGCGAGGCTGAGCTAATGGGACACGGACTTGCCAGCAGGCTGCAACCCTTCAGAAGTCCGGTTTCGGAGATGTAGGTGACCAGCCCGGTGGTCAGAACACCTGGCGTTCAGTGTCCCCACGGTGAATGTCAGGCGCGCCATATGTTTCTCAGTTAAAATGACTGAAAGTTTCTGTTCAGAAAAGTGCGTGAGACACGGGAAATCACTCAGGTTCCTGTCTTTGGTGACTAGACCGACGGGTTCCGACCCTGTTCCTCACACAGTGAGCTCACCGGGCCCTGGTCAGGCGTTTGCTGTCTGGGGCCTGAGCTGGGGGTCCCCAGAGGAGCCTGGTAGGCTGCACATGCCCCCCCTGAAGGGCAGGAAGGGGAGCTGGAGTGGGGGACCAGCGTGGGGCCCCCGGGGTGGGGGTGGGGGGCGCAGGGGAGGAGCGCCGGGAAAGGCGCGGGAAGCTCTCCTGCCCGAGACGGAGGCCGGCCTCCAGGGACGTCGGCAAGGCCCCTGACCGCGTGGACGCAGTCTGCAGACGGTGCAGACCACCTTCCTGTCTGCATCCTCAGGACGCAGCGGCCGCCACGTGGTGGCGCCTGTGACCCCAGCACGAGCTCCTGCCTCAGGAGTGCAGCGCCAGAACTGGACTGGACGCGCGGCCCGGCGCGGCTCCAGACTCGGGAAGGGTCGCCCCGTGACGACCGCGCGCTCTGGGGCAGCCGCAGCCCTCTGCGTCTCGCGAGACCAGACGCCGCTCCGCGAGGCCGCCCGCGAGAGCATCTAGCTGCCCGCCTTCGCACCCAGGGATCGAACCCGTGGCTCCGGCGCTACCCGGCGAGTTCTTTATCGCAGAGCTGCCATAGACAAATCCCAGATGACGTTTAAGAAAGATGTGCCCACTGTTTCAGAATTTTTTCCTGCTTCTGTTTCGTTTCTCCTGAGAGCCCCGGTGATGTGTGAAGTGAAGTGAAAGTCGCTCAGTCGAGTCCGACTCTTTGTGACCCCATGGACTACATAGTCCACAGGATTCTCTAGGCCAGAATGCTGGAGTGGAGAGCCTTTCCCTTCTCCAAGGGATCTTCCCAACCCAGGGATCGAACCCAGGTCTCCCGCATTGCAGGTGGATTCTTTACCAGCCGAGCCACCGGCGTGATGTGTGTGTTGTGCATTTCATGGTGGCCCAAGGGTCGCTCAGACTCTCTCCTTTTGTTTCTTTTTTCATCTTTTTTTCTTGGCTTTCCTGGTGGCTCAGCTGGTAAAGAATCCGCCTGCAATGCGGGAGACCTGGGTTCGATCCCTGGGTTGGGAAGACACCCTGGAGAACGGCTACCCACTCCAGTATTCTGGCCTGAAGAATTTCACGGACTGTATAGGCCATGGAGTCCCGAAGAGTCGGACAGGACTGAGCGACTAACACTTTCTTTTTTGCTTGTTTCTCCTTCTGAGACTGGATGCTTTTAACAGCCTTTTCTTCCTGTTCACCGATTTGTTGTTTGCCTTCTGGCTTCTCAGATTGGCATTTAACCCCTCTACACAAAACCACAAAGACGTTGGAAGTAATGGATGGCAGAAGACATCCCAGCCACAAGAGCTGGGACGGCTGTATTACGACCAAAGAAAATACATTTAAAATCAACAATGGTTTTATAAGAGAACAGTTTTGCAAAACTGTTTCCAATTTTCCTTATACTTTATTTTTAAGAAATCATTTTTCTTGAAATAAGTTCTATTCTTTCTTCCCCAGTATTATTGAGATATAATTGACACACAGCCCTGTATAAGTTTAAGGCAGGCAGCGTAATGATTTGACTTACATACCTCATGAAATCATGACCACGGTAAGTTTAGTGAACATCCATCAACTCACATAGATAAAAATTAATGGAGTAGAAAAAATATTTTTCCTTGTGAAGAGAACTCTTAGGATTTACCCTCTTAACAACTTTCATATATAAATATAGCAATGTCAGTTGTATTTATCAGGTTGTAGTTACATCCATAGTACTTATTATTTAAACTGAAAGTTTGTACCTTTTGATTATCTTGATCCCATCCCCCTGCCTCTATCACCCACGTTAGTAACCACACTGCTAGTGACCTCTTGTTCTACGAGTTTGTTTTTGATGTATAATTGACCCACAGCATTAGGCCGGTTCCTGTTACACAGCAGAGTGATTTGATATTTCTATAAATTTAAAGGTGATCACCATGCTGAGTCTAATTACCATCTGTCACCATACAAAGATATTACCTAAGTACTGACTGTATCCCCACACTGTGCATGTCATGCCTGTGACTCATTTATCTTACCATTGGGAGTTTGTCCCTCTTAGCCTCTCTCACCTATTTCTCTCCTCCCGCTGTTCTGTTCCCCTCTCGGCAACTGCCTGTTTATTCTCTGTGTGTAATGACTCTGTTTCCATTTTGCTGTGTTTGTTCTCTCTCTCTCTCCCTTTTTTTTTTTTTTTTTTTTGTCTTTCTCTAAATTTTTTAGCCTGGTATCGTCTAGGTCTATCCAAGTTGTCACAGATAAGAAGAGTTCATCCTTTTTAATGACTGGGTAATATTCCGTTGTATATTTGTACCACATCTTCTTTATCCTTTCATCTGTTGATGATAATTTGGGTTGCTTCCATGTCTTGGCTATGGTAAATAATACTGCAATGAACATAGAGGCGCATATACTTTCAAAAAAATAAGAAGGAAAAGGTTGATCAAGCCCTGTCTCCAGAGCCTCTTTCAGTCCTGGAGCAATCCAAGCAGACGGCAAGGGTACTGGAGGTGGATGACCGCCTCCAAAACTCATGGTCCAGAGACATGGACCACTCCCATCTAATCTGAAGAGGCTGCCTTCCCACCAGGCTGGACCAAACTCCTACTTCAGTTCAGTTCAGATGCTCAGTCGTGTCCAACTCTTTGTGACCCCATGAACCACAGCATGCCAGGCCTCCCTGTCCATTACCAACTCCCAGATTCCACCCAAACCCATGTCCATTGAGTCGGTGATGCCATCCAACCATCTCATCCTCTGTCGTCCCCCTCTCCTCCTGCCCTCAATCTTTCCCAGAATCAGGGTCTTTTCAAATGAGTCAGCTCTTCACATCAGGTAACCAAAGTATTGGAGTTTCAGCCTCAACATCAGTCCTTCCAAAGAACACCCAGGACTGATCTCCTTTACGATGCACTGGTTGGATCTCCTTGCAGTCCAAGGGACTCTCAAGAGTCTTCTCCAATACCACAGTTCAAAAGCATCAATTCTTTGGCACT
>NW_011494757.1:1293885-1295520 GCF_000754665.1 Bison bison bison | reverse complement strand
AATATGCCGTCTAGGTTGGTCATAACCTTCCTTCCAAGGAGTAAGCATCTTTTAATTTCATGGCTGCAGTCACCGTCTGCAGTGATTTTGGAGCCCAGAAAGATAAAGTCAGCCACTGTTTCCCCATCTATTTCCCATGAAGTGATGGGACCAGATGCCATGATCTTCGTTTTCTGAATGTTGAGCTTTAAGCCAACTTTTTCACTCTCTTCTTTCACTTTCATCAAGAGCTCTTTAGTTCTTCACTTTCTGCCATAAGGGTGGTGTCATCTGCATATCTGAGGTTATCGATATTTCTCCCGGCAATCTTGATTCCAGCTTGTGTTTCTTCCATCCCAGCGTTTCTCATGATGTACTCTGCATGTAAGTCAAATAAGTAGGGTGACAATATACAGCCTTGACGTACTCCTTTTCCTATTTGGAACCAGTCTGTTGTTCCATGTCCAGTTCTACCTGTTGCTTCCTGAGCTGCATACAGATTTCTCAAGAGGCAGGTCAGGTGGTCTGGTATTCCCATCTCTTTAAGAATTTTCCACAGTTTATTGTGATCCGCACCCTCAACCTACTAGAGGAGGAGGAAAAGGGCAGGACTGAGATGCTCCCCCTTTTTCAAGTCCTGTCCTAGTCACTCAGTTTTGGAGTTGGTCCCCCCCATAAATATAACAAAAGGATAAGGGCAGCAAAAGCACAGACCCCGGTGTGGAATCTACAGTCCGACCTCTTCCATCCTTGCCCTGCCGCTTCCACACCTGTGTCTCCAGCAGGGACTCATCCCTCCAGCCTCCTGCCAGCATTTCCTAAGACCACAGGATGCTACCTGCCTCCAGGGGCACTTTCAGTGGGAAGAACTGGAAGGTGGTACCTGAGCCTGCTGCTCACAGGAGCACGAGGACCACAGTGCTCCTCCCGTGGCCGAGCCCTGCACGCGGACCTGCCAGGCTGGGAGCCGGCACCGCCTCCCCGGAGCCCTAGCGCTACCCAAGACAGGGTGCAAGAGGGCACTCGGGCGGCTCTGTTCACAGTCTGGACGTAATAGACATGACCAGGGTGTGGCTCTCCACAGTGGAAACAGAGGTCAGCAGTGAGAAGCAGACTGAATTTCTAGAAACGGTTCCCGCTGGGGAATGCTCCCCTCACTTCATGAGCCTCACAGTGGAATTCAAATCCCAGCGTAGTTTTAAAGGGTCAGATCTTTAAAAAGTCTCACCCCCTTCCCCTCTAAGATGAGTTCTGAGCTGGGAAAAAATTCTAATCCCTTGAAAACAGGAAATTTACTTCCAAGCCATTGATGAAAAAGCGCCCAAAGTTTTATTCTATTCAAAGGATTGATTAGAGTTGCTTAGGAGAAATTAAAATGAATGTTCAAGAGATGTTTTTAGACTTGCAAGAATATTGAGGCAGTATAAACATCAGTGGGAGAATTAGTGAGAGCGCGCTCAGTGCATTTGTGTTTTTTTGAATGGAAAATGCCGTCTGGAATCACCATAAGACTTGATATCAGCAAAATAAGTATGTTGTCAACATACTTATGCCCGTGTGGAAAGGCGGGCAAGGCTGGGGGAAGGAACCCTATGGCTCTCCACCCACCTCCATCCAGCAGTGCTGGGCGCCAGGCAGGTGTGAGCTGCTCTACTG
>NW_011494757.1:1289325-1293704 GCF_000754665.1 Bison bison bison | reverse complement strand
ACCCTCCCCTCCCTCCTGTGCACCTGCCTTCCTCCTCCCCAGACTCACCATCCCCATCACCCAGCCCCTCCTGCTGACGCATAAAGGTGTGGGCACCTGCTTCCCCTGCCCCCCAACTCGGGGCTCCACCTGCTGTGGGACCCAGGAGCCTTACCCCTATCTCGAGGGACCTTTGTCTTTAATGTCGCCACGGCCCCCACTGCCACAGTCACGGCCTCGCATTCTGTCACCAGAACCACTTGGATCCTAAAATAAAGCCACGTAACTTCAGTGGTTTATCAAAACAAACATTAGCCGTGCTCTTGCTGGAAGAATGAAGGCTTACTTTGGCACCAGTGAACTTCAGGGGGACCGTATATGTATCTTCTGTTTCACTTCCAGGCAGTAAGTTTTCCTCTAGAAAACTACTCACTTTGTCACAAACAGGACGATGACTGGGGAGAAGCTATGGTGGTGGAGCCGGATGCTCAGTCCCCACAGCAGCCTCGCCTTCTCAAAAGCGTGTCCCCTCAGGCCGAGGCTTCTCTGGGGCACGTGAGCTTTCCCTGAACCCTGGGGAGTGAATTTGAAGAAACTAAGAAGCAAATATATGGTTGCATCATATTTATCCAAAAAAATTTTAATGTGTTTTTAATTCTAAGTGAAAATCACTCAGTCATGTCCAACTCTTTGTGACCCCATGGACTATACGATCCATGGAATTCTCCAGATCAGAATAGTGGAGTGGGTAGCTGGTCTGTTCTCCAGGGGATCTTCCCAACACCGAGATCAAACCCAGTCTCCTACCTTGCAGGTGGAATCTTTACCAGCTGAGCCATGAGGGAAGCCCAAGAATACAGGAGTGGGTATCCTATCCTTTCTCCAGTGGATCTTCCTGGCCCAGGAATCGAACCGGGGTCTCCTGCATTGCAGGCAGATTCTTTACCAACTGAGGTATCAGGGAAGCCCCAGTTCTAATTCTAAGGATCTTGGCAAAGTCTCGAAGAATTCAGAGAGATCCAGGTGGGGAGAGGTCTCTAGGGAAGGGGTGATCAGTTTTCTCCTGGAAGCACTGGCCTGGCTGAAAGCCATGGGTCTAGCCCTTGACCCACTGAGCTCAGGCCAGAGCTGCTCACAGGCCCCATGAGGAGGATTGAGCCCCGTCTTGTACCCAGAATGCTCTATGACCTCGGTCCTGATGAAGCACGCAGCCTGAGGAGGGGAAGCCTCGGGTCAGAACCTGGATGGTGGAGTCAAGGCCTGTGGACAGCAGACCCCGGTCGCCCCATCTGCCCCTCAGGTCATCAGCAAGGACCCAGTGTCCAGAGATGGCCGGCCTGGGTCGTGTGGGGCTGGGCAGCCCCGATGCCAGACTCAGCCCAGTCCCCACCCCCCACCCCCACTTTGCATTTCCCACAAAATGGGGTCCTGGCCCATCACAGAGGATGCTGTGTGTGGGGTCCTGGTTACCCCACACACAGAGGGCAAGGTTATTTAAAATTTAAATAAAATTTAAAATTTATTTAAAATACGCTAACCGTGCTCCCCTACGGTTAGCGGTGTGGTCATCGATGCACTTGTCCTCGGGGAGGTGGACTGAGAAACAGAGGCAGGTGTCCATGAAGGTGGACAGTGCAGGCTGGAGGGCAGCTGTTAAGCGGGGATACTTGGCAAGAATACCTGTCCATCAAGCCTGCTTAGAGTAGACCACCAGGGAGATAGGGCTTTGCTTCCTGGAGGGTCGGAGGAGCAGACAGTCCTCCGTCTTCACCCCATATAGGCGTGGGTGTTGGGGGAGGGGCCGTCTCAGATTGGGGGTAACCTTGCCCTCTTGGCAGATGGGGCTGCCGTGGAGCCCAGCGCCAGGGTGTCCCCTCCCTGCAGCCCCCAAACCTCTCCCTGCTCCCTCTTGGCCCCCACCCGCCACACTGCAAGTCACCCCACCGCCCCCAGGGAGAGGGGATCCCTAAGGAGGGATTATTACACCTCAACTGGCCACTCTTGAGTCACTTATGTTATATCCCTGTGTCTTTGGGTTCTGGGTGTTTTCATGTAAGAATTTTCACTGAAGCTGTTTCACTGCACAACTAATTGGCTGTAAGACAATTTTGCTGTAAAAAAATAATGAAAATAAACGAGGTATATTAAAAAGGACATAATGAAACATGAAAAATTAACAATAAAATACTTACAAGATTTTATCGTAAAAAATGAAACTACCAAATCATATCTGAACACATTTAAAATACGTGTGCTCTAAATCTACATCTCCACTGCCGCCCTGCAAATGAGAACAGCCCTGTGGACCCAGTGGCGGGGAGGGTGGGACGAACTGAGAGAGTAGCGTACAAATGCATGCATCACCACGTGTAAAACAGATTGCAGGTGGGCATTTGCTGTGTGATGCAGGGAGCTCAACCCCACGCTCTGTGACAACCTAGAGAGGTGGGATGGGGTGGGAGGTGGGAGGGAGGTTCATGAGGGAGGGGACATGTGTATACCTGTGGCTGGTTCATGCTGCTGTCCAGCAGAAACCAGCACAATATTGTAAAGCAAATATCCTCCAATAAAAAGGAAAAAAAAAGTGCTACACCCATATGATGGAATATTATTTGGCAATAAAAAGAAAAAGATGTGTGTGGATTCATGGTTACGGTTTTATTTGGGTATATCTTACAGAAAGTGGTGATACTTCCCTTCTCAAAGTCTGTTATTGAGGATTTAGGATCTAATGGTGGAGGTAAGTTCTTTACAATATGAAAAAAATCCACTGAAGTCTCTAGATTTCCCTGGAAGTGAGATGAGGGATGCTGCTACTTCTTGCGAATGTGTAGAATATATGCTACGGATGATGTGTATTTGGGCTGCACTGAAATGTTCCTTCGTACGTCCAGTCCTCATAATTTACCAAATCAGTTGAGCCAGGTTTGTGCCAAATGCGGACATTCTGTCTGCGTCACATTCTCCACCATCAAACAGGAAAAACTTTTCACCATTTTCAAAAAACGTCAAGAATCATGTCACCATTCATTTTGGGGAGCAGGAAGCACTTGGCTCTTCTTTTGCCTCCCACTTCTAACACCGTGTGATGAATTTGGTAAAACGGCGTGAGAACGCGCCTTGTACCTAAGATTAGCTGAAGAATCAATCGTTCCTGCTCTTGAAGACTGCGGTGAATCCCTCGCCGCTGCGTTCACATCTGCGTGGCTTGGGAAGCTTTTGCTTGTGTCCGATGGGAGGGGTGGCCGTCTCCAGGTGATTTGCTGACTGACCTGGGCTCGCTCTCCAGTAC
This sequence comes from Bison bison bison, assembly GCF_000754665.1. NCBI lineage: Eukaryota > Metazoa > Chordata > Mammalia > Artiodactyla > Bovidae > Bison > Bison bison. Next base: position 1,290,433 of record NW_011494757.1, on the reverse strand, counting down.
GATGGGTGTAGGATGCAGCCTGGCTGTGCAGCGCTGAAACCACACTCTTTGCCTTTCAGGACAAAACTCCTTCTGGCTGAGTCGCTGTGGGGGGAGGACTGCAGGCGGCCTCTCTGGCAGGGCCTCTGGTCCTGCGCTGCGTGCTGCCTCCCAGGGGTCGGGCACCCTCACAGGCTCAGGGCAGTGCCCACAGGGAGCGTGGCCAGCGCCAGAGGCACGGACCGCCTCCCATGCCCAGCTGCCGGGCTTCCCCGGCGACTCCTGTGGTGGTGGAGCGATTTCTCTGCAGCCTACATTCTGCCCCCTCAGGAAACTGATGGTGGATCCATCAGGGTCTTGGCTGGCTTGGCAAAGAGAGAGGAAGGAAAGAGGGGCCCAAAGCCAACTGCCCAGGGCCCCTCTGGGGGCCTGGGGGCCTGGGGTGCCCTCTGACCTGAGCCTGGCCCCCAGCTTCACAGTCAGCAGGTGCCCTGCGGCTGCAGGGAGCTCACTCTGCCCGTTTCCCGTTGCACACATTGCTTTTAAGATTCCTGAGCTGAGGGCGGTCTTCTCTGCCAGGGTGTTGTGTTCACAGGTCAGCCTTGGGGTCACATCGTTCCAAGTTGGACACAGTGGTCCTCGAGTGACCCTGTGCTCACGGGGACAAATGTGACTGGTGTGAGGAATAAGTGAAACACGTATAAGAAAAGACTTGGAAAATCCACCAATTTTTTTTCCTTCCGAATATAAGAAACACTGAAAAGAAGAGGTCTTTGTGCGAGGCAGTTCTCCCCCTTGTCATTTCTCTGGCTTGTGTGAGTGTGGGAGTGGAATGGATCTGTACAAAGCAGAGGACGAATTGGCTTCTTTAACCAGAACCAGAGGCAGCGCACCTGGCCGGGCGCCCGAAGCATCACCAGGCTCCTGTGAAAGGCCTGCCCCTCCGGATTTCCAGCAAGTTCATCGCCGTGACGTGGAGACTGCACTGGCCACTGGCCCTGCTTGCTGTCCACCCAGCTCGGTGCTGGGTCGGCAGGACCGCCTTGTGTACCGGAGAGTAGCTCAGGACGGCTCTGTAAGTCCCTGTGCGCCTACTGTCTAGCATGGCGGGGGCGGCAGGCGCACACGG
>NW_011494757.1:1288012-1289225 GCF_000754665.1 Bison bison bison | reverse complement strand
AGGAGGACAGAGAGTGACGGGGATGCCAGGCAGCCCAGCAGGGCCAGGGGCACGGAGAGCGACGGTGACGCCAGGGCCAGTCCGAGCGGGAGAGGAGGAGACGTGCTGGGCTGAGGGCCGCAGGAGGGGCCGCCCAGTGTGTGTGGGAGGCAGCGGGGGGTGGGAGGGCTCGAGGTGGTGGCCCCAGGCTGTGCCCCCCTTTCCCGAGCAGCCCGTCCTGCCAGCCCCACTCCTCGGGCACGTGCCCCTCTCTGCCCTGCGCTGGCGCAGCAGCCCAGCCTCCCGCTCTGCTCCGCAGCGGCCCTTCCCTCCCCCAGCACCCAGAGGTTGTAGAATCAGCCTCTCATCTCAGGGCCGTCCTGAACCGCAGCGAAGAGAACCGCACACATGCAGACTGGGTGCCTTGGCTTCACACGCCGGCCAGCCGTCCAGACGAACGAGGCGCATCGCGTTCTTTTCCCAACTGGACACAGAGGAGGGGAGGGAAGTGTTTGTGGCAGAGAGAAGTGCTCCGAGGCTCCCTGACCTGCAAAGCTCCCGAAGAGCGAAGAGTGCAAGCTGTCTGCTAGGTGCTGCCAGGAGGTTGGGTCTGCATTTCGAGTGAGTCATCTGAAATTCAGGACTTCCCTGTAAATGTTTTATAATTCATTTCATTAAATAGCTTTTTCCTTGCATTAAAGACATTTACATCACATGCAGTGGGAGCAGCAGACAGCATGTAGGATACAGGGACGTGCTCTGTGGGGTTCGAGTGACCTTTCAAGAGACAGTGCAGCAAGGACAGGAGGTGGCGGGAAGGCCGGCCCTGACCCCATGGCCCGAGGCGAGGGGTGCAGACCCCTGGGGAGAGTGCGGGCTCCCCAGAGCGGGCAGGCTGGGCTCCAGGCGGGGTGTGTCGTGTGAAGTACCCGGGGTTTGCCTGCGGCCCGCAGCTGGGACAGAGGAGCACGTCGATGGAGCACTGACCAAGAAAAGAGGGCCAACAGCTGGAGGCCACAGCCCAGGACCCTGCCCCGCTCCTTGAGCCTGCAGTCACCCCACAGCGCACACCCACGAGCCCCTGAGGGCACCTGGGGTCACTGCAGGCAAACCTGCCCAAGGGGACAGGCCGGACTGCAGGGGCCTGGGGGCTGGTCATCCAGCTCCCGGGTGGCATCCTTCCCACCCTCCCAAACCCTGTCAGCACAGAGAACGGGTGAGTCAGGGGTGCCAG
>NW_011494757.1:1284405-1287912 GCF_000754665.1 Bison bison bison | reverse complement strand
CAGGGGTGCCAGGGACCCAAGGGAGCCCCTGTGCAGGGGAGCAGAAGAAAACACCCACAGACGCCACGCCGGGGCGTCACAGGGCCTGGAACCTGCAGAGCTGGGAGAAACGACGTTATCCCTCATCTGCGGATAAGGAAACAGGCTCACAGAGTCTGGGTGCAGATGAAGGCAAGTCTGCAACTGGACACAAGACAGGACCCTACTCACCCCTCCTGTGACCCAGGGGCGGACAGCACCTGCAACATCACAGGCTTCTAGGTCATTGTCTGTGAGGGAGCGAGTGAAGTGAGCCGAGGGCTTAGAGAGCGCTGAGGATGGGGACACTGCCCCTGAGAGCTCTTTGCAGGACTGGCAGTGGCAAGGCGCGGAGCGGCGCGGAGCCAGCGGGGAGCTCAGCTAGAGGCAGCGCCACACTCACTGTGGGGCAGCCCCTGCCAGCCCTGAGCTTGCTGAGGTCCGTCTCGTTTGTTTTCTCAGCTGCGTGACAGACTACGTTTAGCAGCCCTGTTCTGTGCAGCAAGCTTTAGACAGAAATAAACAGGATGGACACGGAGAGGACACAGTATTTAACTGTGGATCACAGAGCCTGTTATGGGTCGCTGATAGACTGGACCACAAAATAAGGATTGGAACTCAGTGCAGAGACGATGGGCTGGACCTCAGAGCTGATATTCCCAAGGCTGAGCACAGAGTCACAGCACAGGGAATGGCCCCTGGGTCTCAGGACTCATGCTCCCTCCTGGGGCTGCAGAGATGCTGATGTTTGAGCTCTGTTGTCAAGAAACAAGCAGGCTTTCTCGGCCAGAGGCAGCAGGGTAAAGCTCTCGGGAGGAGACAGTGGGCAGGGTGACCCAGAAGGCCCAGGACATGTGTCTGGGGATGGGGAGCTGGCCGTGCCCCTGTTTGTGACGTAAATGTGCCTTGAACGTGCCCAGGTGCCAGGCGACGGCTCCATGAGGAGCTGCCACTGACAGAGGAGGCGTCTCGTTTGCAGAGAGTGGGGTGTGCGTGTGCCGATGGCTGTGGAAGGAAGGGGCAGAGTAACAGGGCAATTTGAGGAGGTAACAGCAGGGACGGCACTGATGTCTCGCAGAGCTGGGTGTCCAGGAGGGCGTGTCTGGGTTCCCCAGGCGGTTCCTGTTCCAGCCCCCAAAGCCCTGAGTCCTGGGACGGCCCGGATGGGTGGGCAGCTAGCAGAGAAGGCTTCTCGGAGGAGGTGGCCGCCACCCCTAAATGTCATGGGGGCCGTGGACCAGCTCCCCAAGACTCGGGGCAGTTTGAAGAGGCCGTGCTGTGAGCAGGAAGGCTGCAGGAGTGCCCTCCACGCTGCCCCATGAAGTCTCGCCCCCGTCCATGCCCCAGCCCCACCCTGGGCATCAGGACAGCAGCGGGCAGCTGGGGGCCTCTGGGATGTGGTGGGGCTGGGGCTGTGCCCGGCCCCCTCCCTGGAGCAGCAGCCCCTCCACCTGCCCCTCTGGAGGGCCCCCTCACGCCTCCCTACTCCCCTCCAGCCCCAGCTCCTGATGCCCTGGGCACTGCCCCCTGTTTTCCCCACAGGCGACAGGGTCCCGTGGACGGCACTCCTGGCAGGCCAATGCTCTCCCCACTTATGGGCCACACAGCTGCCCCACCTCCCCCAGCGCTGTCCATACTGGGTTGCGGGGCTCCGTAAGGATAGGCCTGAAGCCTGACAGGACCTGGGACCCGTTCTCATCACCACCGAAACCCAGAAGCCTTCATGTCCCTCCTGGTCCAGTAGGTCCCAGGTCCCGAAGCCCCTGAGCCGCCCAGAGGTGCCCTCCCTCGGGACGGAATGGAAGAACAGGCTGACTGCCGGGAACCCAAGCACTGCCTAAGCTTGGGGCTCCAGAGAAGCTTCTAGAAAACAGTTCCAGCCCTGGAAGCTCTCAAGATAGACTCAAGCTGCCAGAATTCAGCCACTGGAGTGGACTGTCCATCCCAGCAAGAGCTGTGGAGAGGGCCAGGGCTGGGGTCAGGGGTCGGGGCCAGGGGGCCCCCAGGTCGATGCATCAGTTCTGAGCATTCCCAGCCCGTATGGGCTCTCTGCTGCCCCAGGACTGAGCAGGCTGTGTGCCCTTGTTAACTGGAGATGGTGGCTAAGCCGCTGCCCGCTTCCTGTGTCCTGGACTTCAGAGAGGCTCCAGCACCTTCAGAGAGGCCCCAGCACCTTCAGAGAAGCCTCAGGACCTTTAGAGAAGCCTCAGCACCTTCAGAGAGGCCCCAGCACCTTCAGAGAGGCCTCAGGACCTTTAGAGAAGCCTCAGCACCTTCAGAGAGGCCCCAGCACCTTCAGTGAGGCCTCAGGACCTTTAGAGAGGCCCCAGCACCTTCAGAGAGGCCCCAGCACCTTCAGAGAAGCCTCAGGACCTTTAGAGAGGCCCCAGGACCTTTAGAGAGGTCCCAGGACCTTCAGAGAGGACCCAGCACCTTCAGAGAGGCCTCAGGACCTTTAGAGAGGCCCCAGCACCTTCAGAGAAGCCTCAGGACCTTTAGAGAGGACCCAGCACCTTCAGAGAGGCCCCAGGACATTTACAGAGGCCCCAGGACCTTCAGAGAGGCCCCAGCACCTTCAGAGAGGCCCCAGGACCTTTAGAGAGGCCCTAGCACCTTCAGAGAGGCTCCAGTACCTTCAGAGAGGCCCCAGCACTTTCAGAGAGGCCCCAGCGCCTTCAGAGAGGCTCCAGCGCCTTTAAAGAGGCCCCAGCGCCTTCAGAGAGGCCCCAGCGCCTTTAGAGAGGCTCCATACCTGTGATGCTCGCTAGAGACTCGGATGTGGACAGCGTGTCACGATTCCCGACAGGCGCTGCCCAGGGTAGGGTTTGAGGGTCCCACACGGGGGCAAGTGGGGGACAGGCCCTGGGTCCCCATGTCTGGCCTGCACACGGCACAGAAGCACACGTGACAGAAGCTGAGCTGGGAGATGGGTCAGAACACGCGTGGTGTGGGCCGTGTTCCTTGTCCTTCTCTACGCGAAGCCAGCAGCTCTGCCAGGCACGACAGGTTTCCATGGAAACCACTTGGTCAGCTGGGCCGTCTCAGTGCTGCTGCCATGGAAGCATGTTGTCCTCTGGGTGATGGGCCACATTACGAGTGGGGGAGACCGTGGGCTTCCAGCTCACGTCCGCTCCCGAGGCCCACCCCCTCCTGGAGGCTGTCTCTGAGCTACTTACCGCTGCATCACCAGGCCTGATGTTGGGTGCTTTACAGAGAGGAGGAAAGATGCTGTAAGCTGTCAAGTGCCTGGTGCGAACAGGCCAGAAAGAAGGAGCTGGTGGTCATTGTGGAATCAGAGGCTGGGGGTGGGGGGAGAGCCGCCAGGGAGGGGCCCGTAACCACCGCCTACTGCCCACCACCCGCCAACCAGGGCACGGAGGAGGCCCGGGCCCCCAGAGCCCCATGCAGACCTGCCTTTGGCGTGGTCCCCCCATCTCCTGGCCCTGCTCCCCATCCACGCCCCCCAACACCACACACACTGCACACACC
>NW_011494757.1:1279667-1284232 GCF_000754665.1 Bison bison bison | reverse complement strand
GCACACACCACACACATTGCACACAGCACACACATGTACACACACATTGCACACAGCACACACATGTACACACACCACACTTACCCGACCCACATCATACAGACACACATCACATCCAACATGCACACCACGTAGACACCCCCACGTCTGCACACACATCGCAGACACAGAGCCCACAGTTTCAGACAGGACAGGACACGCTGACCGTCCCTGTGAACCAGCGTCACAGGAAGCGCCCTGGGGGTGGTGATGAGTGGAACACAGTCCTTACCGGCCACACAGGGCACATACCCAAGTGGCCTCACGTAGCTTTCATGTAATTCCGAGAAGAGCTTTTTTGTTAATCGAGTTTCCAAAGAACCGCAACCAGCAACCAAACAGCTGTCTCCCGAGCACCGGCAGGCGTCCCCCCAACCCCGCCTTCTTTTAAGCCTTGGGGGCTGTGGGCCCCTTGCGCCTTCCCAGTCGGACCGTTTAAGGGCACAGGGGAGCAGGGTCCAGCCAGCGAAGTGTTGGTGTCAGCCAGGAAATGTCAAAAATATGAGAGGAAAAACTGGAGAGTGAAAAATGGAATGTGAGGGCTGAGATGATGGAAGGCTGGGAACTGCCTCCAGGGAAGAGGAGCAGGTCTCCTTCATCGACGTCAGTCTCAGATGTGTACTAGCGTGTGTGCACTAATGCATGTGCACTAACGTGCAGGTGTGCACAGTGGGTGGGTGTGCACAGTGTGTGGTGTGCACCCGTGTGTGGGTATGCTCCAGTGGGTGGGTGTGCAGTGGGTGGGTGTGCACAGTGTGTGGGTGTGCACAGTGTGTGGGTGTGCACAGTGGGAGGGTGTGCAGTGTGTGGGTGTTCACAGTGTGTGGGTGTGCACAGTGGGAGGGTGTGCAGTGTGTGGGTGTGCACAGTGTGTGGGTGTGCACAGTGGGAGGGTGTGCAGTGGGTGGGTGTGCACAGTGGGTGGGTATGCACAGTGTGTGGGTGTGCTCCAGGGTGGGTGTGCAGTGGGCGGGTGTTCACCTGTTTGTGGGTGTGCACACTGGGCGGGTGTGCACACTGGGCGGGTGTGCACAGTGTGTGGGGTGCACCCATGTGCAGACGTGCACCCATGGGCTCTGCGAGCATGTGCCCTCAGCCTGCCCCCAGGCCCTGGCATTGCCCTCCCAAGCCCCTGCCCCCGACTGGTCCCTCCCTGCCCCCCGGGCCTTCACCCCCGTCACTGACCTCAGTCCCAGCTCCGCAGGTCCCCTGTGACCCTGTCCTGTTGGGAGGGGTTGGCCCACAGTGTGAGCGTCTCCTAGACCCTGGATGTCACACGCCAGCTGGGGGGACCCCTGTGAGCGTGGATGCAGGAGCCCCTGGGCCTGGGCAAGGGGGTCCTCCACCCCATGGATCCTTGGGTGAGAGAGGAAGAAATGGGACATAAGCTAAGAGTGACGAAAGCCCTTCCATTTAGGAAGAGACGTCAGCGTTCTCAGGCTCTTCAGATGCCCGTCACCCTGCCCAACCTGCCTCTGGGTTCCACCAGGCCCTGAGAACAGCGCCCTCAGCCCTGCCCTGACCCTGGGCCCTAGACCCAGACTCGTGCCAGGAGCCCCCCAGGTGGGGAGCGAGCAGCCTCGTGAAGCATCGTCCCCACACCCTTCCCTCCAAACCCTCAGCCACGTGATAGGGAAAGGCCTGGCCGTGCGCACGGGGGCCCGGAGCTTGGCAGGTCTCACTCTGGATTGGGCACAGGAGAGGAGGAATGGAGAGGCCGCAGGGGCAGGACAGGCGTGGAGAGCGTGGAGGGCGCCTGCTCCGGACTCAGTTAGACCCCAAGGGACAGCAGGGGGAGAAGGGCCCGGACTCTCAGCTGTGAGGATGCCTCCTGTCCTGAGGATGGTGAGGAGGGCCGGGGACAGGCCCCGCTGGGGGTGAGATTACAGGGGCCGGGGCCCCGCACCCCTTCTGTAGACACCTCACTCCTGGACAGACTCAGAGCCTGGTCCACATGACACCCTGGCCAGAGGAGCCCTGTGTTCGCAGTCAGGCTCTGGCAGGCACAGCAGGATGAGGGCCATCAGGGAGAGAGGACAGGCCCCCGTGACGGGGAGGATGGGCCCCAGTGACGGGGAAGACGGGCCCCCAGTGACGGGGAGGACGGGCCCCAGTGACGGGGGAGGATGGGCCCCCAGTGATGGGGAGGACGGGCCCCAGTGACAGGGGAGGATGGGCCCCCAGTGATGGGGAGGACAGGCCCCAGTGACAGGGAGGATGGGCCCCTAGTGACAGCAGGGAGGACAGGCCCCAGTGACGGGAGGACGGACCCCCAGTGACAGTGGGGAGGATGGGCCCCAGTGAGGGGGAGGACGGAGCCCAGTGACGGGGAGGATGGGCCCCAGTGACTGGACGGCCTGCACAGGAAGGACCTGGGGGCAGAACCCAGGGCAGCGATGCTGGTGAGGGTCGGCGGGACTGGGAGCGGGCCCCACATGCCCTCAGGGGTCCAGCTTTCTTGTTCTCCTAGGGCAGACCTGCCCCATCCTCCCCGGACGCCACAGCAGAGTCCTCTCTCACCCTCCACAGCTCACAGCTCCATCAGAACCATCACGCCCTCGGGAAGACCGACTTGGTGAAGCGATCTTTCCAAGGTGGCAGGGGGACATGGAGCCACCCCTCCCTTCCAGGCATGGAGTAGCCGCTGAAGCGCCTCCAGGGTTGGGCACACACAGGGTCCTCTCCTCTCACCCCAGCTTGGTTCTCCAGGAGTGGGCATCTCCTCGGGGACGCTGGTGACGTCTGGAGGCAGTTTCGATCATCAGAGCCTGGGGGTCCGGGGCTCCTGCTCCCAGGACTCCTGGAGGCAGTGTGGGTGCTGCTGAGTGCTCAGAGTGGCCCACGCTCAGCACCAGAGGCCTCAGGGTGAGAAGCCCCCGGCACAGTGAAGCACGCCCTCCCAGCCGGCGTGTCACCCCCAGGGCAGCCCCTTCAGGCTTTCTGCTCCCCAGGGGCTGGTCCATCCCTCCAGGAACCTTCCTGGGTCGGCGGCAGGCATGCGGGGACAAGGCTCACCCACGGATGCACGTCTGTGCTCACTCGCCCGCCACCCAGCCCAGAGGCAGCACCCACGACCATTCACTATCAACCAGTAGCCTTGGGGGTCCCCTGGTGGGCCACTCCACGCTTTCTACAACAGACAGGATGGTGGGGCACTTCCCATCATGGGTACAGCCCCTGAACTGCCCAGGGACCCTCCTGGTCTGGCCAGCAACCTCCTCACTCTTCCTTTCTGAGAAGACAAAACATCAATCACTCCCCAGAGCCTCCCTCGGAAAATGAGCGAAGGACGCCGGGCTGGGCTGAGTGACGCCAGCACCGTGCGGCAGGTCGGTGCAGCCAGCAAACTGCCGACAAGGGCAGACCGTCTCGGCGGGATCAACCACCCCCTGGGAACAATTTCACACTAGAATAAGCAGCAGAGTGAAGTGATAAATGCGTCGCATTGTCCGGTTCTCAACCTGGGCCTTGATATAGATTAAAAACAAGTCAGTTATTCTCATCAATGACAGAAGCTCACCGTGCTTAGCAAAATAAGATGGAGAGGTCTGGGTGGAGAGCGGCCGTCCTGGGATGACCCGTGTCTCCCGGGGAGGCCCCAGTCCCCTGGCCCGAGAGCGGAGGAAGCAGGGGGGCAGCGTTTCAGCTGCAAGGGCCTCATTGTAAAATACAGACGCAAAGCACAAGAATGCAGGTGACTTTCAGGAAGCACCCCGCCTCCCCAGGGATTCAGTCCTGCCCTGCGTCCTGAGAGGGCGCTCGCCTCCTACCGCAGAGGAAGACGCACCTGCCCCCAGGTCAGGGCCGGGCCGCTGTCTGTGTCTGCAGGACATGAAACCTCCCGGGAGGCCTTGGGAAGATGTCGCCTGAATCCGAGGCGCGTTCTCCTGCCTGTCAACCCGTGACGCAGACGGAACTCCTTCACTTCTGCTGGTGGGGCCGATGCACTCCGGTCTCTGGATCTCTCAGGGCCGGGAGCTTTTGTGACAGAGGGAATTGCTTTGCTCAGACAAGGCCATGGTGCTCGCGGAGGGGAACGGTCACCTTGATGATGGCTGAACGCCCTGCGCCCAGTGACCACGGCCTCAGCAGTCTGCTCCCCCAGCCCACCTGTGTGATGCTGGGGGAGCGTGACTGCCCTCCCGAGCTGCTGCTCTGTGCCAGGCCTTGCCCACGCCCCTGCTTCCAGAGATACCCCAGCCCCGCGAGCCCCAGGCCCTGCCCCTGCAGACGGCCAGCCGCCCCCCGGCCTGTCAGCTGCCCATTGGTCCCTTTAGAGGGTCCTCACATTCAAGCCTAACCTCTCATTCATGGCCCTCGACGATGAAAGACCAGGAGATCAGCTCTGGCTGGTCCTGGTGGGCCCCGGGCACGGCCCCCCTGGCCCATCGGGGTTCTGGGGAGCGGCCCTCCCCCTCCCAATCTGCTGGCACCCTGACCACCTGTCTGTCCGTGGGCACTCCTGGAGACCCCCCCCGCCCCCTATGAACAGCCTCTCACCTGCAGCCTGCACAGATGGGGAGCCC
>NW_011494757.1:1276915-1279299 GCF_000754665.1 Bison bison bison | reverse complement strand
TGTCCCCAACCTGAGCCTGGCTGCTCCCACACGGCCCATCCCGGTCGCTCCCTAGCGGGGGCTGCCGGCTGGCGCACCCCTCCTGCAGGGCTGGGGGCGACTGGGGCCCCAACATCTTCAGGCACCATCAGCCTGTGATCTCCACTACGACAAGGGACCCCGATTCTTCAAAGCTATAGACATTTTTTTTTTGTAGTTGTTATTCTTCTTTTCCCCATTTTGGGAGCCAGGAATCTAAAGATTAGAACATTGAAAAATAACTCCAGATAAGGGAGAATTTAGAAACTCACCACAAGGAGATGCTCAGGCTCAGGAAAGGCCTGAGGGAGCCTCGCACTTTCAGTTCTGGGTGATTCTGGGCGAAGACGAAGCCTCCAACCTTCAAAGAAGAAAGGAAGGAAGACCAAGGGGGGAGCTGACCTCCAGACTGACCACAGTGTAAGAGCCAAGGGTCCACTTTTCAGCAACAACAGCAGATCATCAGGGAAGCGAAGAAACACGAAAGTCAGTCCCATGCAAGGGAACACAAGAAACAGAGAGAGAGCGCCCCGAGGAGGCCCTCACTGCTGGAGCCGCCTGCGTGCTCTGTGTCCGTGGGCCTGGCCACTGTGCTGTGTCTTTCGGTTCTAGGGGCAAGTGAGTTGAGACAGTATTTACCTTTCTCTGTCTGACCTACTTCACTTATCCCTCAACTTATCCACGTTGTCACAAGTGGTCAGATCACATTCATTTTTTATGAGTGAATACTATTCTGTGTATATGTACTTGCCACACTCCTGAGTCCATTCAACCATCAGTGGAAACTTGGGCCAGTTCCATAACACGATTACTGTAAATAACGCTTCAGTGAACATGAAAGTGCCTGTCTTTTCAAATTACTGTTTTTGTTTTCTTCAGATATATTTACCCAGGAGTGGAATAGCAGGATCTCATGGTAGTTCTACTTTGAATTTTTAAAGGAACCTCCATCCTGTTTTCCATAGTGACTGCACCAAGTTACGTTCCCATCGATAGTATCTGAGGGCTCCCTCCTCGCCAAGTCCTGCCCAACTTTGATTGTTTATATACTTTTGGATGGCAGCTACTCTGACAGGTATGGGGTGACATCTCATTGTGGTTTTGATGTGCAGTTCCCTGGTTATTAGTGATGCTGATCATCTTTTCATTGAGTTAGACAAGGCTGTGGTCCTAGTGTGATTAGAGTGACTAGTTTTCTGTGAGTATGGTTTCAGTGTGTCTGCCCTATGATGCCCTCTTGCAACACCTACCGTCTTACTTGGGTTTCTCTTACCTTGGACATGGGGTATCTCTTCACGGCTGCTCCTGCTCTTTACTTTGGACAAGGGGTGTCTCCTCACCGTCGCGCCTCTCGACCTTGAACGTGGAATAGCTCCTCTAGGCCCTCCTGCGCCCTCGCAGCCACCACTCCTTGGACGTGGGATTGCTCCTCCCGGCCACTGCCCCTGCCCTCGGGCGTGGGGTAGGTCCTCCTGGCCGCCACCCCTGGCTGACTCATTGGAAAAGACTGATGCTGGGAGGGATTGGGGGCAGAAGGAGAAGGGGACGACAGAGGATGAGGTGGCTGGATGGGATCACTGACTTGATGGACGTGAGTCTGAGTGAACGCTAGGAGTTGGTGATGGACAGGGAGGCCTGGGGTGCTGCGATTCATGCGGTCGCAAAGAGTCGGACACGACTGAGTGACTGAACTGAACTGAAATGATCATCTTTTCATGTGTGTTAGCTGTCTGTAAGTTTTCTTCAGAAAAATGTCTGTTTGGCTCTTCTGCCATTATTTAAAATTTTTCACTGTTGTTTTGATGTTGACCTATATGAATTCTTTAAATGTTTTGGATATTAATCCCTTATTGTATATGTCATTTGCAAATATCTTCTACATTTTGATAGGCTCCCTTTTCAATTTATTGATGGTTTCCTTTGCTGTGCAGAAGCTTTTCGTTTAGCACCCGATGTCCTAGACAGTTAGAGTGGGGGCGAAGGTGAGAGACCGAATGAGGATGAAGGACAAGCCCAGGGTGCTCGAGCACGGATGCTGGCAGGATGACAGCCGAGACCAGAGAGCGATCTGGACTCTCTTCCTTGTGGTTCTCGAGGATGACACGTTCTGGGGGAAACTGCACAGTGGTACCTGCCTCCTCTCAGAGGTTACTGTTTGAGGGTCTTGGGTGGGTGACAAGGCCTCCAAGGCCTCCAAGGGGGCAACAGAATGTGAGGACGAGGGGTGTCTTCCGTGAAGGAAGGGAGAGACCAGATGTCAGTGGACAAGAGCCAGGCACAGGGCATCTGCATGTCCAGTGGGGGAGCCTTAGAGGGTCAGCAGAACCTCTGTGCAAATGCATGTGCATGCGTGTGTGCATGTGTGT
>NW_011494757.1:1268226-1276815 GCF_000754665.1 Bison bison bison | reverse complement strand
TGCGTGTGTGCATGTCGCACACGTGCACACGTGTGTGCACACACATGTCTGCATGTGTGCCCATGCCCGCACATTCATGCACACGTGTGTATATGTGCATGCCTGCATGTCTGCGTCTGTGTGCATGTTTGCATGCATGCATGTGCGCACATGTGTACACGTATGTGGGTTAGAGGGAGGCAGATGTCTCACTCAAGAGGGGCACAGCAGCCCCTCCCTCTCCCCCGTCCCCAACCCCTGCCTTTCCTACACAGTCTCACTTGTGTTTTGTGTTAATTGCACTTAATATGCAAGTTTCATGATAACTTTAGGAAATAAGCTCAATTAAATGTAGATATACTCAGCTTACTGTTGCATTTTACAAATATAATTTTTCCATTGATGTTTAATTGCCTTAAAATTCTTTCAAGGTTAAAAGGGAACTATCTCTTGAACATTAGTTATTAAATTATGTAATGCCAATTAACTTGCTGAATTGATTTGAGCTTTATGACACTTTTTATTGATTGTTTGAAAGCAAGCTTCTAATTATCAAAGGATTGGATATTTTCAACTCAAAAGTCCTCTGAGACTAACAGAAAGCTGGCCTGTCATTTTGAAGGTCTTGGTTCCTTATGACCAGTGACCTGAACCCCAGTGTGGGCTCAACCAAAGGAAGCATTTTCCTGGGTGGAGGGTTCCGGGAAGCCTTGAATCTGCAGCTGGTTTTCCACGGTGTTACCCAGCTGCTCTCCAGATCAACAGCGGCACCCAGAAGTAGCCATGCGATCTCCATAGGCAAAGAGCTGCTATTTCCTCCATTTGTCCTGCTTGGAGATAAAGCACCCCGCCCCCAGGGTCTACCCCTGGGTAAACACCAGGGGTCTGCGGTGGGTCCCTATAACCAGGGATGTGTCCTTGCTGTTGAATGTCCAGTGCACTCAAGAGCAAGGATTCTACAAAAAGGCATGAAATAAACTTAATTATGTATTGAAAGTGAAAGTCATTCAGTTGTATCTGACTCTTTGTGACCCCATGGACTATACAACCCCTGGAAATCTCCAGGCCAGAATACTAGAGTGGTAGCCTTACCTTTCTCCAGGGGATCTTCCCAACCCAGGTATCGAACTGGGGTCTCCTGCATTGCAGGTGGATTCTTTACAAACTGAGCTAAGAGGGAAGCCCCAATTATGTATTAGTCATAATCTTAATTAAAAGCCACCAAGTCTTAAGCAAAAGCTAGCAAATAGCATGTTTTGAAATTGTGAAAATTTTATTTTTAATTTATGTTAAATTAAAATTTATATTTAAATAATGGAAGTTTATACTTTTATAGCAGCATCATTAAAATCATAGGGAAAATTCAATGAAATGTGTGTAAAGTCATGCTCTAAAAACTACAAGCACTGTTGAGTAATTAAGCACCGAATCGAGCTATGAAGTTCAAACAATATCAGTCAGCTTCTCGTAGTGATCGTGTTTTCCACGTTAAACAGATTCATGAGATAATTATTCTGTAAAGCCTTTGGCTTCCAGAACGTGGTTTAAAATCACAGCCTAATTAATTCAGCCTTTGGCTCCTCCTCCAGCCCTCTTTTATTGACTTTTCTCTCACTTCCCAAATATACAGATTGCATTTCTGGTCTTATTAAAACTGCCCTGCTGCAGAATACTTAATGGGATTCAAAAATGGGTCTCATTTATTATTGCATAATTAACACATCCAAAAGTTTCCTTTGCCACAAAACCCTGAGTGCTTTATTACTGTATTTTGCAAAACAGAGAAGGGAAAATGATTGCTAGAGACTCTCCAAGAAAAATGTGCTAGACTCCTACTGCTCATTTATGTGAGCTGATGTGGGATTTTGGCCCTTAGTACAGAAGGTCCCTGACTTACAATTTTTCTACTTTACAATGGTGCAAAACCGATACAGCTTTAGTAGAGTCTGTACTTGGAATTTTGAATTTTGGCCTTTTCCTGGGTTGGTGATAGGAGGCTGAATCCTCCCCTGGAGTGCTGGGCAGTGGCTGCAGCTCCCAGTTGGTCCCGAGATCATGAGGGTGAACAACCAACACACTTAAACCATCCTTAAACTCTAAGGGACTATTACTTTCCTCATCATCACTGTAACCACCAGCACCACCGCCATCACGACCACGATGTCCGCCATCGCCTCCATCACCTCCGCCACCGCCACGTCACCGTCGTCCTCGGGGGATAAGGCGGCCCTCTGCGCCCCTCTGTCCCGCTGCCTCCATGCTCTCTTCACAGTCGTCAACTCAAATGTCAAAGCTGCCTCTTGTCCTGATACCTTTAACTTCTTTTCTGTGCTTATTTCTTCTATCCGTCAGCCAGGCTATCGCAATCTCAACTCATATAAACAGCAGACTAATTGCATTGTTTTTAACATTTTGAGAAAAACCCTCAAATGCTGCACCTTTGTTGCCCTGACAGTCTCTCATCATTTTTAATTTTTATTAAGTTTATCTACTTATCAAAAAACATTAAAAATGAATAGACATGTGACAATTTGGAAGATATTACATAGATTTAGAAATAGGTGCAGATGTAGATATGCAGATATAAAAAGGGAGAGTCATTCTGTACAATTCAACAATGAATACCTGAAAAACCCATTGAAAAATGCAAATAGGCATTTCATGAAAAGACATTTGAATACCAACAAGCATATGAAATCATGCTCAACATCATTATTTATCAGGGTGATGCAATTAAAAACCACAGTGAGATACCATCTTCAACCCACTAGAATCACCAAAATGAAAAACTTCTGATGATTCTCATACCAAACACTGTCAAAGGCATGAATTAACTCAGGCATAGCTGAGCGAGTATAAAATGAAACACTCACTTTGGCAAACACTTTGATAGTTTTCTTAAAATAATGTCAAATACACATCTGACCAAACAATTCCACTGCTAGTTCTTTAGCAAAGGAAGTTAGGAATATGTGTTCACAAAATCAATTGTACAAGAATTTGTACAATTGTTTTTTTACAGCAGCTAGAAACTGAAAACAACCCAAATATCCATCAACTGAAGAATGAATACCAAATTATGGAATATTCCAGATGCAGTGCTGCTTAGAAATCGAATGCAACCCATCCATAAATGGAACAAACATTATTCTGAGTGGAGTAGGCCAGACGCAAAGCACGTGTTCTGTATGATCTCACTGACATGAATTTGAAGGACAATCGAATAAGTGAGTTAGTGAAAGTCGCTCAGTCCATGGAATTCTTTAGGCCAGAATACTGGAGTGGGTAGCCATTCCCTTCTCCGGGGGACCTTCCCAACCCAGGAATTGAACTCAGGTCTCCCGTATTGCCGGCAGATTCTTTACCAGCTGAGCCACAATGGAAGCCCAAGAATACCGGAGTGGGTAGCCATTCCCTTCTCCAGCAGATCTTCCTGACCCAGAATCGAACCAGGGTCTCCTGCATGCAGGTGGATTCTTTACCAACTGAGTTATCGGGGAAGCTCCACCGAGTATGGGCTTTGGCTTTGGTATAAAACTCAGCAGATTGGTTTCTTGATGTAAGCAGGAAGTGTTATCTTAAACAGCCCAAGCAAGCTTTCTGGGGTGATGGAAAAGTCCATGTCATGCTTTTGCAGTAGTTTTATGGGCATGTGAAATCTCCCAAATTTATCTAACTAGCAGTTAAGATAAGTTACGAGCTTAATAAATAAACAGCATGTGTTCATGGGGAACATGATCTAACACCGGCCCTAAGTCTTTTCTGAGCAAGATGAACTGGCAAGCTGGATGACCACCAGCCACACGGGTTTATTTTACGGTTCAGCCTGAGATATTGTCTGCTGACAGCCGTGGGCATGGTCTAAATCACCCCTTCCCCCCGGCCAGTCACAATCGGCAGTCATCTCACAAAATAATGAGTCTGCCAGGACAGAGAATCCCAGAAGATCTCGAAGGAATCCACTTCTTGAATTTCATTTCTAACTTTTCCTTCCCCTTGAAGTGTTTCAAACCCCAGTAGCCCTCCTCACAAGACAGTGACGCGAAGTCACAGCAGGAGAAAAACATCAGCAGAAGCACCGTGACCAGCTGCCATTGGCCGAGGAGGGACGCTCGAGGGTGAGGACAGAGGGAGAGGGGGACCAAGGGGTGCCCGGGGCGGGCGGGGCACAGAGGGCAGCTGGAGAGCGGGTGGAGGAAACACACAGGAGCCAAGGAGAGCCTCAGACCGGGATGGAAATCGGTAGTTTTGAACTAGGTTTCTGTCCCAGGCAGCATCATGACTTTGTAATAAAAGAGACGCCCAGGTATCCCCAGTAGAAACACGTTGGACAGAGAAGGCCCAGACTGCTTTATGTTTTGTTTTTGGCCGAGAGGCATATGGCATCTTAGCTCCCAGACCAGGGATCAAACCCGCACTCCTGCACTGGAAGGGAAGTCTTAACCTCCCAGACCAGGGATCAAGCCCGCACTCCTGCACTGGAAAGGAAGTCTTAGCCTCTGGACCACCAGGGAAGTCCCTCAGTTGATTTCATTTTGTTTATTGGGATAGAGCTGCCTCAGAGCCTTGTTTTACAATAAGCACTCCTTCCAGGATGAACACCTTTCTCTGAGACCTGTAATCAAAACTTTTCTTTGAGGTGTGCTCTTTGTATTTAATGATCCCGGAATCTGTGACCAATTCTTCCTCTCAGAACTTTGTGGTAACATCAGGGATCCTCTGTCTCCTGCTGCTTCTGTAGATTTTCATTTCTTGTACATATATGTATGAGGAACGGGGAAACTCCTTTTGCCCATTTTAGTTTTCATTTGATTTGTGGGTAATATGTTTTCTAGAGAACTAATTTATCCAAAACATTCTCATTACTGACTCTTCAAACCCTGAACGGTGTGCAACAGGGGCAGCGGGGCTGCCGCGTGAGCCTCCCGACCCCGTTCTGGGGCCAAGAGACAGAAGGTGAACAGGGGCTGCACGTCTGTGGGCCGACTGGGGATCTTCAGCCGCGTCCTCACCCTGCCCTGGGCCAGCGCTCCGGGACGGCCCAGGAACCTGGTTCTAGGTCTGAAACAGCCTTCTTGGTCTTCAACAGTTTTCACGGGTCAGGCTCTGTGAGCCCCACTCCAGAAAACCTCAGAAGAGGAAGAGAAGGACAAGCCGTGTAAGGGGGTGGAGGGAGGCTGGGGAGAGCGCCGGTCCCAGGGGCGTCCCTCCTCAGGCCCACTGACTGCGGCCTCGGGCTCTGCAGCGTCTGTCCTAAGGAAACGCCTTATGACAAAACTGGGGCTGGAATCCAGGTCAGTTGTCTCCTGAGATGGTGTGTTTCCTATTATGCTGCATTACTTCTATTCAGAGAAATTTGACCGGGAAACCACAGCGCCCTGGCTCCGCGTGCAGACAAGGGACATGGTCCCCTGGGGCAGGAGGGCTGCCCGTGGGAGCCGGGTTGGCAGCCTTTGGTGCGGGTCTGTGGGAGACGGCACAGCGTCTCGGTCTCTCCAGCACACACGGGCTTTCAGCTAACCCCAAAGCCACCACCAGCACGAGAGCATTTAACCCTGAAAGCACCACGCCCTCTGACAGGTGGTGACTAAGACATGAAGCGTGCTGGGGGCGTGAGCTCCGTGACACCACGGCTGGGCCTGGTCTGAAGAATCTCCACTCGGCACACGCCTGCTTATTCATCCGATGCTCCCGGTGACGAGTTCCAGAGAGAACTCATTCCTTCGTCTCCTTTTCAAGAGTCACTTCTCGGGACCAGGCCCTGTGATTTCTTGTCAACCCACAATGCGGAGACTGTAAATGATGCTGACGGCCTCGCCCCTTTCAGAGGTTGTTTATTTTTCTTCCTCATAAGTGCCCAGATGGCCCTGGCTCTTTGCCACAAAGAGCATCGGGAGTGAAGTTAAGAGCAGGGTTTGTTGGCAAAGATTTTCCTCAGCAACATGCTCACAAAGAGCCTGGAGATGGGATCAGGTGGACGGATTCTCCGCATTGGTTGAGGGGGGCTGGACGCTGGGGCCAGTGAGAAAGACACGGAGCAGAGAGGCCGGGACTCGCGTGGCAGGAGGCGGACAGATAAACTGACCGGAGAAGGAGAGGAATCGGGGCTTTATGTCAGTTGCCCTCTTCTCCCGTGTCGAAGTGTAAGTCCTTTATCTTAGGACCTGTTGTTGCCGTGGGATGAGACCGCTTCCTCCATCCTCCTCATAGCAGGCTTTCCTCCTTGTCTGACAGCAAGTTTCTCAGAGATCTGAGAGTGGGTTTCCTGTCCTGTTTTCCCACCACTTCCTCCTCTGACTTGGCTATTCCCTCCCCTTGACCTCTCTCTAAATCTGATCTCTGTCTCAGGCAGGAAATCCTCCCAAACTCAAGAAAAGCCCCCTCCTCTGCAGAAGATGGGCGGACCACGTCGGCTGACCAAACTCCAGGCTTGCGACGGCTTCTGCTGCACCCAGTGTGTTTCATCTGCTGTAAAAGTGTTTTCATGGTCGCAGTTGAGGTTACTGTAAATGTTTAACAATACGCATTTCTTGGTTTTGCAGAGGCCTGGACGGTCTCTATGCAGATCAGTGCCTCGTCTAATGTCTGTAAGCACGGTTTCTGGAAGAGCAATGGCTGGAGTCATGGATAAACTCAAAGGGGGATGAGGAGACAGGACCAAAAGGAAGCAGAGTCTCTGCAGTGAGAGGACGGACGTTCCTGGAGACACGTGCTCCACCGCCACCTGTAACCTCGAGGGGAGATGAGGAAGCAGATTTCATCCAAACCACTGGGCGTGCTCCCCTGTCTGGCTCGGCCTCAGTTCAGGTCAGTCGCTCAGTCGTGTCTGCCTGTTTGCAACCCCATGGACTGCAGCACACCAGTCTTCCCTGTCCAGCACCAACCCCCAGAGCTTGCTCAAACTCATGTCCATCGAGTCGGTGATGCCATCCAACCATCTCATCCTCTGTCGTCCCCCTCTCCTCCTTCCCCCAATCTTTCCCAACATCAGAGTCTTTTCCAGTGAGTCATCTCTTCGAATCAGGTGGTCAAAGTATTGGAGCTTCAGCTTCAGCATCAGTCCTTCCAGTGAATATTCAGGGTTGATTTTCTTTAGAATGGACTGGTTGGATCTCCTTGCAGTCCAAGAGACTCTCAAGAGTCTTCTCCAACACCACAGTTCTAAAGCATCCGTTCTTTGGTGCTCAGCTTTCTCTATGGCCCAACTCTCTCATCCATACGTGACTACTGGAAAAGCCATAGCTTTGACTAGATGGATCTTTGTCGGCATAGGAGAGCATTTTTTTTGATTCAGGTTCATCAGGGGAACCATGTTTTAGGTAGAAGACATGGTGCACACGGGGGCCCCCAAAAGATATAGACCATGATGTTGTAAGGAAAGGGAGTGAGGAAGGACACTGCCCAGCAACCGTGCTGAACACTGCATTTATTTCTTGTAACCCTGGCAGCAATTCTGTGAAGTTAGATGTTACAGGCTGGGGTCCTCTGGACGCTCCCACTGAGATGGCGTTTACCCCGCAGGATACTGATAAAGGATGATTATTATCCTGATTTGTGACAAAGGCACACAGGCAATTCAAGGGAGAAAAGATAGTGTCCTCAGCACCTGGTCCCAGACAAACTAGACACACGTGGGCAAAAGAATGTACCTACTGTGCGCTTAGAAAGGGAAACGCACTGTTTCTGTTTAACGTTTTATGCCACAGCACGTATTCTAATTGAAAAGTGAAGATCTTAGGTCCTACAAAAAGTTAACTCAGAACATGTCATAGAACTCAACATAAAATGCAAAACTGTAAAACTTCCAGAAGAAAATAGAGTGAAAACCTACCTGACTTCAGATTTGGTAATGAAAGATCAGATACAGCACCAAAAACATAATCCATGAGAGAAGGAACAGGCAGGCTGGATTACTGACACTAAAGAGTGGACTGGTGAGGCCCTGTGGGGGGAGGGGACCACGTGAGGCCCTGTGGGGGCAGAGCATGGTGGGGGGGAGGCGCAGGTGACCCCACAAAGGTTAACAGCACGTGGCAGAGCACCTCTCCCACTCACCAGAAAGAAAACAAAGTTCTGGGCTCTGAAAGCTTACTTTTCACCTTCTGAACTGTGAAAACCAGAATTTAGTTCCCCTTTCAGACAGAAGTGAGAACCGTGTGCACCCCTTCTCAGATTAGGATGCTCCCAGGGCGTCTGCTGAGCCCCCGTGGGACCGCTGACACCCAGGAGCCTCCGTCCCCACCCACTTCCCAGGCGTTTCCAGGGAAGCCTGCAGCTGTGGGCTCACAGCCTCCCGGAACCTGGCGTCCTCGGCCTTCTCATCTGCCCTGTTAACTCTTGACACCCTCTCCACCTTCACCGGCCTACATGAAAATGGCTTTCTGCCCCACAGTTTTAAACCAAAAATGAGACATTTTCCTCTGCCCATCTTCCACTCCGCATCTCATCCTTGGAAAAACTGTGACTTGAACCCAAGAGAAGGTTTGCTTTTCAGAAGAGAGGTGGTCCTTTGTCCATGAACGTGAACAACGGAGGCTGACTGCAAATTCAAGTTCAGCCCAAGCCTGCTCTGAATGGGGCCTGCGCTTCTTGCAGATGCAGGTGAACGAG
>NW_011494757.1:1257851-1268126 GCF_000754665.1 Bison bison bison | reverse complement strand
TGAACGAGACCAGGGGTTCCCGGAGCTGAGCTCAGCACCCTGTGCAGTGCCCCCGCGCCCAGCAGCGGGTTCCCCTCGGGCGCAGCTCTGAAGGGAACCAGGTCCCCGACATTGGGGGCCACGGCCTGGCAGGGCAGGCAGGGCGGACAGGGCGTGCGTCAATGAGCCGAGCACTGCACACCGCTGTGCCAGAGCCCCAAGGCTGCTTTAACAGCACAGACCTCTCCTCTTTCACACGCATGTTGTTTGAAGCGGGTCTGAACCGGGGACGCAAGTGTGCGTCTCCTGTGTCATTTCAGATACAATCACACAGGCGGGTCTCGAGACGATAAGACACCTCACAGACCCTTGGGGTGACTCCTGTCCCTTTAATTCACAAATGTCACCTCCAATATCTCTTTCAATTCATCTTCCACGCTCTCCTGGAATTGCTTCAGTGAACTGCGTGACCGTCAGTCACCTAAGCCTCTCTGGAAAGAAGCGTGGACTCCTCACGGGTGCCCACGGCCTGTTTCTGCCCAACGACCAGCTTCGCCCCAGCGCCTCCTCCAGCCGCCCTCCTGCAGGTCAGGGCTGGCCCTCGGATGCAGGGCGTGGGGAACAGACGTCCCCTGGGCCCCGGTCTCCCCCTTCACCCAAGGGGTGACCTACAGCTCCTCCCCCAGCACCAAGAGGAGCAAGACTAGCCAGAGCCCCCTGCTCCCCAGGCCTCGCCTGTCCATCACGACCCCAGGAAAGTCACTCATGAGCTCCATCCCAAGCCTCAGCCCCTAGGGGCCGATGAGGCGGCAGGAGGGGGCCTGTGGGGGAGCCCTCTGTCCCCACACAGTGACGGGGCAGGGTCCTCTCGGGCACAGCCCTGCATCAGCCTGCACTTTCCTCCCTAGCTGAGCCCACTGCCAGGCAGCGTGTGGGCCTTTCTCATCCGGAGGAGCCGGGGTGTCCAGGAGCTGCCCCATCACCTGCACCTCTGGCTCCCCTATTCCGTGGCTCTCACACCCACGGGCAGTAGGAGGCTGGCCGGCCTGCCCCAGCTCAGGGGAAAGTCCTTCTCACCTCCCGTGGGTGTTCTCCTAAGGAGGAAACTCACACCCTGCCCCCGGATCTGTTGGTGTCATTCAGTCACTCAGTTGTCTCGACTCTTTGTGACCCCATGGACTGCAGCACGCCAGGCCTCCCTGTCCATCACCAACTCCCGGAGTTTACTCAAGCTCATGTCCATTGAGTCGGTGATGCCATCCAACCATCTCATCCTCTGTTGTCCCCTTCTCCTCCTGCCTTCAATCTTTCCCAGCATCAGGGTCTTTTCTGATGAGTCAGCTCTTCGCATCAGGTGGCCAAAATATTGGAGCTTCAGCTTCAGCATCAGTCCTTCCAGTGAATATTCAGGGTTGATTTCCCCGGGACGTGTTCAGCCCTTATTTAAGGGGTAGTTTTATTATCTAACTCAAATATTATCTTGCTGAAATTAAAACTTTGCTGTTTCCCCCTAAGCCTCATCCTCCAGCAGATCTGTAAACAGAGGCTGCTGCCAGTTGCTGCCAGAGTCTGGGACACGCCTGGGGGCGGATTGCATCCGTGGTGGGAGCAACGCAGGTCTGGGGTCCTGGGAGCACTGGCACCAAACACCAAGGCCTCCAAGTCTGGGAGCCTCAGCGCAGCCAGGAGCCACCTGGCCATGCCGCTGGGAAGCGCAGGGACCCAGCATTCCTTCTCCCTGTCCCGGGTGGACCCCGATGCTCGGGGCCCCTCGCCCTACGAGATGCTGTTCACAGCAAGGAAGGCCAGGAGGGACTGGAGGCTCCCACGTAGCATCCGATGGATCTGAGCCCAGGAGCCCCGCCCCCGGGCCCAGCGGGCTGCCGCAGGGCCTCCACCACGCCTGCCGCTCACCATTACCAACCGCGAGCCCCAGGCTCCTCTCAAATGCTCCCACTGGTCACACCAGCCAGATCCTGCAACTCGTTGCACCTCTCGTGGGGAGAGCGTGCGCCCTGGCCTGGGAGATCCACAGTGGGGAGGAGCAGCTGCAGAGTCCCTGGCACATGTCTGCCGTCTGCCGGCTGTGTGCTTCCTGCAGGGCCTCAGATGACGCGTAAACGTCGGCCAAGACCACGCTTGGTGTGTGTGGGAATCTTCTTTTTTTCTTTCTTTTTAAAATCAAGCTGAGTTACAATGTTGTGCTAGTTTCAGGTTTACAGCAAATGATTCAGACACACACATGTTGAGCGTACGCTCCTTCTCATCCTCTTCCGTTACAGGTGATTGTAAGATGCCGAATACAGTTCCCTGTGTTGTACAGCAGGTCCTTGCTACTTACCTACTTTATGTAGTGTTCAGGTCAGTTCAGTCACTCAGTCGTGTTCGACTCTTTGCGACCCCATGAATCACAGCACGCCAGGCCTCCCTGTCCATCACCATCTCCTGGAGTTCACTCAGACTCACGTCCATCGAGTCGGTGATGCCATCCAGCCATCCCATCCTCTGTCGTCCCCTTCTCCTCCTGCCCCCAATCCCTCCCAGCACCAGAGTCTTTTCCAATGAGTCAACTCTTAGCATGAGGTGGCCAAAGTACTGGAGTTTCAGATTTGGCATCATTCCTACCAATGAACACCCAGGACTGATCTCCTTCAGAATGGACTGGTTGGATCTCCTTGCAGTCCAAGGGACTCTCAAGAGTCTTCTCCAACACCACAGTTCAAAAGCATCAATTCTTCGGCGCTCAGCCTTCTTCACAGTCCAACTCTCACATCCATACGTGACCACCTGAAGTGTGTGCATGTCAATTCCAAACTCCTAATTCATCCCCCTCCTTTCCCTTTTGGTAACCATAAGTTCAGTTTTTAGGTCTATGGGTCTATTTCTGTTTTGTAAATAAGTTCATTGTATCATTGTGATTCCACAGATAAGCAACATCATATGATAATTCTCTCTCTCTGCCTTGCTTCACTCGGTACGATAATCTCTACATCCATCTGTGTTGCTGCAAATGGCATTATTTCATTCTTTTTCGTGGCTGAGTAATATTTCATTATATATGTGCCACTCCTTCATCTGTTCAGCTGTTGATGGACACCTGGCTGCTTCCATGCCGAGACCATATTTTCCTATTTATCACTGCATACACGTGAATCAGGGGCCATCACCACTCGTATCCCGAAGCCCACCCGTCTTCCTCACTGTCTCTCAGCCGCACCCCCTCCTCGTTACTGCAGCAAGTCCCCTCACATGCACATGGTAAAGCCTGTCTCTGCCCTGGGGTGGAGGGGGGCATGGTCCTGATGCAGGGTGCCCAGCATGGGCCCAGCAAGGAGAACGGGCAGCTTTTGCTTGAAAAGACCTGAACTGCCCACGGCTTTCGGACCAGGGTGTTGGAAGCCAGGTTGAGGGGGACGGTTGTGAACTTCTGATGGGCTGGTGGTGAGGTGACAGGGTGATGTCTTGAGGATCTTCAGTGTCGGTCGGCAAGCTCCAGCCGCTCGAGGTCTGCGGTGGGCAGCGCACGCTTTCTCCCTGCTGCAGGGGGTGTCAGTGTCTGCGGCTCACAGTGTTACCCGCAGTCCTTGAGGACAAAGTAAATGTCCTTGACTGTATTTAATGGCTTAACTATTATTATTTTGTCTTGCTTGAGTGTCTTCCTTTGTTTTGGATTTTTCTCACCTCTCTGTTTCGATTTGCTCTCTGGAACGTGGACAAAGCCTCAGAGGCTAAAGCTTGTCTACAAACAAGAAGGGTGGTCGGGCACACAATCGGGTGGGGTCCCATCCCTGAGATCAGGCCTCAGGGAGGAGTCCCCGCCTCTCCCCTCCCTGGTCTCCCACAGCCCAGCCTCCCTCCCCCCAGTGTCCAGGGGCCCCGCACCATGCCCCTGCATCCCTTGGGAGCCTACGCGGGAGAGTGGGCTGCCCAGGCCCCTCTGCACACCGTCCTCTGAGGGTCAGAGCTGCTCCAGGCAAGAGGGTGTCTCGGGCTAGACTCGCCCTGCGAGGCCTCGGACCCCCACCTCTCTGCCCACCCCCTGAGATGAGTCCCTCCTGGGGGCTGCTCGTCCAGCATGTATAGCAGGGCTGAAAACCCAGTTTCCACAGAACGAGGCTAGTTTGCTTTGCTTCATGCTTGGCCCTTAATTAGAATAAATAGCCTGAGACACACAATAAAATAAAAAATTGATGATTCAGTGACAGCTAATCGTTTGCAAGAAACAACAGATGCCCTTACAATGAAGATGTATTTCATAGTTTTTTTAAAGCACATTTAACTAACTGAATAATGCATTATAATGATCATGCTGATGTTTCTAAATACGTTTTTAAGAATGTATAATACAATTTTTCCTTTGAGGATGCCAAGGAGTTTTACTTAATTGGTGATGAAGTTAAAGCAGGAGTGGGTGCTGGCTTTTTACACTTGCCCATCACCAAGCTCCAGACAGAGGAAGGAGGACGCCCTGAGGCGGGAGGGTGGGGACATGCTGTCAGGGAGGGCAGACACAGCAGGGATGCACCGCAGGCTCCCTGACCCTGGAGGGCAGAGCAGGAGGCTGTTGGCACAGGCCTCGGAGGAGACGTCCTGACCCCAAGCAGGGCCCACACAGCTGGAGACTGGGCGAGACCCTGCAAGGCTGGGCCCAGGGCCAGGCGTCTCCAAGCAGGCATGCCCGGCAGCAGGGCAAGGCTGGAGGGCAGGAGAGGGCCTCTCAGCTGGCCTGCTTCAGACCCAGGGCAGGAGCGGACTTCCCAGCTGTCCAGAGCCGCCAGACACCAGCAAACGTGGGCTAACCACCTTGCAGCCCGAAAGAGGGAGAGGGACCAGGTCTACCGCGGTCGTCCGCTGGGTACACGGGGGCCTGAATCTTTCAAACAGGCAGCGGGTGTGGACCCCTCCCTCGAGCAGCAGCCAGGCCCCGTGGCCAGCCCACCCGGGAGGCTCTGCCCCCAGGTGTAAGCATCACAGCGAGTCACTTGACCCAGAAGCACCATGAATCCTGCTGATTCTGTGATGACCTCATTGTAACTAATTAAAGACAGGAGTTCTGTTCTGATCTCCTGTCTGTTCATTTTATAAATGAAAACCTGATCCTATGACTCTCCAAAGTCTCCCACATCTTCAAATATAAACCTAATCTTTCCCGTTGCTCCAGTCTGCCCACCCCACCCCGGCCTGGGCCACCCACCTGTCACTGCTCCACCTGAGGCCGCCTCTGCTAGGACAGCCCCCCACCCCCGCCATGGGCCCGTCTCCTGAACCTGGGGTCTCAGCACCCTCCCCAGCCCCCAGCCGTGGGCCTGTCTCCTGAATCTGTGTTATCAGCCCCCCACCACCGTGGGCCTGTCTCCTGAATCTGGGGTATCAGCCCCCCGCTGTGGGCCCATATCCTGAACCTGGGGTATCAGAACCCTCCCCCACCACCATGGGCCTGTCTCCTGAACCTGGGGTACCATCTGAGTCCGCATCCATCCTTAGCGACTGCAGACAGCTGGTGAGATGCTCTGGCATCAAAGCCCGCATATTCTTGAACAGAGGGATTAAGTGGCTCAGATTTCATGTTTCTTGGCCAATATATCAAACTGGCACGGCCAAGAGCTCGTGGGTTTCTGTGAGACTGCGTCTTGACGGTGAAGGATGAATTTCTAGCCGAACATCCTGAGGCTCTGACTCACAGAGAGGCAGGGGGCGGAGGTGGGGGCGGGGGCTGGGCTGCTTCCCAGCTCCGTGGCCTCTGCCTGCGAGGCTCTAGCGGCCTTGGCCGTGCAGTCCCTGGAGGCGCTGCTGAACCAGGAGGAACCAGGCCGGGGAGGAGGAAAGAGCAAGGGCTCCAACTGGGGGGCCGACACCCCTAACCCTGGTCCCGAGGCTCAGAGGGGCGAGGCTGGAGGTCACGAGTGTCCAGCACTCGCAGCGACTCCTGTGGGTCGGGGTAGTGAGCTGTGGAGTCGGCGCCCTCTGACTCCTGGCTCTGGAAAAGGGTCCCTCCCCTGAGGACAAGGCAAGACATTTGCTGGTGCTGATACTGACCCTGATGCTGGGAAAGATTGAAGGCGGAAGGAGAAGGGAACGACAGAGGATGAGATGGTCGGATGGCATCACCGACTCGACAGACATGAGTTTGAGTAAGCTCCAGGAGTTGGTGATGGACAGGGGGGCCTGGTGTGCTGTAGTCCATGGGGTCGCAGAGAGTCAGACACGACTGAGAGACTGAGCAACAACAGATACTGAGTGCATGTGAGGGCTCTGGAGACGCTTAAAGGGAAACTGGTTCATAAACCGCTGCTCAGCACCACCCAAGACACACAGCCTAATGAACAGGGGCCTTGGGAAAGGGGGACCTGCCTCCCTGGACAGGGAGCACAGCTGCGGGGGGATGAGCTGAGGGCGGGAGTGGCCTCCCTGGGCTTAGACACCGTGAGGGGACCAGCCACACGCAGGTGGAGGGCCCGGGGCTGAGGGCCAACGGTCAGATGCAGGCGCACACAGGCCTCAGGCCTGGAGGTCTGCATCCAGAGCCAGAGCTGCAGGGCGTGGCCTTCCAGCTGAGCCTGCAGGCCTGGGCGGCGCGGGGAGGTTTCAGTGGAGGAACAGGGACCCCTAGAAGACAGAACTGTCTGTCTCTCGAGGGCTGGGACCAAGAAGTGAGCCACCTCACAGGCAGGAACCTGGAGGAGTGCCCTGCAGGGCCGGACGGGTCACCCTCAGGGACCCCACGGCCGCGCCGCAGGCTGAGTCCCCTCTCGCCTCCTGATGCAGGCTCTTCTCTGGCCCGGCAGATGCGGACTCTGCTCTGGAGGCCCCAGGCCGTTCTCCAGAGACGCCCTTGCGGAGGAGGAGCCCCGCGGAGGCCCTGAGGCTCAGGAATTCCTGGGTCGGCCATGCTGAGCGTGTCCTCTCAGGGCCGTTCCAGGAGCCGCCCTCCCCTCCCATAGTGCGTTCAGCTCCGAAGCCGCCCCGCGCACCCCGCAGCCTCAGCCCCTGCCCAGAGGAGATGCCGCGGCTCCTAGTTCCCCCAACAGCAGGGTCCTCACGGGCCCGTCGGGGCGCGGGGCCTGTTCACCCTTGTCATCCCGTCGGGTCTCACATCTGGCTTCTGAGTCCGCGCTGTGGAAGCAGGTCCAGAGCAGGTGCCCCGGGGTTTGTGCAGTCACGGAAGGCGGGATGGCGGCCCTCCTGACCCGGGGCCCCAACTCTGCTGCAGGAGAGGCGCCTGAGGGCTCGACGCGCTTCCACACCCAACGGTCTCCCCTCCCCGTTCTGCAGCCTGGCGTGGGGACAGGGTGGCCCTGAGAGTCAGGCCATGGGTGTGCTGTGCCCTGGCCACAAGCCCACTTCAGTCCCATTCGGGGCCCTGCCTGACTCCTCGGTGGAGACCCCAGGCTCCCGGCTAAACCTATCGGGCAAAGACTTGGCTGACAAAAGGCGTTGCAGGGGTTGGTGACCATTGACTCTGTGACTGCTTCTGTCTCCTGAGAGCAGAATATAGAATTAACCAGCCTTTAGGCATCATAGTTACGGGGCCTTGAGAGATCACCTGTGGCAGGAACCCAGCTCTGGAGCCCACATCCTGTCTAATGCTGCCCGAGCGGGATGCCAGCCCTGGAGTGAATTCCGCCTCCAGCCCTCGGCCGTGGGCAAGTCACCCAGGCCGTGGTGGCCGGCCTGCTGCCCAGTCGCTGGGAGCTTCTGCTGACACAGTGGCATCTCCAAAACAGACGTGAGCAGATGTCCCACAGAGGGAAGGTAGTGCACAAATCTTACAGAGAAGGAAGCCTTGTGAGTCCACAAGACGCAGGTCAGTCCCATTTGGCGCTCATTCACTAAGATCTTTTATGATTCAAACAATTAGATCTGGCCCCAGCTGACATCTGCGGATGCCTCTTTGTTGAAGCCAATCAAGGCTTCAAAGCAGCTACAAAAGGAGGGGAGCTCGCTGTCCCTGAGGGATCAATTAACACCTCGAGTTTTTATCTCAGAGCTTTCTTGACGCAGCCGTCAGCTCCAATGGGACTGGTGGTGTAACACTAAGAGTTGCTTGGCCGGATTGCTAGTCTGTACTGAGCAGCAGTCAGAGGACAAGAAAGAATCGGGGTTAGTGAACACCTGCAGCTGTGCACGGAAAAAAACCCAAAGCATCCTTAATAATCCTCTTCTAGCTCATGTATGCAGCCATAAACCTTACCCGTGATACGACACGTGATTAAAGAATGTTCACAGAGACACAGATGGGTTTTCGCATAAGCTTTTACACTAACAGAAAGCATCAAAGAGCTCAGCTCTGTTTGTTGCAGGCACCGCTCCCTCCGAAGGAACGCTCCCTGGCCGCGGGGGCCGTGAGTCCCTGGTGGCCATTGTCTGGGCGTGGAGCGGGAAACACCCTGCGTCTGGCTTTTCTGCACAGTATTTGCTTGGCCAAGCATCCGTGTTGCAGGGCGGAGCAGCAGCTTCTCTTCTTCGCTGCGTGCTATTCCATTGTGTGGAAGCATTACAAATCATTCTGCTGCTGATGGATTTCAGGATTTCATCTGGCATGGAGAGCGACCCCCAACAGGAGCCCCGGCTCCATAGAGGCAAGGCCAGCCCAGGAGAGGAGAGGGAGGGGTGGCACCGGCCTGTCCCCTCCCGGCAGCCAGAGCACAAGGGCCGACAGGCGGGCACGGCTCCCAGGCCTGGGTCTGGAGGGTGTGTGGACTCAGCCGGCAAGTGCAGGCGTGCAGCGGGGCAAGGGCCGGGGCTGGCGGCTCCCTGAGCTCTGCTGGACATCTGACGGCAAACTGCAGCCCTGCTCCCGGGAGCCCCGAGCCTGCTGCCATCAGCCAAAAGCAAAGGCCACCCCACCACATCCGGGTGCACCAGGCGCTCCGCTGCTGGGGCCGCCTCTGCCGTGGCTTCAGGGAGTCTCTGCGCTGAGCTGGCAGACCCTGAGGCTGCAGCACAGCAGGCAGACAGTCACAGCATCGAAAGAGCACAGCCTTGACTCTGAGACCTTTCGGGGGCACTGGGAGGTTAAGCATGGTTTCCAGAGCTGCACAGCAAAGTCACCTTTAGGGAGCTTTGGGTCATAATAGATAGATGACCATAAAGAAGGCTGAGTTCCGAAGAACTGATGTGTTTGAACTGTGGTGTTGGAGAAGACTCTTGAGAGTCCCTTGGACTGCAAGGAGATCTAACCAGTCCATCCTAAAGGAGATGAACCCTGAATATCCATTGGAAAGACTGATGCTGAAGCTGAAGGCCCAATCCTTTGGTCACCTGATGTGAAAAACGGACTCACTGGAAAAGACCCTGACGCTGGGAAAGACTGAAGGCGGGAGGAGAAGGGGACGGCAGAGGATGAGATGGCTGGATGGCATCACCGACTCAATGGAGATGAGTTTGAGTGAACTCCGGGAGTTGGTGATGGACAGGGAGGCCTGGCATGCTGTTGTCCACGTGGTCGCAAAGAGTCAGACACGACTGAGCGACTGAGCAACAACAACAGACAGACAGATACGCCAGTTTTCAGACAGGAGAGGTTATTAAATTGTGGAACAGGTCCTGGGAAATCTGAATTCTTCCCAGAAAAGTGAACCTGAGGCTGACCGTTGAGGCCGAGGCTGTCTGAGGCTCAGGTGATGGACTCGAGTGGCGGGCGGCTCAAGCGGTCCCAGACACGGGTCTGGGGCAGGGTCTCCTCTGACTCCCCGGGGTCCTTCCCTTCCCATCTGGGCCCTGGGGCAACACCCCATCCAGTCCCGCTCAGTCCTCCTTGCTCCCATTCCTGGATCCTGAAACGCTAAGTGAAGCAGAGTTCTGGCTGGTGGGTTAGCGGACTACAGGGGATGATCCTGGCGCAGTTACTGAGGACGTTCGCATCTTAGCAGCCTTTCCAGAGAAGCTCCCGCCCGCTCTTATGGGGTCAGTGGTAGCCTGTCTGCCTGGACTCCCCACCCTGGACCTGAACTTTGCAGAAGCGGGCGCTTAGCCCAACGCTTCCCAAGGTTGTAACTGGGCCACGGATGAGGCAGGACCTGGACCCCCGGACGGGCAACCCAGAGACCACATCCAGCCTCGGGAGCACAGAGGACAGTAGGAAAGTGGGGATTGGAATCGTGCCTGTGCATTTTTACTTTTAATTTCAGACCCAGCTGTCTAATTGTTGTTTAGTCGCTCGGTCGTGTCCAACTCTGTGACCCCATGGACTGCAGCCCACCAGGCTCCTCTGTCCATGGGATTCTCCAGGCAAGGATACTGGAGTGGGTTGCCATTTCCTTCTCCAGGGGATCTTCCCGACACAGGGTTTGAACC
>NW_011494757.1:1255981-1257751 GCF_000754665.1 Bison bison bison | reverse complement strand
TAGTCGCTCGGTCGTGTCCAACTCTGTGACCCCATGGACTGCAGCCCACCAGGCTCCTCTGTCCATGGGATTCTCCAGGCAAGGATACTGGAGTGGGTTGCCATTTCCTTCTCCAGGGGATCTTCCCGACCCAGGGGTTGAACCTGCCTCTCCTGCACTGCAGGCAGATGGGTTCTTTATGGCTGAGCCACCCAGGAAGCCCCAGGTATCTAACTGAATGTCTCTTGTTCGGCAATGCTGGCTGAATGACAACGGGGGTCAGGACATCTCCAGGAGAAGAGATGCCGGTGTAAGAGATAAATTTTGGCTGCCAGTCTCCCATGCATGTCTGCCTCCCGTGCTGGCCCATCTCACACACCATTTCCCTTCCCCGACCGTGTCATGTCGCGCTCAGGTCAGGGTGTCCCTGCGCTTGCATGCAGGGCCCTGGGCACCTGGCAGCAGCCACCCTCATTTTTCCCGCTCAGAGGTGAGAGGAGGTCATAAATCCATACTTCAGCCGTAGTAGAAACACACGGGGGCAGAGCAAAGGCTCCTGTGGGAACTAGGAAAGCCCATCACAAATCGTCTCTCTGGAAGGATGGCTGGACCTCATCGGGGCCGGGAGTGACAGAGGAGGCGTGTCTTTCAAGGGACACGACACGCCTCAGCCAGGGGAGATGAGACTCTGGGTCTGTGACACGTTGGTCCCCAGGCCGTGCCCCACCGGCCCCCAACAAGGGCACATGTGCCAGTTCCAGGCGGGTCACGCACACCAGTGTGGTGGGGGACACTCGCTGAGCATGTTGGGACCATGGGCTGCAGTCGGGAGAATGGGCTCGTCTTTGGTTAAAGGAGAGGGGCTGTACGTTTAGACCATCACTTTCTCATGATTCAGGCTCTGAACACAGTGTGTGAGTCAGGACAGGGTGTGTGAACCAGGAGGCCTCGGTCCATCCACCTCAGATGGCGACCCCTCCGCTCGCTGGACGCTGGGACAGGCTGGAGGCGACCCGGGGCTGTCTCCAGCCCTTCCTGTCCTGTGTGTTCAGGGTGGAGGGCTTCTGTGAGACCTCACCATTTTCTGCTCATGAGATGACGGACCCACGGGAACAGCCTGCGGTCTGGCACAGGCGATGTCCCCGGTGTGGGAGGGGAGGGCTCTCTGTCCCCTCACCTCAAACCTGGCAGGAGCCTCCTGGCCTCACGGGACTCCCTGGGTAGGGGGATGGTGGAGCCGGCTGTGAGAACAAACAGGGTCCACGTGGCCGGGCCGGGTGCCCGCAGTGGAGACAGGTCCAGACCCCGGCGAGCGCCCCTCACATCTGCTGAAGTGCCCCTGTTTCCCAAATCTCCTCTCACCCTCCCATTAGGCCGCTGCAGCCAGTGAGGATCACAGGCTCATCAGACGTGGACGCAGAGCTGACCACACGCGCAGAGCAGAGGCCCCAGCCTCGTCATCCAGATGCGTTCATGGCCCAGGTTCCTGCAGGAGAACCACTGACCAGGGGACAGGGAGACCCAAACCCGCCCTCCGTAAGCTGGAGGTGCAAAGTTCTAGAGCCTGCAGATTCTGACACAGATGGAGCGTGACCTCTTTGGCCACCCTTCCCAGTCTCGGAGTTCAGGCAGCGTGTTCCCCTCCCTCCACCCAGAACAAGCTCTGAGCACTGCGCTCCCGTGACACTGACCAGCAGGGTCAGCACGGCTGAGGCTGCACCTCACCCTGTGTGGGGCCGGCCAGCACTGGACCTTGGCTGAGCATCTGCTCTGCCCTCCGCCCCTCCACCC
>NW_011494757.1:1249844-1255881 GCF_000754665.1 Bison bison bison | reverse complement strand
AGATGCTCTGCCCTCCGTCTCTGCACCCAGGAGACAGCCTGGACTGTCCGAGGAAGCCCTGATCTGGAGGCGTTTCCTGTCCGCCTGCAAGGGCACGAGACCCTGTCAGGCCTCCTGAGAGTCCCATTCGGTCCAAGGCATGGGCCCCTGACAAGGCGTGTGTGTGCGAGGTCACTCAAAATGACCCCTGGGCCTCCCACCAACCTGCCCGCTGCCCCTGCCCATCCCGACCACTGTCCCAGTATCAGGGGCTCTGTGGCAGGCCCTGGGGCCCAGCCCATCAAGAGTAGGGAACTCCAGGCTGCGAGGGAGACGGGCCCCCGGCCATACCAGATGTCATGCTCCCTGCGGAGACGCTGCTCACAGAGCTGAGCTGTGGCCAAGAAGTGTGGGTCAGGCTCCAGAGATGAGAGCAAAGCAGGACCACCGGCGAGAAGGGCGGAGGGAAGTGAGGGCAAGACACAGACTAAACAGCCCCCCTACGGCAGGCCGGGGTGAGTCGGCAGGCCGGGGTGAGTTGGCACGCGCAGCCAAGAAAGGGAGTTTGATCCGAGGGCGCGCTGGTCCTTACCATCTCTGGAGGTGCCCTGTTTACAGTGAGGAGGGGTGACGACCGGCTCCTTTTCCCCAGTCTGCTCTCCCTGCTCTGCCCAGCAGCCCAGCTTCCTGGGGTCTCCTCCTTGTCCCAGCGGACCTGTCCTGGCAGGGTCCCAGAGGAGGGGGGCGCCAGGGCGCTTTGAGGGGCTGTGAGCCCTAGACCTGCACAGGGTCCCACCCTGACAGCCTCTGCTTAGGTGTAGCCATCCCAACGCGTGACACCTTCACTCCCTGCGTCGGCCACGTGCCCACCGGCACAGGGGAGGCAGATGCAGCTCTGGAAGGCGGGTGCAGATACCCTCTCCAAGTTCGAACCTGACGCGCAGCACCCAGGCTCCTGGCTGGCTCTGTGTGCCCCCTGAAGCCCTCTGCCACAAGCCCACTTGCCCAGACAGCTTCCATTTGTCAGAAAGGGCAGCTTTGCCTGGTTAATCACATCGGTGCACTCAAATATTTCCATAGACTGAGTTGGGGTAACCGGCTGTCCTCAGACGCCCCCCACCCCCACCCCCGTCCCAGCAGGGCTGGCGTCCTGCCCCTCCTGTCCTCGGGGTCCGGGGCAGGGGGAGCGTCTGGCTGAGCCCCAGGCACACCCTCCCTGCGAGCAGAGTCCCCGGGCCTCAGCGGGTGGACAAGCCCTTAGCGCAGGGCAGCTCCGGGATGGCAGGGGCCTGGCTGGGCGGGGGGCCAGCTCACCCCTCAGAGCCTCCCTCTGACTCCCTGGCAGCGGAGACTGCTGAACGCCGGCCACAGGAGACAACCCAGGCCTTTGAGCACCAGCCAGAGGGGACCTGCAGAACAATTCTTTCAGAAACACCCCCATTTGGAGCCTCGGCTGAAAATGGGTTCCTAAAACTGCAGGAGAAATTGGACTCTCTGTTTTGGTGAGGAATAACTGGGCTGCTGAATCTCGGGGGAAAGGCCTCATTTCAGCATCCGGGCTCAGGCGGCAGCCCCCGTCACTGCCCTGCAGGAGACTCCCCGGTGGGGGGGACCTCCACATGCCGCCCCCATTCCCTCGTGAGGGAGGGCCCCCCACCTGCCGCCTAGAAAGCCCCACCTCTGAACGCTGGGTACTGAATCGCATCAGCTCTGGAGCAGACCCCAATTTAGGACAAGGAGACGGTTGCTCCGTCCTCCTCCGGGGCTGAGTCTGCTGTGCCCTTGGCCTGAGCATCGGATGTGGGTGCTATAACGGCCCAGGGCTTGGTGCTCCCCGGGGACTGCACTCCACAGGTGCTGTTTGTGTCCAACTCTCTGCGACCCCATGGACTGCAGCATGCCAGGCCTTCCTGTCCTTCACCAACTCCCAAGGTTTGCTCAGACTCGTATCTGTTGAGTGATGCCCTCTACTTCAGAGAGACCATCCTAAACTGTCATGTTGGGTCCTCAAACAGCCTCCAGAGGTGTTTAATTCTGCTTTCTCCATTTTCTCCGGAGAAACTGAGGTCACTAAGCTCTTACACCTGTTCCCAAACTATGCCTCAGCAAACGCAGAGCCACAGACCTGCCCCGAGCCCTGAACTCAAAACACCAGGCCGGCTCTTCCAGCCAGAAACCACCTCCTCTCCAGGCGTGGACGGAATGTGAACTCCAGGAGTCAGCACCTCCTCCCAACCCGCAGCTGCCATGGAAGGTTCTGGAAAGACCCTACGGCATGGAGCTGACGGATGTCTACCTCCTTCATGCACGCCCAGGCCCTGAGGTCTACCCAAAGGGCCGTCCACCCCAGCATGCTTATGCCCCGCCCACAGAGGTGGTG
This sequence comes from Bison bison bison, assembly GCF_000754665.1. Taxonomy (NCBI): domain Eukaryota; kingdom Metazoa; phylum Chordata; class Mammalia; order Artiodactyla; family Bovidae; genus Bison; species Bison bison. The sequence continues at coordinate 1,253,522 of NW_011494757.1, read as the reverse complement.
GGTCCCAGGAGAGACGTGTTCTGCAGAAAGTGAGATCAGTGGGGTAACTAGGAAAAGGAACAGGTCATAAATCACAAATACTGCATTCTTTAAGGCACAGATTCCAGGGAGAAAAGAATGCAGCCAGGTGAGCCGAGGACTGCATGCTGGTTTTCCCAGTGGCCAAATTTGCTGATTCTGGGCTCAGGTCAATGGCAGGAAAGAAGAGCCAGCAAAGCTGTCTGCCTTTGCTCCAGCACCAGGGGGAGGCTGGCTGTTTGAGACGCTCAGACACCGGGATGTCTGGGGGTCGGGGCGGAGACCGGCTGTGGAGGCGCTTGGAGCCCGAAGTGTGTAGGAGTCAGGACAGCACCTCCTTGCCGTTCTCAGGGAGCCAAGCCCTGCCCAGGGAAGAGGCCTCCTCCTTGGCACGTTGGCTGGCGAGGCTCCTCATGGCCTGGGGCTGGAGTTGGGGCTCTGACCGCACTGGACGCCCACAGCCGCTGCTGAGTCATGAGCCCTGCTGTCCCTTCCTTGTGCTTCGGCCTGGGATGTGCCTTTAAAGCGCCGTCCTTCCCTCGCAATGGCGGCAGCCGGAGGTTTCATCCAGGCGGCCGCCCCTGCTCTCGTGTGTGGACGGGCGCGGAGTGGGTGGGTGTGGCTGAGCTGCGCTTGCCCCTGCAGGCGGGTCCCCGTCGGCTCCGGCGTGCTTGCCCTGTGCTCGCGGGCATGTCCTCCTGGCTCCATCCTCTGTGCAACTGTTGTTACATCTTTTCCCTCCACGTCTCAAATCCCCAGGTGACTATCATCACTTTGAGTCATCACTTTGAGTGAGTCATCTGTCTGCTAAGAAAATGGACTGAAGAAAGCAGACGGCTTCTGTCTTGACCCACGTGTAAGTTTCACAGCTCGTCACTTCCTCCTGTGGAGCCCGGCGTTCATCTGGTGCAATTTCCCTGAAGCCCAGAGAACATGCTATAGTTTTCCTTCCAGGGCAGTCTGCTGGCAACTCATGCTCACAACTTTTGTGTATCAGAAAGTGCCTTTATTTTTGCAGCCACGTTTGAGGGGTGTTTCACTGGATATAGATTCTGCGTTGACATCACCCTGTTCTTCCTTTCATTCCTTACGACGTTGCTCCATTACCTCTGACCTTCACAACCCCTGACCTCTGCTGCCTCTGACCTCCACCTTCTAGATGTGATGTTACTGTCGTGACATCATGGTCCCTTGTATGCGGTCCATTTGCTCAAACTGCTTTGGGAATTTGATCTCCATTTTTTATTTCCAGGGGTTTGCCTAAGTGTGGCTTTCTTTGTTTGTGTCCTTCTAAGGGACTGCTCAACTTCAGCCTATTGGTCAAGTTTGGGGCTTACTTGGCCGTTGTTTCCTCAAAGAGCTGTTGTGACCACACTCCTACATCTGCTCCTCCTAGGGTCCAGCTACTCATTACGACGCGCAACATTGCCTGACTGGTTAGTGACAGCTTGCTCTTTCCTTCCCTCTCCTTTCCCCCTTCTTCTCTGTGCTTCAGGTTGCATCATTTTCACTGAACTGTCTCCTAATTCATTACTTCTTTCTTTCTTCCACTTCCAGTCTGCTGTTCAGCCCATTCGGTTAATTTTTTCATTTAAGTAACTCTGTTTTTAGTGCTGAACTTCTTTTTGATTCCTGCTTGTAATGTCTGCAGCTTTGCCAGCAATCCCCTACCTGTCCATCCATTAACATTAATTTTGTAAAGTGCTGTAACAAATTGGCAGTAACCGCTTTGAATGTTTTGGCTGCTAAACCCAGCACCCAGGCCATCCCAAAAGGTTTTATTCGCTGATTTTACTTCTTTCCAGTGGATCAGGTTTTCCCGTTCCTTTGTTTCTCTAATAGTATTTTATTGTACGCAAGGTGCTGTGCTCACTCACTATGGGGTTCCTGGGTTCTGTTACGTTCCTCCGAGGACTGTGGGTATTTGTTCTAACAGTTAGTGTGATAGCAGCTGAGATACCTTGACCACAGTCCAGGTTCCATGTGCTGTGATGGGACCCCATGGAAACCCCAGCCCTTTTCACGGGCAGAACCAGACTCCAAACTCAGAGTTAGAATCAAAGTGTCTCATTAACTTCACGCTTTGTTACCTTGAGGAGGACTCACCTTTCCCAAGGGGTGTCTCCCCCAAAGCCACGGCCTCCACGTGCCCTCCAAGTGCCCGGGGCACAACTCATTCCTGCTCTGGCTCAGCTGCAACGCCCCACCCAGGGCCCCTCGACCTCTGCACGCCCTTCACCCACGAACCCACGACTGTTCGGTTCACTGGTCTCACCACCCGTGCACCCCAGGCTTTGGGAGGAGCCCCAAGAAAGCCCCCACATGGACATGGGCCACCTCCCGCGGGGGTCTCTGTGCTCCAGCCCTGTAAGCAGAGTCTTACCAGAGCTCAGACCCAGCCCCAAACCAGCCCGTTTCACTGCTAGAAGGAAGCCCTCCACTCCTGCCCCACCAGGAGAGGAGACCCCAACGTGAGGGGTAAAACATCAGCTGGAGTCGTTAGATCTCCTTACACACAACGTGTGACGCAGAAGAAAGCAGACCTCACTAGGCAGGCAACGAAGTAAAAAAAAATAAAAAGCCTGCTGCTGCTGCTGCTGAGTCGCTTCAGTCGTGTCTGACTCTGTGCAGCCTTAGAGACGGCAGCCCACCAGGCTCCCCCATCCCTGGGATTCTCCAGGCAAGAACACTGGAGTGGGTTGCCATTTCCTTCTCCAGTGAAAAAGCCTGCTAATAGGATGAAAAGCAGACCAACAACTCAGATACGGGACTTAGCAGCAAAACGTTTTATAGTTCAGTTCAGCCGCTCAGTCGTGTGCGACTCTTTGCGACCCCAGGGGCTGCAGCACTCCAGGCCTCCCTGTCCATCACCAACTCCCGGAGTTTACCAAACTCATGTCCATAGAATCAGTGATGCCATCCCACCACCTCATCCTCTGTCGTCCCCTTCTCATTCAGCCTTCAATCTTTCCCAGCATCAGGGTCTTTTCCAGTGAGTCAGTTCTTCGCATCAGGTGGCCAAAGTATTGGAGTTTCAGCTTCAGCATCAGTCCTTCCATTAAACATTCAGGACTGATTTCCTTTAGGATGGACTGGTTGGATCTCCTTGCAGTCCAAGGGACTCTCAAGAGTCTTCTCCAACATCACAGTTCAAAAGCATCAATTCTTCGGCACTCAGCTTTCTTTATAGTCCAACTCTCACATCCATACATGACCACTGGAAAAACTACAGTTTGACTAGATGGACCTTTGCTGGCAAAGTAATGTCTCTGCTTTTGAACATGCTGTCTAGGTTGGTCATAGCTTTTCTTCCAAGGAGCAAGCGTCTTTTAATCTCATGGCTGCAGTCACTGCAGTCACAAAATCAGTTCATTGGCACTGATTTTGGAGCACAAGAAAATAAAGTCTCTCACTGTTTCCACTGTTTCCCCATCTATTTGCCATGAAGTGATGGGACCAGATGGCATGATCTTTGTTTTCTGAATGTTGAGCTTTAAGCCAACTTTTTCACTCTCCTCTTTCACTTTCATCAAGAAGTTCTTTAATTCTTCTTTGCTTTCTGCCATAAGGGTGGTGTCATCTGAATATCTGAGGTTATTGATATTTCTCCCCACAATCTTGATTCCAGCTTGTGCTTCATCCAGCCCAGCATTTAGCATG
>NW_011494757.1:1247790-1249744 GCF_000754665.1 Bison bison bison | reverse complement strand
CACGGTGACAATATACAGCCTTGAGGTACTCCTTTCCTGATTTGGAACAGATCTGTTGTTCCATGTCCAGTTCTAACTGTTGCTTCTTGATCTGCATATAGGATTCTCAAGAGGCAGGTCAGGTGGTCTGGTATTCCCATCTCTTTAAGAATTTTCCACAGTTTGTTGTGATCCACACAGTCAAAGGCTTTGGTGTAGTCAATAAAGCAGAAGTAGATGTTTTTCTGGAACTCTCTTGCTTTTTCAATGATTCAACAGACGTTGGCAATTTGATTAATAAAGTTGGCAATTTGATTAATAATAAGTCTGATTAATAATGCCATAAACAGTAGAGAAGATCGACAGTGTAGATGAAAAGATGGGCATTTTGACATGTATAATTGGAGCCTATGAATAGTGAAAATGTAATGTTTGAGTATTAATCAAATGTTAAGTATTAATATTTAATTGATAGACGTGAAGTCCTACAGGATGGAGCCAAACACAAGGTTAGTGAGCAGACAGAGGAGTCAAAAGCTTGGGAATCAAAAAAAAACAAAAAACAAAAAACAAAAAAAACACAAAAGCTTGGGAATCACACCCAGGGGAGTGGGATCAGAGCCCCAGGGCGGCTCTCCGGCTCTGAGGTGCAGGCCCCGCACTGCCGCGGCCTCCTGGGGCAGCTCGGGCGACGGAATGGGGGCTCGTGGCCTGCGGGCTCAGTGCCCGCAGCGGGTGGAACCTTCCCGCACCAGGGAGCAAGCCTGGTCCCCTGCTTGGCGGCAGATTCTTAACCCCTGGAGCATCAGGGAGGTCCTTCAAGGCTCATTTTTTTAAATTGTCTTTGTTTTTACAGGGATCACACTTTTTTTCTTCTAATGCTTTAAACATCATGTTTCATTATATTTGCCGTAGGGAGCAGAGGCACCAGCCAGCGTGGGGCTTGGGTGGGCTCCTCAGAATCAGGGCCAGGGTGTGAGGGTGATGCCCATTCCCAATTTAGGGGAATGTGTGGAGAGGAGGAGAGGAGTGGGGTGGGGAGGGGTCTGGTCCCAGCCAGAGGAGGGAGCAGTGAAGACCCCACACAGCAGCAGTGTGAATAAACAAGTAAATCTTGTAACAAGCCCCTGGAAAAGAAGCACATCCGGAGAAGGAGCCTCCAGCCGCCCTCCTGAGCACCTGCCTGTGATGCCTCCCCGGGGGATGTGTCCTCCTGCTTGATTCTGCCGCCTGCCCGGCTCCAAGTTGAGAACAGAAGCAGAAATAAAGTCCATCAGAAACTCTTAGCTCCAGGGAGCCCTGAGAAGGCTCCGACGACCTGTCATATTCTACCCCGCCCCGCCGCGCTCCGCCCCCCAAACCAGGCCTCCCCAGCAGGGTCAGCTGCCCCAGGCACTGCAGGCTGCACGCAGCAGAGGCTCCTGGCTGTGAGCATCCCCCTGGGCCCCCGGGGAAGGGAGCAGCTGCCTGGTCCTCATTGGTTGAGAACTCTGGACGCTCTTTGCAACATCTCAAGAGAGAAACGACTCCATTCAGGCCAGTGGAAGGCTGTCTGGGGCTTCCCTCCCCTGGGGAGGACCAGGACAAGGCTGGGCTGGGGGAGGGACAGGCGGCCCAAGGCTGCTTCAATAAGGCTGGAGTCCAGGAGCCCCCGGTCTCCCCTGTCGAAGCAGGAACGGCTCAACCTGGGCGTGGGGAGAGTGGGTGCGGGGAGAGTGTCTGCACTTAGACGACCTGCAGACGCCTAACCCCTCTCCCCAGGCCGGGACCAGACCCCTCCCCACCCCACTCCTTCTATCCTCCCTTCTACACATTCCCCTGAATTGGAAACAGGCTCAGCCTGCACACCCCTGGGCCCTGATTCTGAGGAGCCCGCCCGAGCCCCACGCTGGCTGCTGCCTCTGCTCCCCAGGGCCATCAACCTGACAGGTCATGCGGCCCTCCCCTCCCCCAGTCCCCTTCCCCCTCCCCCCCC
>NW_011494757.1:1245608-1247690 GCF_000754665.1 Bison bison bison | reverse complement strand
ACCTTCCCCCTCCCCTACATCCTGGGCTGGCCACCCCACCAGGTTGGGGCCCCTGCAAAGCCAGCCCAGGATGAGGGCTGTCCCCTAGCAAGGCGGCCGGGGCTTTGCCCTGGGGTCAATGCCAACACCTCCTCCCCAGGTCCCCATCCCCATGGGGAGCAGCACCCCGAGGCTTCCCTGAGACCTGCTGGAGCTGTATCTCAGGCCATGTCTAAGGGATCCAGGGTCCCTGCGGGACACGGGGACCAGGCAGGTGCCAGCCTTCCTGACCCCAGACATGGATTCCAGGGCGGAGCCGGCCCAGCCCCCGCTCCAGGCCTCATGGCAGGCAGCTTGGAGTGTCTTTAAGAGAGAGGAGGGTGGAGGGTGGGCACACAGTGAGGCGCCTAGCCCTGAACTGCACAAACTAATGAATAAACCGCCCTTGACAGCCTCCCCCACCGCAGACAGGATAATTGTGCCTAATTTCTTAATTTCAACGCCGTTGTTGCATTTGGCTTCTGCTAATAAGATGTAAGTATGTGTTGCGGGTTTGCGGATTTGTTTAATTGCAGGGCAGCTAAACTGCGATTGGCCAGAAGGTTAGACTTGTACTCGCTTTACTTTTGTTTGCACGAGGCCCCCAAAGGCAAAGAAGGTGCCGCTGGGAAGGGCAGGCCTGACAGCAGCCTCCCCCTGTGCCCTCTGCTCGGAAGCAGCGGAAGCAAGGTCTAGGGCGCCAGGTGGGGGCTTCCAGGCTGGGAGGGGGACCGACGGGAGGGCTGCCTGGACCGCGTCCCTCTCTGGCCACCGTGCCCTCGGGAGCCGCAGGGACGTCCAGACCAGAGCCCTCGAGAAGCGCTGACGCAGCCAAGATCCCAGCCTCCAGCTCCTCCGGAGGGCGGGCCCCCTGCCGCCGGGCCGCCCTGCATTCTGCGCTTCTGACTAGACCCTGTCCTGCAGTCTCAGGGCAGGTCTCTGCACCACCGTCTGTCCAGGAGCAGCCTCTGGACCTTTAGAGGAGGACACGAGGTGCCAGCCTCCTGCCTGCGGGGACGAACAGTCACTGCCTCCAGCCCTGCCTTCCATGGTTTCTCTGAGACCGCCCGCTGCCCTCTTTGGGTCCCGTCAGGGCTGCAGGCCCCTGGCTGAGGAGGACGCTGTTTAGTCAGGGTCAGAGCGGCAGAAGCGTCCTGTTACTCTGGGTCTCAAGGATGATGACTCTGAGAAATGGACGGTGTGCCTCTCAGGATGCCTGCCTGACCCTCTGCCCAGGTCCTCCCCCAGAAGACCCTGGAAGGAGCTGGCAGGCATCAGGGCCACTGGCGTCAGGGTCAAGCCGGCCTGACCCCAGCACAGAGGGTCCCCCCGCCCCGTCGGGCCCGTGGAAGCAGCAGCTTCTCTGGCAGCCCCTCTTGCCTCCAGCAAATGTTAATTATACATGAAGCTGCTTCCAGCAGAAGGGTTATAATTAATTTATGTCGGGACCATGATAGATTCCAACACAGACGACTCCACTGCACCCAGCTGATCTCTGCGGCTGCAGGATCCCGAAATTCATCTTTCGGGCTGCCTCCGCCTGCCCGCCCTCCCGGAGCCAGGAAGACATGGCTCCCTCTCCCCAGCTAGGCCGCCCCGGACTGTGCACCCCGCACGGGAGCTCCCGCCCGGTGACCCTCTGTGGGCCTCAGCTCCCTCGCGTGTAAAGATGGAGCCGTGGGTGTTCACAGCATCTGTGAGCACTGAGTCAGGCAGACTTCGGCAGAACAGTCAGCACAGCGTCAGAACATGCCGGGGATTTAACGAACGAGGCGCAGCAGCAGCTCAGTCCCGATGCTCCTTTCCGTGTGTGGGGGCCCTGCCGGGGCCTTCCACTGGCTGGACGCCCTGTGGGTCAGGCCCCCGAAATCGCGGCAGAGCTGTCCTGGCGGTGGGCCCTTCTTCACCCCATGGGTGGGCGTGGAGGACACATCCAGACGCTGCTGCACGGAGCCCCCTCGGGGAGCAGGGGAAGGCGGCTCCCTCCCGAGTCGGGGCTTGCGGTCCCCCAAGGCCTCGGGGATATGAGGAGGAAGGACCTCAAGATGAGGGAGACACGCCCAG
>NW_011494757.1:1244617-1245406 GCF_000754665.1 Bison bison bison | reverse complement strand
GCACTTCCCCTCCCCCATCTGCACTTCCCCTCCCCCATCTGCACTTCCCTTCCCCCTGCTCCCCCTCCACCGTCTCCAGCTGAGTGATTCAAGGGCTCCTGAGGCTCTGAGATGGATGCTGCCCTGTTCTGGATGCGCAGGTAATGGACGTGTGAGGCCGCCTAGGGGAGCTGCCCTTATCTCACCTGCAGAGGCGCGCTCTTCATCATCTTGAAGAATGGGAGCTGTGACCACTCTTCAGAGCCTTCAGTGGGCGATGGATGGATCTCCGCTCTCTGCAAAGAGAGACTTTGAAGCAAGGGCTTCTCTGCTGGGCTCTGCCGACTCCCTGCGGGGAAGCGCGGGCCCTGGAGGCTGGAAGGAGGCTTCTGCCCAAGAGGACAGGGCCGTGGACGAGGCGGGGCGGGCGGCAGTCACAGACCTCCAGGGCGGGACGGATGTGCGAGTCTATCGCTGCAAGCCTTCCTCCCGGGGAAGCACGCAAGAGGAGCCGGGCCTGCGGCAGAGACTGGCCGGCGGGCAGCACCGCCCTGCAGGCCGGCACCCCAGGGTGGGACCCTGGGCACAGAGCTGGTCCTAGACAGCACCCCCGCCAGGCCCCGGCGTCTCCCCCGCGTGACCATGCACGTGCCTGCGGCCCAGGAGGAAGCCAGGACCCAGAGGCCTGCTGTGCTGAGGGCAGGCTGATGCTCTGCTGGGGGCTGCGGGACTCAGGCAGGTGTGGCCGGGGTCTGCTTGCAGGGGGCGGGGCCTGAGGCGGCCGCGTGGACGGGGATCCAGGCTTCCTCC
>NW_011494757.1:1244065-1244499 GCF_000754665.1 Bison bison bison | reverse complement strand
GGCAGGCCCCCTTGCCCACACGCGGGCTCCACGTCCTCCCCCCGGAGCTGGTCACGCCTCTTCCAGCCTCCCAGCCCGCAGACAAGCCCAGTGCGGTCATCCTACGTCAGCCACGGAGAAATCGAGTCCTTTGGTTTTCTCCTGACTAGAGATGGAAGAGCACAGGTCACAGGAGCCCCGGGGCAGGGGGCCTGGCCTGCTCCCCGGAGGCCAGCACCACTGAGCTGGGATCCCAGGGCCCCGCCTCCAGCCTGGGGGGCGGGGGGAGCAGGACCGCTGCTGTAGAGACCTTCCCGGCCGGCGGTAGCCTTAAAGGATTTCACGGGAGAGAGAATTCGCAAACAGGCGCAGGGACAGATCAGGATGCGAAGCCTGACCTTTACCCGGGTGGCTGGGGAGGATGAGAGGCCAGAAAAGATGCAGGGGCCCGCGGG
>NW_011494757.1:1237873-1243550 GCF_000754665.1 Bison bison bison | reverse complement strand
GGCCCATGGACGCATCCTAAGTCTCAGATGGGAAAAGGATGCAGATGGAGTTGGAACACAGCTTCTTTGACTCCAGAATCCTCAACCCTTCTCCCGCTCTCTGGTCCTGCTGAATCGGCCGAGTGATCCAGCTCCCAGTTGTGCTGGGAGCCGGGCAGACAGCAACCATCTCCCTTGCGGCTCACCTGGCCCTGGGTTCCCCAGGGTCTGTCCCCTCCAGCCCTCCAGGACAGAGCCTCTTACTCAGGACTAGAGATCTCTGGAACTCCAGTTTCCAGGGACAGAGCTTCAGCTGCAGAGTGGCCCTAAATTCTGGAAGCACAGGTCACAGACAGTTTTCTGGCATTTCATTAAACATATGATCTAGGTGAGGACTCAAATCGATGATATGCTAAGTGAAGGAGGAGGCGTTGTGGGGGAAGTACAGAAGTTCTTCAGGGACCACGAATATTCAGAGGCCAACAAGTTGCATAAACTGAAATACACAGACACATTCCTTGAAACATACAATCTACCAGGTCTGAGCCATGAAGAAGCAAAAATATCTGAACAGCCCAATAATGAGTAAGGAAATTGAGTAAATAATCCAAAACTTCCCAACAAAGAAAAGTCCAGGACCTGATGCATTTACTAGAGAATTCTAGAAAATGTTTAGAAAATTGGTACAAATTCTTCTCAAACTCATCCAAAAAAATGAAGAGGCAGGAACGAACATTTCCAAACTCATTTCATGAGGCCAGTATTACCCTCACACCAAAACCAGACAAGAATACTACACAAAAATAAAATTCCAGGCCAAAAATTTCTGATGAACACGGATGCAAAAATTCTCAACAAATATTAGCAAGTGAAATTCACCAGCACTTTAAAGGGATCATGTACCATTGATCAATCCTAAAGAAAATCATGGGGTCGCAAAGAGTCCGACACAACTGAGTGACTGAACGGAACTGATTGCCCAAGTGTTCTGGCTACAACTTACAGCAACGTGTTGAATAAAAGCAGTGAGAGGGCAAGCTTGTCTTATTCCTGATCTTCAGTTCAGTTCAGTTCAGTGCAGTTGCTCAGTCATGTCTGACTCCTTGCAACCCCATGGACTGCAGCAAGCCAGGCTTCCCTCTCCATCACCAACTGCCAGAGTTCACTCAAACTCATGTCCATTGAGTTGGTGATGCCATCCAACCATCTCATCCTCTGTCGTCCCCTTCTCCCGCCTTCAATCTTTCCAAGCATCAGGTTTTTTCCAATGAAAAGTTCCAGTTTTTTGCATCATGGCCAAAGTGTTGGAGTTTCAGCTTCAGCATTAGTCCTTCCAATGAATATTCAGGACTGATTTCCTTTAGGATGGACTGGTTGGATCTCCTTGCAGTCCAAGGGACTCTCAAGAGTCTTCTCCAACACCACAGTTCAAAAGCATCAATTCTTCAGCGCTCAGCTTTCTGCACAGTCCAACTCTCACATCCATACATGACCACTGGAAAAACCATAGCGTTGACTAGATGGGCCTTGGCTGGCAAAGTAATGTCTCTGCTTTTCAATATGGTGTCTAGGTTGGTCATAACTTTCCTTCCAAGGAGCAAGCGTCTTTTAATTTCATGGCTGCAATCACCATCTGCAGTGACTTTGGAGCCCGGAAAAATAAAGTCAGCCACTGTTTCCACTGTTTCCCCATCTATTTGCCACGAGGTGACTGACTGGATGTCACGATCTCAGTTTTCTGAATGTTGAGCTTTAAGCCAACTTTTTCACTCTCCTCTTTCACTTTCATCAAGAGGCTCTTCAGTTCTTCTTCACTTTCTGCCATAAGGGTGGTGTCATCCGCATATCTGAGGTTATTGATGTTTCTCCCGGCAATCTTGATTCCAGCTTGTGCTTCCTCCAGCCTGGGGTTACACACATACACATATACTCATATAGTCCAGGATGCACACATACATATACACGTAAGTGATATATGGATAGATTGTGCAGAATAGCTACCTTAACAGGACAAAAAGTACAAAAGTCATAAAAATCAGTGAAAACATACATTTTTTAAATGAGCATGAAAGTGCAATTGTGCAAGAGTGCAAAACATAGATTTTCATACTTCTGTGAAAATGAAACATGCCAGGGCTTGTTACTGGCTGGGACAGCGGGCTGGGTGAGCAGGGCGGTGGGCTGCACCAGCGCCTCCTGCCCGTCTCGTTAACCCCACCGCCTGAGAGGACCTAATCCCACTGCCCATTTCTCAGCAGAGCAAGGGGCCCAGAGAGGCTGTGCCGCTTGCTTTAAGCCACACAGTCTGTGAGAAGGGAGGGCTGAGCCGATGGCCGTGACTGCCCGGGCCCCTCGCCACCCCCCTGGAAATGCGCATGGGTGTGTGAGGGGAGCTCTGCAAACCCTTGCTGCACAGCCTCTGGCCTGTGTCTCCAGCTGCCCGCTCACCTCAGTCCTCCTAATTAACCTGGAGTCTTGGCAGGAGCCACAGTCCCTGTCCTGCCCCCGCTGTCGGGAGACGAGGTCCTCCGGGGAAGGCACAGTTCCCGAGGCCACACGCGGCAGGGCTTCTGTTTCTGAGCTCACCCACCCCCTGCAGTCTTCATGGCAGGCCTGGGGGCGGGGGCCCCCTCCACCTCTGTACTGGTAGAGCTGCTGGGACCGTCCCGGGGTAGCACCAGACGGCCGGCAGCCAGCACCCCCTCGACAGGATGGGCCGTTCTCGGCCAGCAGCCCCGGGGGGCCGGCATGAGAGGCGCCGTGGGCCTAGAGCAGGACAGTTGTCCGCGGGCTCTGGGGTCCAAGCAGGGGCCTGGCCTTGAGGCCCGCAGACGTGAGACTGAGGGGTGCCTTGCCTCCCCCAGAGGCAGGCTCCCCCACACGGGGCCAGGGGCTGCACTCCGCCCCTCGGGTGAGACTGGGTCTCACTGGACTCCTGGGGCCAGGCTGAGCTGGGCGACTGGAGGAAGCAGGCCGCCCATGTGGTGGTGCCACCGAGGGACCCCAGGGGCCCCTTCGTCCCCCTTGCTGCCCCCCCACCGCGGGCCACTTTGCTCCAGGCTCATAACCCACTTTATCATGAGCTTACAAAGGTCATAATGAGGCAAGCCCAGCACGCAAGGCGGTTTCCAGCTTGGGGGACCCCCTGCTCTCTGACAGGTACAGACGACCCCCGCCTGCCCCCACACCCAACGCAGCAGAACTCTGAACTCTCAGTCACAAGTGTGGGAGCTCCATCAGGGCTGCTGAGCATGAAACAATAAATCCAGGCTCCAAATCTCAAGGGTGTTCAGGTCTAAATTTTGTCCTTGAGCCTTAGAAAGCAGACAGATCTCAACAACAATTTAGTGCACCCAGGGGCATTGGAAAAATACTCCCACGTGGGCCCTGGGAGCAGGCAGGACAGGGGCCAGGAAGCAGCTCAGTGTCTTGCCTTCATGACCACACTTTGACCTGGGTCCTACTGTCTCCATTTCACAGATGAGAAAACAGGTGTAAGAAAAGGAATAAGCAACTCACTTAAGGGTGCACAGGCCATGACAGTGATGCTGGCCTGAACCCATCAGGCCGATTCCCACGAGCTCCTTCCTGCCAGGCCTTTGGTGGAGGGAGCCCTGTAGGTCATGGAGGGCTGTGGTGGCTCCTGCTCTGCCCCTCCGAGCTGTGTGTCCTTGGGCCAGTGGATGAACGTCTCTGTGCCTCAGGCTCCTGGATAAAGAGATTGTGAGAGTAGTGCGCACCCTGCGGGGGTTCACGACAGCCCTGCAGAGGGCATGTGTGAGGTCTGGATTGCACTGCCCCGGCCGCGTCTGCCCTGCAGAGGGCATGTGTGAGGCCTGGATCTCGCTGCCCCGGCCACTGCCCTGCACTGGGCATGTGTGAGGCCTGGATCTCGCTGCCCCAGCTGCGTCTGCCCTGCAGAGGGCATGTGTGAGGCCTGGATCTCGCTGCCCCAGCTGCGTCTGCCCTGCACTGGGCATGTGTGAGGCCTGGATCTCGCTGACCCGGCCGCGTCTGCCCTGTGGCCCCCTGGCTGCACGCACAGTGCCACCCATGTGAGGACCTTTGTGCTCTCCCGAAACGGGGCCTCTGCCCCGGATGGAGGCAGGATGGGGAAGGGTGGCATGCCCTTAGAAGGACAGACCCCGGAGGGGACCCTGCTCCCTGGGCTCACCCGACCCTGACTTTGGCTTCAAGATTCATCAGAGACAACTGAGGAAAGGGCCAGAGTAAGTCCTGCGCCCAACCAGAGCTTCTGAAGGTGGGACTGTCTGGAGAGAGGCCCCGAGCCCGCCCCGCTTTAGCTGAGGGCCCTGCGCTGCCCCCTGGGGACCCAGGCCTGGTCTGAACGGGCCCCATCACGGTCCTCCACTCATGCCCAACATCGGAGGGCCCGCAAAACACCAGCTGCATGCTTATGATTTCAGCCCTTCCCCAAGGGGGGCTCCCCAAGTCCCCCTCCTTGGAGAAGAGGCAGACCCCAGCTCCGGGCTCCCATGGGCCCCCATCAAGGCCCAGGCGCCCCCTGGGTTCCAGGGCTGACCCTGGCTCTGGGGCCCCCATCGGGGCCCAGGCGCCCCCTGGGTCCCAGGGCTGAAGCAGGTGCTGAGTCAGGGACGGGACCCACTGCTGAGTGTCGGCCTGCGCTCAAGTGTCTGCGATAATTACCCTCAGAGCGCCAGGCTATCTCTGTCTCCAGCAGGAGGATGGATGCGGGCAGAGTCCAGACATAGCAGAAGCAGTTAGTGGCGAGCTTCTCAGGGCCTGGTCTCTCCGTGAGGACCGGGGCCTGGCCAGGCCAACCTCAGCCCCGTCTCTGGGTCGGGGAGGCAGGGCGTCATCCCCCAGGCCCTCGCCTGGCTTTGCAGGGCCACCAGCTTCGGGGGGCCTCCTCCCCGAGTCCTCTGGGACCCAGCAGCCCCCGCTGGGCTGAGGGGCTCTCGCAGGGCAGGGGTCTTGGGGGCTGGAGGGCACGTAGCGCCCTCACTGGCAGCCCCGCGACTCCACCAGGACAGCCAGGTCCAAGGCCTGGAGAGCAGGTCCGCAGACGGGGTCAAGCCTGGCAGTTCACCCCTGAGCTCCACGAGCTGGGCTGAGTCACAGCCCATCCAAGAGTCCGTTTTCTCTGCTATGCGATCAGTGGCCTGAATGTCAGCATGAGCGGGGACAGGCTGGGCGGCCCTGTGGGAAAGGCCCAGACTGGCACGGAGGCCCGCAGGCTCGGAGCGGGTCCCTTGGCTGTGGCATCTGCAGGGGCCTCGGACAGCAGGGGAGCCACCCTGGAGACACGTCCACTCATGAGGCTGTGCTCACAAGGGCCAGCCAGGTCTCCACCTGGAGAGACCTCCTCTGGCTCCTGCTCTCATCCTGAACCTGGGGCCCGTTTGCTGTTCCTGTAGGTTCGGGGTTAGCAGGCCTGAGGCAGAAGTCTGCCACCAGCCCGCAGGCAGCGGTTTGGGCCAGGCAGAGGCAGGGAAGGAGACCACCAGAGCCTTGCCCCCTCTGCCCCCTCCCTGCCTCGAAGGGCTGCTAGAGAGAGCTGGGATCAGTGCTGTGCAGCGTGAGCCCACAGGAGTCCAAGGGTACCAAGCGATGGCGGCGGTGGAGAACCAGGGGTGCTTCCTGGAGGCAGCATGAGCCCACAGGAGCCAGAAGGGACCCAGCAATGTGGCGGGGTGGGGTGGGAACCCGGGGGGGT
>NW_011494757.1:1236783-1237706 GCF_000754665.1 Bison bison bison | reverse complement strand
GGATGTGAACCAGGGGGCTTCCTGGGGCAGGTGCTGCCAGCCAGCCTGCCCAGGGCCCCAGCTCCCACCAGGCTGGCTCCAATGCCCCGTGCTCCAAACCCAATCCCTATCTTGCTTCTGAGCCTGGAGGGTAAGCGTGTGCCAGCCTGCTCTGCCCCTGGGTCCCCCCTCAGGCCCAGCGTTACCACCCTTCTTTCCACCCAGGGCAGAATTGAGGGGCAGCAGTCAGGGTGCGGGGAGCTCTGCCAGGCACAGCTGTGGGCTCAGGCCGACCTGGTCTGTGCAAGCTCCGGTCTCCATACAGAGGCAGGTCCGTGGCTGTCACGGCCCCAGTCCGTCTGATCTGGGGCCCCCGGGGCGCCTGGTGCCTCTTCCTAGACCGTGCTGTGCTTTCCTCTCTGGTTTAGGGGAGGGGTGGGGTGAGGCAGGGTGGAGATTAAAGGGGGTGCCGGGAGCTGCAGAGGTCTGTGTGGGGACCACAGGGTTCCAGGGTGGGCTCCTCCCCACCCAGGCCCGGGGGCGGGGGGCGCGGCGCTCAGGCTCCCTCTGAAGGGAGAGCCCGCCCCCTTGTCTGACTCTGAGCCCCTGGTCCCCGCGCCTCTGGGCACCAGGCTCCCGGGACGGAAGGGGAGTGGGCAGCCAGGCTGGGCCTGCCTCCTTCGGCCGTGAGGCTGGTTTGGGGCCAGAAGCCAGGGGAGGCGCCATATGCTGGGCTAGCTTCTCCTTCCCACGAGCAGCTGCACAGGCTGGCTTCTCAGAGGCCCAAGCTCTACCCCTCAGTCATAGGGCAGGCAACTGAGACCTGGACGCGGAGCCTCGGGGCCGACACCTGCCCATCCCCCCTCGAGGACCAGACCGGGCAGGGGCTGCTGAGACCACCCACGGGTGCCGGCAGCTCCAGGTAGACGGCCCCCAGAGCAGCA
>NW_011494757.1:1232135-1236540 GCF_000754665.1 Bison bison bison | reverse complement strand
CACACACGCACACGAGTGTGTTACAGCCTGACGTGCACGCCTCACCCCTCCTCACACCGCCCCCGCACACACGAATGTGTTACAGCCCTGATATGCACGCCTCACCCTTCCTCACACCCCACACATGCACACGAGTGTGTTACAGCCTGATGTGCAAGCCTCACCCCTCCTCACACCCACCCCCCGTACACACGAATGTGTTACAGCCCTGACGTGCACGCCTCACCCTTCCTCACACCCCACACACGCACACGAGTGTGTTACAGCCTGATGTGCAAGCCTCACCCCTCCTCACACCCACCCCCCGTACACACGAATGTGTTACAGCCCTGACGTGCACGCCTCACCCTTCCTCACACCCCACACACGCACACGAGTGTGTTACAGCCTGATGTGCAAGCCTCACCCCTCCTCACACCCACCCCCCGTACACACGAATGTGTTACAGCCCTGACGTGCACGCCTCACCCTTCCTCACACCCCACACACGCACACGAGTGTGTTACAGCCTGATGTGCAAGCCTCACCCCTCCTCACACCCACCCCCCGTACACACGAATGTGTTACAGCCCTGACGTGCACGCCTCACCCTTCCTCACACCCCCACACACGCACACGAGTGTGTTACAGCCCTGACGTGCATGCCTCACCCCTCCTCAAACGCCACACACACACACACGAGTGTGTTACAGCCTGACGTGCACACCTCACCCTTCCTCACACCCTCACACATGCACACGAGTGTGTTACAGTCCTGACGTGCATGTCACACCCCTCCTCACACCCTCACACACGCACACAAGTATGTTACAGTGCTGACGTGCACACCTCTTTCCTACGAGGAGGGGAGTGGTCTCGACCCTTGAAATTCGACCACATCCACACCACAAGCTTGGATTTAGGACCACAGGTATTTCCGAAGACAGAGAAGCTGAAGGAAGAAGCCTTCACTTGTGGGAGATGGAAAGTGCCTGACACAGGACTAGAGCAAGGCTGCGTGTTCTCAGCGGATCCCACGGCGGGGTCCAGCAGACACTTGAGAGTGGGCGGGGGCCCTGACTGCGGGGGGCCCAGAGGAGGAGACCCGCAAGACCACAGAGGCGGGGGCTGGGCTTCCAGGCCTGCAGGTCCAGACTCACAGCCAGGCCCCGGAGGCGGGGAGGCCGAGGCCCGCTGGGGTCCCTCTCTGGTCCTTCACGTGCTCATTCACTGGTTCATTTACAGGTGGGCGCTCGGGCCCAGGCACAGGTCGGGGGATCTGCACAAACCCACCCGGCCGCCTGTGCAGCAGGGCCCCAGGCCGGGTTTTCCCTGGGACACAGCCCTGCCTCCTGACTGCCCGCCCCAAGCTGGTGGGGGCTGGCCCTGCCCTGGGTGCTGAAGCTCCCTCCCCGAGATGAGGACATGGAGACCATGAGCAGAGCCCCGGGCCGCTCCGACAGCAGAGGAGCCCCAGGCTTCTCCCCGACAGCAGGGCTTCCCCGGGGCGCCCAGGACCCCCACCGAGACCCCTCTGTTGGCCCTGCCGCAGCCTCTGGGGTCTCCCTACAGGGAGGAGGTGCCCTGGGCAGTGGCGGGGCGTGGACAGCAGGTGTCCAACTCCCCCCTTCATTTAATGCTCTGAATAAAACATTATTCACAGATTAACTGAGCAGTTTCAAGCGAACAACCATTTTCCTGTGCTTTACTTTTTCATGGGTACTTTCCTGAAGAGCAAGTGCATTAATAATTGAGGGCAAGGAGCCCTTGCAAATCTCGCCATGTTTCCGTAAGGTCCTATGCACTCCCGCCCTTTTTGTCTAAAGCAATTTCAGTTTTCCCCAAAGTTGCTTCCTTTGAGATGAGTCCTGGTGGGGCTGGCTGGGGGGACGGGGACCTCCTTGTCCAGGAAAAAGCCTGGGAGCTGGTCTTGGGGTTCAAGAGCAGCTGGAAGGGTGTGGGTCAGCACCAGGGGTGGGGAGGGGGCTGGGGAAGTCACAGCCAGTCCCAGACCCCGGGGCCGGCAGAGCCGTGGGATGGGGCAGGGCCCGGGGACTAGCAGAGGATGGAGCCCCATCGGAGGGGTGCGGAGGGCGGGGGCGCTGTTCCCTGAAGGCCCCTCCTTGGCTCCAGGGTGGGCTGCAGAGGGTCTGTGGGGAGCCCAGCACCAGCCGTGTTCTTGACCCTATGAGCTGGGGCAGCAGCCCTAGCGCTGCAGCCAGGGGGAGTCCAGCCTCAGCCAGCAGGGCCCTGGGGTGCGGAGCTCCTCGGGGCCCCGGGCCTGGAGACTCACTCCCGGATGGAGTCTGGGGCTCTGAGCACAGGCCAAGCAGTGATGTGGGCCCATCCCCCGGAATCTGCCCTGCAGGCCGGGCCCTGCGGGGGATCTGAAGTCAGGGCCCCCCAGGCCGCCTTCCCCAGGGCCCTCAGCCGCAGAGGTGGGGGCCCCACACGGCTGGGAGTGTGGCCTGTGGCCTCATGCCGGCCCTGGACACTGGCCCGAGGAGCTGTGAATGCAGCCCAGGTGATCAAGCCACCCCCAACCAAAGGCAGAGGGCGGTCACGGCCACCTTCTGGGGGGCCCTGCTGGGCAGGCCTCTCAGCCTCTGTCTTGGCCTTTTCCTCCTTGGCTGAGCCCATATGTCCAGCAGATGGAGCTCCTGGAGGCCGGTCCTGGGCCCGGGGTGAGGCTCTGCCCACACTGAGAGGGTGGCCAGCCGCGAACGGTGCTCACGGACACGGGCTCCGAGCCGGAGCGGGCACCCCCACCACCTCGTCCTGTCCACCCCTCCGGGCACCCCTGCACTGCCCCGGCCATGGGTCGGAGCCTGATGCCCCCTCAGCCTCTGCCCGCCCAGGCCATCTGCTGGGTGGCCTCACACACTCTTCCTTTCTCTTCCTAAAGTATCCACAAATAGCCAGGGATGACTTTCATGGGTTAAATGACTGGAATCCCGATTTCCTTGTGGTGCAGTTGAGCCATTCCCCACGTTTCCTGTGCAAAGTAACACGAGCCACGGAAACCCAGGCCAGGGCTGCAGCTGCTGAACTTGGAGGCGCTTCCAGCGTCACCACGCCTGTGCCTGAGTGACCCCCAGAGCCTATGGCCGGCCCCAGAAGGGAAGTGAGTCAATCCTGCTGTGGGGATGTGTGTGGGCAGGAAGGAGGCCAGCTGGACGGCTCCTGACCTTTCAGGGGGCTCTCGACATCAGGCGGCTGGTGGCCCGTCTCCCCCAGCTCTCCGCGTGTCCTGATGGCCAGCTCATTACTGTTGACAGGACTACAACGTGCATGGTCAGCAGAGACTGGGGAGCCCACAAACAGCCGTGTGAACCTGAAGAGGACACAGGGTCTTCAGGGAAGGCGTGGCTTGTGGGCTTCTCTAGGTCTGAGTGAGAGGCGTGTTTACCCCGAGCCCCAGTATAGGCTCTGGAACGAGGCCTCTCTCTCAGATGTCTGGGAGCTTCCAGAATTTGGAGCCAGAAGATCCAGATTCTACCCCAGGCTCTGATGCCCACCAGCTCTGTGACCTCACAAAACCCACTTGACCCTAGGACTCAGTTTCTTCATCTGTGAAAAGGGAACAACACCCTTCACAGGATTGTCTCAAGGATTGAATGAAATGGTCTGTGTCACTAGCGAAATGATGGCTGGGGGAATCTTCTGTCTCACGAGTGACAGGCTCACGGTTGTGCCGACCAGCCCTCGTCGTGGGCGTCCTGAGTCTCAGGCCGGAGCTCTGAGCACGCAGAAGGGCGGAGGTGGGGCTGTCGCCAGCATCGCCCCCGCCCGGGTCAGACGCTGTCCCCCTGCCGTTCCCATGCCTTCTGCCCTGTCTTTGCCAGAATCCCTCCCCTTGGCTCTAGTTCCTAATCCTGGGAGCTGCCAGAGCCCCTGTACCCCATGTCCCCAGTACAGGGGTGGGCATGGTTACAGGGCAGGCATGGGGCAGGTGGACCCTCCTCACGAAGTGGCACAAGCCAGCCATGTCCTGGCTGCTGCTGGGCCCCAATGGGGTCAGAGCATCAGTGTGACCAAGTGGGAGCCAGGCAGCCGGAGGCAGAGGAGGCGGGACCCAGTCACCTGCTCACACCAGGCACCAGCCACACTCACCAGCAGGAGGCGGGGTGGGGGCTGGCTGAGTCTCCAAGTAAAGCGCATGGCCCTCCGGAGACACGGGGTGGCCAGCCTGCAGCTGGAGACGGCCCTGCTGTCTGCATCCTAGTGGGGAGGCCGTCAGTGCGGGACTGATTCCTCAGAGCCCGACTGTCTGCTGATAGCGTGGTGAAGCGAGAGATAAATCGTCACCCTTTGCAATCAAAGATGCTGTCGCCCTGCGGTCACCCTCTGCTGGAGGAAGAGGACCGGGGTAGAGTCACCTGCCGTGTGAGCAGGGTCCAGTCCAGCTGGCTGAATCCAGGGACCC
>NW_011494757.1:1231198-1232035 GCF_000754665.1 Bison bison bison | reverse complement strand
TCCAGGGACCCAGCTGCATGTCCACCAGCGCTTTACTAGGTGGGGTCGGGGTCAGTGTGGAAGGGGTCTGTGCTCTCAGGCTGTGTGGCCTCGGGCAAGTTGCTGAACCACTCTGAGCATCAAGCTCTTCACCAGCAAAATGAACATAAGAGTAACACCTACCTCATAAGACTGTGAGAAGGCAATGGCACCCCACTCCAGTACTCTGGAGTGGAAAATCTGGAAAATCCCATGGATGGAGAAGTCTGGTGGGCTGCAGTCCATGGGATTGCTAAGAGTCGGACATGACTGAGCGACTTCCCTTTCACTTTTCACTTTCATGCATTGGAGAAGGAAATGGCAACCCACTCCAGTGTTCTTGCCTGGAGAATCCCAGGGACGGGGGAGCCTGGTGGGCTGCCGTCTCTGGGGTTGCACAGAGTCGGACACGACTGAAGCAACTTAGCAGCAGCAGCAGCAGCATAAGACTGTTGGCTCAAGAAATAATGTTCATGTCTGAATGCAAGTGCCACAACTGAGCACCGGGCCCCACCAGCCGCGATGACCAAGGCCCTAGCAAGCTCTTCAAGAGATCACACTCACCTTATAAAAACATTTTAGTAAGCAAAATGTTTGAGGATCTTTTTTGGATTTATGTTATTTACTCCAAAACTGAATCCAGGCACTTAACTAAATACAATTACCAGAAATCCACATTAATGCCAGATTTATAATTTAAAGAATTATTTAAAAGAACATAAACATTTAAGAACATTTAGATATAAACCATACCAACTTTCAATTTCTGCCCTTTGGGGTGTTCTTCAGTCAGTCGCGTTCCACTCTCTTCGACCACAT
>NW_011494757.1:1228787-1231035 GCF_000754665.1 Bison bison bison | reverse complement strand
TTACGACCACATGGACTGCAGCACACCAGGCCATCCTGTCCATCACCAACTCCCGGAGCTTGCTCAAACTCATGTCCATTGAGTCAGTGATGCCATCCGACCATCTTGTCCTCTGCGTCCCTCTTCTCTTCCTTCCCTTTGGGGTGAGCTAAGCAATTTCCTACTTGCAGGAGCTGGCCCTCCTTCCCAGCCCATCTGGGGTCTCACATCTCCCCTGGTGTGCTGGCTGCAGGCAGGGCTCTGACCAGCAGCGCCTTCGCTTCCTCAGAATGCGTCTCATTTGCTCTGGTCAGATGCTGTGATGGTTCCCAGTCCCCTCCTCTGGTCAGATAGTGGTGGTTCCGGTCCATTTCTCTGGTTAGTCAGATGCTGAGGTGCCTGCCACTCCCTTCTTTCATTACTCCGGACTTGCTTGCTCCTGGGTTCCCCTCTCGGGTGAGGGCAGTCTTCTCTCAGCCCCGTCCTGTTAGCCCCTGGAATCTGAAACGGGGCCAGACTCTGTCGTTGAAAACACTCGCTCTGATGCTCTGCCATCAGCTCCCTTCAGCTCTCAGGGAGTCCACGTGGGCGCCTCCACTCAGGACTCTCTGTGCTCCAGACACGCAGGCGGAGGGAAGAAGGCTCAGACCGTGACAGGAGCGGGTGCAGAGCCCGGTCCACAGCGGGCAGCGGTGGCCCGGTGGGTGGGGTGGGATGGGACCCCTGCTGCTGGGCCTGCCCAGATGTGGCTCTGGCCGCTCCCCAGGCAGGCGCGGGCCCCAGAGACGTGGGCAGGCAGGCCCGCTGGACCTCAGGGATGCGGGAGCCCCTCCCAGGAGCACGGCGCCCCCCACCCACACCCCTGGGCCAGTGCCTGAGCCCGCCTGGATGGGACGGGAGACAGCGGGACACCCCCACGGCTGTGCCCCTACGTCCACTCCTGGTCTGGGCAGATGCGTCCAGAGCCCAGCTTCTTGTACCTGTAGGTCAGAGTTTATGAACCTGCTTAATTTAGCTTTTAATTCCATACAGGTTCAAATGACTAGCAATTGATTTTCATAATGGATGTTTCCTTCTCATTCAGAGAGAAGGAAACAGCTTAGGTCCTTGGGGCAGGTGGAGGGAAGGAAGGGGCACCTTATCAGCCAGAGAGCACACGCGTCACCACATCAGGGATTTGGGAGTCACGTGGCCAGGCCACCAGTCCTGCAGCCTGTACTATTTTCGGTCCACTTTAGATCAACCTTCCTTCTCCCTTGGGGACCATCAGGGACCCCTCCCCAGTAAAATGCACCCATGGGAGTCAATTCTTGACACTTGGGAAGGTCTCACGGAGGACAACTTAAATCCGCCTCGCTCTGAAAGGTTATTCTTCTCGCACTTCATCCCTATGGAGCAGGCCCCAGCTGTTATTTGATGCTGAAGACTAGAAAGTGTGGGCTTAACTCCTATGTGAAGCCCCAGCAGTAAATTTCAAAAGGAAACAATTCCAGTAGCCATCAGTGCTGTGAGGGGCCTTTGTCTTAACTGAAGAATATCTTTCTCAGAGCCCATCTGCCACCCCACCGCCTTCCTCAGTTTCTAGGTGGGAGGGGAATAAGGAGAGCTTTGTGCAGAAAGGAAACTTGGGCATGGAGACAACCTCGCGTGTTCTGCTACGGGAGATATTAACAAAACTGCACTCAGCGCAAAGCCCTCCTCTTAGACCAGCTTAAGGCTGCAAGAAGGAGCCTCCCAGGTATGAGTGGAAGCAGGCGTGTTTACAGGGGGTGACACATGACAAAAGTCAAATCTAAACTAGGGAGCGGAATCAGTAGTTAAGCTTTAAGTGAAGATGCTGCTGCCTGGGAGCTTAGGTGACAAAGACTTCTTGGAACGGGGGCTCCGAGGAGGTGCCCACAGAGGGGAGGACGGAGGGGCCTGACTGCCCAGAGGAGGACGGAATGGACAGTGCAGGCAGGGGGCCCAGGAGCCGAGGACCCCAGCATGGCAAGAGCCCTTGTCAGCCTTCATCTTGGGACCTTGGAGTTTCCACCAGGGAGAAGTGACCCAACAAATGGGAGGTGGTCCTGGGAGGGGAAGGGCAGGTGCAATCCTTTGCCCACAGCTCCGGGGGCTCAGGCTTCCGGACCTTGGACCCCTGATTAGGGTCAGGGTACCGCCTCCTGAGAAGTGGGCAGGACCCTCTGGGGAGGGCCTCATACCTTCCCCTTCCCCCCTCCCCTCCCCCCTCCCCCCTTCCTCGTCCCCCCTCCCCCCTCCTCTCCCT
>NW_011494757.1:1226483-1228404 GCF_000754665.1 Bison bison bison | reverse complement strand
CCCCCACTCCCCTCCCACTCCTCCCAACTCCACCCTCCTCCATCCCCTCTCCCTCCTGCCTCCCTCTCCCCTTCCCCGTCCCTCCCCTCCCCCTGCACTCAGCTCTCTCCTCCAGACCGGATTCCAGGCCCAGGCTGGGAGCAGAGCCAGCGAGCACATGGGTGGCATGGGCTGTCTTCCGGCATCTGCCTCCTCCCCGCCCTCCCCCCAGCCCTGCTCCTCTTCGGTGTTCTTTCTCTCTCTCCTCTCGTGGTCCTTCCTCAGTGCTCCCTCCCCCGCCTCACAAAGCTTGCAGACCCCCTTCTGTGGCGCCACCCCTCTGGCTGAAACTCCACCGAGGTGGCACCAAACTGTCCTCATGTGCCCCAAGCCACTTCAGTCTGCACCCCTCTGGGGGAGCGCTCACAGCCCCTCTCCCTCTCCAACCTCTGAACCCTCCTGCACTAGGAGCAGCAGAGGTCACAGTGCCGGCCCCAACCTCCCTCCCGGCTGTGACCTCCTCCTCGGGATGTCAGAGTTCCACGGGCCCCCTCCCCACCTCCAGCACAACCCCTGCCCATGTGGACCGGGTTCCCTGGAATGACGCCTTGCCTGGTTTTCAGGAGCTTCCTCTGCTGGACAGTTCCTGCCCCTCCTGCCCATTTGTCACCAGGCACGTCCCTTAAGAACTTCCCCAGTGGCTCAGCAGGGCTTGCAATGCTGGAGCCACACGAGGTGCAGGCTCGATCCCTAGGTCAGAAGATCCCCTGGAGGAGGGCATGTCTCCTCACTCCAGTGTTCTGACCTGGAGATCCCATGGACAGAGAAGCCTGGCGGGCTACAGCCCACGGGGTTGCACAGAGTCAAACACAACGGAGCACGCACATACACACACAGTCCCTTAGATGTGCAGGGTCCTTGCACTTCTCCCTGAGAGGACAGGTCCACAGTAGCCTCAAAGGCACGTCTCCTGGGTCTCTGGGATCCCAGAGGCCAATTTACCTGACTTCCCCCGCAGCCTCTCAGCTCCATCACTTACCACCTCTGGCCTCCCCACCAGGGAAGAACAAAGACCAAAAACGATGAATCCTGGAGATCTCTCCTCCCTGAAGGCTTCCAGGACTCAGGATGTCAGGAGTGGGGAAACCCTGAGAAACCAGCCAGTGCACAACCCACAGTTCACAGCAGGGAAGCTGAGGCCCAGACTGGCCTGAGAACCCGGAGACCACCCAGCAGTGGGTCAGAGCTGAGGACATGGCCCCCCGAGACCACTCAGAGGTGGGTCAGAGCCAAGGACGTGGCCTCCGAGACCACCATGCTGTGGGTCAGTGCCGAGGACGTGGCCCCTGAGACCACTCAGAGGTGGGTCAGAGCCCAGTGGACGCGGCCCCCGAGACCACTCAGAGGTGGGTCAGAGCTGAGGACGTGGCCCCCCGAGACCACCCAGAGGTGGTTCAGAGTCCGGTGGACGTGGCCCCTAAGACCACCATGCTGTGGGTCAGAACCAAGCACGTGGCCCCTGAGACCACTCAGAGGTGGGTCAGAGCTTAAGAGGCGGTGGGGCGTGGCTCCAGGACCCTCTCTGCACTCCCCCGTCCCTGGCTGCCCGCCCCCTCCTCACCTCCCAGCCAGGCCGCCTGAGAAGCACAGTGTCTTCAGCCTCAGCAAGCAGAGCTGGGTTCTGCTGTGGGCACACTCAGGCTGGCTGTGACTCCAGCCACGGGCAGCTGTCCTGCTGGACGGCCCGCCCCAGCTCCACCCGATCCCGGCACTGCCTGCGTGCCTGGGACGCTGTTGTGTAAAAGTTCTGGGCCCCGCCCCTCCTCCAGTGAACCAACGCAGAGACTGGCCGTCAGCCCTGACCCTGAGGCTGAGGCTCTTAACGCAGAAAGCACCTCAGCTCTGTGTACTCAGACCTGCCCTGGACAGTGGGGACCGCTCT
>NW_011494757.1:1222772-1224239 GCF_000754665.1 Bison bison bison | reverse complement strand
AAAGCATCTGTCTACAATGCAGGAGACCCAGGTTCAATCCCTGGGTCAGGAAGATCCCCTGGAGAAGGAAACGGCAACCCACTCCAGTACTCTTGCCTGGAAAATCCCATGGACGGAGGAGCCTGGTAGGCTACAGTCCATGGGGTGGTGAAGAGTCGGACACGACTGATTGACTCCACACACACACACACACACACACACAATGCTAATTTATGAGCTAAGGCAATAGGTCAAGCTTCAGGGGCCAGTAAGTAAGACACACAAATATTCCGACTTAAAAGTTCTGTCCAGACGTGAAGGACATTGCTGAAGTGATTTTCTCACCGAAAATCAAAGCAAAAACTCCAGATGCTGGTCGGGGTGGAGGAAACCAAGTCTGCAGAGTTCGGCCTCCACCTGCCTGAGGCTGGGAAGCCCAGCTCCTGGCCCCAGTGCCCAGACGCGGCGTTGGAGCCCTGCACCCAGCGGGACCACCTCTCCAGGGCCGGGTCCACGAGGTCAGGACCCTCCTAGGCTGCAGCCAGAGACACAGGGCCCGGCCCGGGAGCCTCCTGGAGGCCGGGGAGCGACTTCCTCCATCCCTGCCCAGCAGCGTGGCCGTGCCGGCGGAGCAGCCATCGGCTCCTCCTCCCCCTCCTGGATGGCGACGGGATTGTTTTCCCTGTGGTTTCGTCTCCTCGTCTATGCGGTGGAGTCTGAGGCGGCTGGAGAGACGAGCAGGCTTTCTGTCCGTGGTTCTCCAGGCCCTCGGGAAGGGCCGGGCGGTGCTGGTCACAGCCCTGAGGGCTGGGCGGCGGTGACTGGGCGGGACCTGTAGGGTGACGCGGCAGACACGGCGCTGGCATCATGGGCATCCACGTGCTCAGCATCAGGGCCCTGCCCAGCTCGGGTGACGGCCTGCAGAGGACTCCACGGCCAGCCCTGGGCAGCGGTCACGGCCCCAGAGGCCAGCAGGTTTCGTGTGACACTTGTACGGAGACACGGGTCCTCTTCCCCTCGCCCCTGGGGTGGAGGGCAGTGTAAGCCCGTGTGCCCTCCCCAGCGTGAATCGCAGAGTGAGTGTGAGCAAGTGTGAGTGAGGCCCGCCCCATGCAGGCCCGGGCTCTCCCTCCCAGGGGGCATGGCTGCAAGTCATCTGAGCTGTGGGTTACGCCAGGGACTCCCAACTGCTGCAGGCACATCACTTGTTCTCTCAGCATTCTCAGCATCTGTAAGGTGGGGACAAAAAGGATGTACAAGCAGGAGTTTTTCTGAGACTTTAACCAGGACCAGCTGTTTAAAAGGTGCAGCCCGATGCTTGTCAGACGCCAGTTGCTGAGGTAATAGAAACGGGCCCTGCGTCTCCAAGAGGCCCTGCATCGTTATCATCCTGTGGCGTTGGTGACCGGCCAGAGCCACATCCCAGCACAGCTGCTGGGCCCGCCACAGCATCTCACTGTCTCTTTTGTTCTTAGCTCTTGGTGTCGG
>NW_011494757.1:1222194-1222436 GCF_000754665.1 Bison bison bison | reverse complement strand
CTGGCCGCCGGCCTTGGGGGTGAGGAACCGTGGGGAGAGATGCACGACAGACTTCAGGTTCTTGCATCTTAAAATCCTCATCTTGAAAAGACATTCTTTTCAGACCAACTGTCCTACCAGCCTCCACTCACCGCAGGCCTTCACTTCCTGCCCCAGACTGCTCACTCTGCATAGCGCTGGAGGCCCATATCACGGTCAAACGGGGGTTCCTGGGAGATGGAGCTTAGGGCTGCAGGCCGCCT
>NW_011494757.1:1218238-1221440 GCF_000754665.1 Bison bison bison | reverse complement strand
GCATGCTCACCAGGCACGCGCGCGCGCGCACACACACACACACACACACACACACACACACACACACACACGATGGCTACAGGCTCGGCTCCTTTAAGAGGTCGAGCCAGCACTCCTTGGAGAGCTCCTTGTGGTCGGCAGTTTGGAGAGGGCAACCTTGTGAGACGCAGCAGGTGAGCGGAGAATAAACATCATATCTGATGACACAGTCTGAGCAAACTTGTGCAAGGCCACTTTTCAGAAGATGTATTTGTCCAGTAGCACATTTAAGATCGATAGGAATGTTGCGGTGTTTATTGAAGGAGTAAAGCATTAATGATTTTGTGTTGGTTGAGGCATAGGTTCTTTTTCTAACCTACTGACATTAAGAACACCCTCGTAAGGGGAGGAGCTGACCTCCTCGTCAGAGGCCTCCCATCTCCAGAGAAGGAAAAGCAGAGAAGCAATCTCCAAATTCTGCTCATGCATTTCCACAGGGTTTGTTTTGGTCGGGAAAGCGGGCCCTCCTGGGGGGCAGGGACGATGATGGGACCCTGCGGGAAACAGCAGTACGGGCTGGGCACTCCCGCCCCCGGGGTACACTCGCCCAGGACGGTGCCGCAGCCCCCCCCGGGCCTTCCACTGGGTGTCACCACCCCGGCTCCTTGCCACACAGACCCAGACACCCAAGGCTCCAGCCTCCAGACCCGCGTGCGGCCTGGCCTAGCCAGATGCCCAGAGGACCGTGCAGGCAGGCTTCCTGACCTAAGGGAGTCAACCCACACTGGGGCGGAGGATCAGGCGTGTGAGATCTTCCAAAGCAGAAGCTGGGGTGGGTCAGTTCTGCGTGACCGCAGACCCGCCTCGGAGTCCCAGGCCTCCGGTCCTGATAGATTCCTCTGAAAGTGTTCCGTCAGCTGAGCTTGTGACGGTGCAGATGGGACCCTGCAGAAAACCTGAACGCCCTGGCCCTGAACTGGGAGAGGAGGGGTCCAATGGGAAGTTCTGAGAACATTTAACCAACGTACCAAATTGACAGCTTTCTTATTGCAAATGTGACAGAGCAATATGATCAAAAATCACTGCACCCAAACCTGGCGCTCTGAGACAAGCTGGAGGGGCGGGATGGGGTTCAGGCTGGAGGGGACGCATGTCTCCTGTGGCTGACTCACATCGATGCATGTCAAAACCATCATGACATTGTAAAGTAATTATCCTCCAATTACAATATAAATTAATTTCTTTTTAAATTGCCAAAATAAACCTCTCTCTCAAAGCTACTCAGTTGCGTGCAATTCTTTGCAACCCAAGGCAAGAATATGGGAGTGGGCTGCCATTCCCTTCTGCAGGGGATCTTACCAACCCAGGGGTGGAACCTGGGTCTCCAGCATTGCAGGCAGATTCTTTACCATTTGAGCCACCAGCCTAAGCAGCTCTTTGAACAAATAAAAATTACTGCATAAGAATGCATATTGGCAGACTTTTTTTTAAATACACAGTACATAAAATAAAAATATGATACAATCTTTAGTGTTAAAGTCAGTGAAATATGCGTTAGGTGGGTGAACAGGATCTGTGGTTCCTTTAGGGAATTCCCACAGGACACAGTCTCACGAAGGTGTGTTCCCTCCTCTGATTGAGTTTGGGTTGGTTCACCAATGTTTTCTTTGTGATGATTAATCTTTGTGTCAACTGTGGTGTCCATCGGTCAGTCAGATGCTAATACAGACGCTGGGGGCTGTTGGGTAGATGTGATCAACGTTTACCTTCAGTGGACCACAAAGAAGCAAGAGGTTATCATCCATGATGTGGGAGGGGCTGACCCAGCCAGCCGAGGCCTTCACAGAGGGAGGGTTGTGCTCTTCCCTGGGCTCCAGCCTGCCCTGCAGACTTGGGACTCCCAGGCCCTGTAGTCCCGTGAGCTGGTCCCTTAGAAATCTCTCCCTCTTGGTTCTGCTTCCCTGGAGAGCGCAGATGAATGCAATCTTCTAACACGTGGTGGACAGACCTGAGCGGCGTGGCCCCATGAAACAGGGGGCACGTTAGAGGTCAGTGTGGAGGGACTGTTTCTGCACCCGTGGGCTGACTGCGCTCAGTGGCTTATGCTGCAAACTCCACACCTCCCCCTGGGCCCCTTGGTTAGGCAGCCCCACAGCAGACCTGTGTCTCCCTGAGTCACCCGGTTTCCATGTGTCTGGCCCGGGCTTCAGGCAGCAGGTACCCCCCCGGCTCACGGCCAGGGCCCAGCCACCCCCGGTCTGTGGTGTGTATGACCCGGGAGGCCGAGCCCCTGTCCCGGGCGGCAGGCGGGGCATCCTCAGGCGGCCGGCCACCCCGGGGCACTCAGCATCACCAGCGCCTCCCACCTGGCTGTGGGAGGGCGGGGGGAACGCGCGTGTGAGCAGGACGACTCATCACTGTCAACCAGGCCTCGCTGACAGTTCCTTAGAATCCACACAGTGGGTACCGGACGCGGTGTGTCGAGTGACAACCGCCGGAGATCTGCGGGGCAGCGCCCGTGGGCCTGGACACCTGCCTGCTCACTCGCAGCGCATCCTTCCACCCAGCACTTCAGACGCCTTCCTCATGTCGAGGGCCTGGCCCGGAGGCTGAGGGAGGGGAAAGTGCCCGCTGGAGGCTGAAAGCCTGCCTCTCCCAGGGCTCCCCTGATGGGGACGGAGGTGGGAAGGACTTGACCTTCTGACCCCAGTGGGGGCGGCTGCCGTGATGGGGGCAGGGAGTGGGAGACACCCTTGGAGGACACGGGTCCATGGGTCCCCCTGCTTGTCCCCGGGGCCCTGCAGCCGGCCAGGGAGGCGGCTGGGCTCCGTCCGGACGCCCAGCGCAGATGAGGGCTGAGGCTGCAACCCCGCCGCCCTCCACCCCAGCCGTGCTCAGCACCATGGCTGAGCCCTAGGCAATCTGGGGCTGAGCTGCAGCCCAGGGTCTCTTAGACCTGTTGCCTTCCACTCCACGTCCCTGTGTCCCGTCCGCAGCTCACGGCTGGGCGTGGACGCAGCCCCACCTTCTCAGATGCCTCTCCATGTCTATTCGGGGGCCCCACTGGACACAGGCAAGTAGAGTCCAGGAGCGTCTGAGGACCCCACCACCTGGGGCCCAAGGAGCCTGGTCCCTCCCGTCCGCATAGGGCCCAGCACCCGGGAGCTCAGTCCTCCTCTGCTCCAAACAGCGGGGGGTGGGCAGCCCGGCATCTCAGGCTCCT
>NW_011494757.1:1210573-1218027 GCF_000754665.1 Bison bison bison | reverse complement strand
GCTCCACTGCCCACCCGCTCTGCGAGACAGGAGACCACGCACCCCAGAGACTCATGTGGAACCGCCTCGCCTCAGCCTCACGAATCAATCAGGCGGTCTCAGAAGCAGGCCAGGATCGTAACGAACGTCCCCGAAGACAATAAACGGAGGCTCCTCAGCCACCATCACATGCATCTTGATCCGCCTGCAGCCCAGACAGGCTGGGCCCCGCCAGGCCCCAGGTCATGAGCCCGGGAGAGAAGGGTTTCCAGCTCTCTCTGGAGCGGGGAGACGGCCTTCGGGCCTGAGAGTGGCCCCTTGCTCTGCAGGGATTGCAGCGTGGCTGCACCGCACGCCTTACCTGAGCTGAAGGGAGGGGAGCGGAGGCCTTCTGTTCGCTCAGGGTCTCTGGGGCCAGTTGAAGAGGCAGCGTGGCAGAGGCCAAAGTCCTGGGTGAGTCACGGACTTGGTCCAGCCAGGCCAAGGGGGCTGCTGGTGAGCTTTGCTGCGAGAGCAGAGCAGCACCCTGACCCGTGCCTGCAGGGTCACTGAAGGCGGAAGTGCTCGTCTGCACAGGGCCCCCAGGGACATGGGGTGCTCTCGTGAGTCAGTGACACCACGGGCCACCAGATGCACCCCAGCCCGGACAGTCATGTCCTGGAAACGGCTACCCTGTTCTTCACGGCTCAGCCTGCAGGTTGCAGGCATGTGGGGACCCGGGGCCTCCCCCTCCACCACCTGTTCAGAGCCGGGTCAGCCCACCCGAAGTCCCCGGCCATCTGCATGGATCTCGTCCCCTGGAGCCAGTGGAGGAGAGCCGCCGTGGGCGGGCTGGGTCCACCAGAGGAAAGGTGTTCAGCACCTACGCCCAGACCACGTCCTGCGGCCCCCTGCCCACAGCCCCACCCTGCACCCCTCCTCACGCCCCACTCAAGGCGCCAAGACGCTTCTCAGGCCCTGAGTCACTCCTTCAAATCAACAATGCTGACTTATACCCACTTTACAGATGGAGAAACTGAGGCCCAGAGTGGGTAAGTGTCTTGGTCGAGGTCACACAGCGAGCAAGGGTCAGAGCTGGGCTCTAAACTCAGGGAGGCCGACTCCAGAACCCACCAGATTGTTTTTACTTCCCAGGGCCCGCATTCCTCTGGAAGGGCTGGATTTCCATTATCACCACGTGTGATAAAGCCCAGAAGCAACAGGGCTTTAACAGAAAACAAGCCCTGGTAGCCCAGCCCAGCAAGTCAGGTCTGGTCGCGGCTGGGTCTCCGATCAGCCCATCGCTGAGGGGTGCATCTGCGTCCTCACCAGTTGGTTAACACCTGCTGCTGAAGCCTGTGCACCCCTCCCACCCCAGCACCTCCCTGGGACTCCCAGGCCCCCCACCCAGCAGCTGACAAGAGACTAACACCCCACGGCCTCCATTTCTAACCTGGCATGTGAGGCCTTTTGCAGAGGGTGGTGTCCAGGGGGAATAACTGCTTGTCCCTCCTGAGTGAATGGGCCGGGCTGTGTGTGGACCCAGAAGTGGCCTGAGGCGGGCCCGGCCCACGGCCTGTGGTTCAGCCCTGGGAGAGGACATCACCCACAGAGCTGGCCCCACCTCGAGTCCCCGCTATCCCCGGGCAGGTGCTCCCGTGGACGCTGTAAACGTGGGACCTTCAGGACCGGTGACAATTTTGATGGGCTGCACTAAAAATTCTGTAAAGATTCTTAAGATTTAACAAGACTGACTGCCTAACTGCTTCTTTTTATGTGTCTATAAAAGCGATATCACCAAAGCAGAGCCTTGGACAATCAATCTGCCTGTGGTCAGCGGGGAACCCAGGGTGGGACCACTGCCCAGCAGAGGTGTAGCCAGAGGGCTGGGGCCAGAGCTGGCCTGTGGGAAGGACATGAGGCTGGGTGGGCAGAGGGCGGCCTGGGGTTGCAGGTGACTCTGGGCGGGGGTGACCAGGGGAACAGAGCCCACGGGACCACAGGAGGGTTGGGAGGTGATGAGCTCCGCGTTGGGCACCAAGCGCTGAGCGTGCAGGCAGCCTGGTGCCTCGGGGGAGAGGAGCGCGACCATTATCCTTGGTGGGCGGGGCCCGCGTGGCTTCCCGGGGACCCTCAGAGCCTGAAACTGCAGGGGACGAGTCCCCTGCGGGAATGTGGGGAGCAGAGATGTCACCAGGCAGCCCCCCAAGACAGACAGAGAAGGGGAGACACAGGGAGTCTGCGAGCTTTGAGCTCCACCCTCCCTGAGACCCTGAGGACGCACCATCCCCAGAGCGCTGTGGGTCCACCGCGGACTCTGCAGAGGCCACCGCTGGATGGCTAAGGCAGAGCGACCCTCGGGAGGCGGATCCAGTGCTCCTCCCTGAGTCCCTGCGCCGGGGCGGGAAGACCTGCCTGGGGACGGGCATGGGGCTGGCCCCATCCTGGGTGGGCACCTCCTTCCCGGCCTGCAGGCCCTGGGTTCTGACCTTGAGGCTGGGCGGGGATCTGCCTGTGAAGGGCTCTCCACCTGTTTCTTTCCCACCCTTTCCTTAGACCCATCAGGTGTCCTCACCCCTCCACTCACCACTGGGGGAGCAGGAGGGGTCCCCACAGCAAGCCACGAAGCTGCGGATGCTGGTGGCAGGAGAGGGCCGCACACGGGGGGCCCGGCTGCCCTGGGTCAGTGGCATGAAGGTCTCCCCGAGGGCCCGCTGCCCCAGATTGTGAGGCTCGGGCGGGTTTGTGAGGACTTGGCAGGAAGGCTGTGGGTTTCAGGATCACCCAGGAAATCGTAACTTTCTCAGGTCAAGCAGAGAGGCAGGAACACACCCAGCCCTCCCATCTTCCCATCCACCCATCCACCACGACCCCCAAGTAGACAGCCCTCCAGGGGCTGACCCTGGAGTCAGACGGTTCACAGAGGCGCGTCAGCTCACCAGTGTGTGCAAACGGCTATACAAGCCTCAGAGAAAGTGCAGACAGAGACTTGATTCACCTGAGGGGCCGCTGGAACCCAGAGGGCTGACTCAGGCCAAGACTTTGGACTCCTGGGACTAGAGGGTCTGGACCTCCCAGCCCACGTGCTAGGGGAAGTCCACCCCCAGCCAACTCCCGACCCTCTGCCCCAGGCTCACAGCACAGGCACGGGCCTCACCACCAAAGGTGAGGGCAGGCTTTGGTTTTCCATGCTTGCTGGGATCACAGAGGTGGCTCAGAACGGCCAGGTAGAAAGGTCCCCACGCTGCCATGCTTCCCTGGAACCTGGCCCAGGGCCTCCCAATGGGGCAGCAGGGCCTGGAGGTCACTGAATGGCTCCCAGCAGGACGGCCTAATTGGAGACGGACTGCGGGGGCTCCACCACACTGAAGGGACCCTCAGGGAAGCAGACACTGGGAGCTCACGTGGGCTTTCCAGAAAGCAGGCATCCTTGCGTGGCCTAGAACCCAGTAGAGGGGCAGGAATGAAGCAAGGGGCTGGCCCAAGGGGCCTGGAGATTTTGCACGGCCTCGGAACTGAGGGAGAGGCCGTGGAGCTAGGTCCCCCCGAGACAGCCTGCCCAGCCGGGTCCCTCCTGGGTCGGGGGCACAGCACCTCCCGAAACCTGGCTCAGAAGCAGCCCAGCCTGAGAAGGAGCAGGCCCAGCTCCACCGGGAGTCCCGGACTCCCCACCGACACAGGCGGGCGTGGTCAGACCACGTCCCTCCAGGGGGCAGTTTGGGAGAAGAAGCCGTGTGCGCCGCGGAGCCCGCCCCTCTCTGCCCCGCGCAGCTTGCTTCCTGGATGGGTTAGGGCCTGCCCTCTGTCCTACTGCTGGGCACGCTACCCCCTCCGCCTGAGCCCTGCCCCAGGCCTTGAGCAGCTGTCCCCCAGCAAGGCTCTCTGCTAGGACAGGGGGACCTAGGCCATCACCCACGTGCTTTCCCGAGAGCCAGGGCTGGCGGGCTCAGCGGCTGCAGGCCCGGGACCACCCTTAGTCAGGGCTGGCGGGCTCAGCGTGGCCAGGGGCAGGGACCACCCTCACCTTTGCCCATGACCAGGCCCACAGCCGAGGGCCCAGGACGCAGCCTAGGGGCCGTCTCCAGGTGGAATCTCCCCCCAAACAGCGTTTCCTTGGCTGTGACGCCTCAGCGACTTTAAAAATAAGTTGTCTCTGTGTCTCGCTTCTCTCCGAAAATGTTGCGATCAAAAGAACAGCTTTATTCGGGAGAAAAGACACGTGACGGGACAGTTAGGATGACCTGTCTAGGCACACAGCCCTGCATCTGGGGCTTGTTTTGATTTCCTTCTGTCCCTGAGACGTCCGGTGGAAGGCCTGTGAGCATGGTGGGATGAGCCCCCGGCTCTGAGAGCGTCACACAAGCTGCCGGGGGGACCAGGCCCAGGGCCCAGACCGTCTTCACAGTGAGTCAGGTGGGAAAGAGGGTTCCCCACTCCCGAGAACGGTTCCGGCACCAGGGGTTCCTGGACACTCGTCTCCATGGCTGAACACACACCTGGGCAAGCGGGAAGACGGAAACACACCCAGGCTGGGCTCCCCCCCGAGGGCCCCGGGGCGTGAGACCTGGCGGAAGCTGAGGTCCTGCAGGGAGCTCGTGAAAACACCTGGCCATGGAGGCGGCTGGACGCCAGCCAGGGCACCGACTCCAGACACGGCCAGGCCCGATCCACCCTGTGCACAGGGGCAGCTCCGGAGGGTCCTCCTGGCCAGACAAGATGTGGACCAAGCCCTGCCTCTCCCCAACGACTCTGTGCCCGTCAAACAGAGTGCTAGTCCTGGTGCCGCCAACACAGACATCGCCGCTGAGTGCTTCCTGCTCCACAGACATCGCCGCTGAGTGCTTCCTGCTCCTTCAGCGCCTGTTTTGGTCACAGTGCTTCCTACTAACGGGGGTCAAGGCATTGCATGCAGCTAACCTATAACCTCGGATGCACTGAACAGTCCCTCAGACATTCCCGGGCTAACTTGGCATTCATCACACCATGCTGAGTGGGATGCCCGCGGAAATGCGGAGCTAAGTCAGATACACTTGCTGACCTTGCTGGGGGTTTACTCCGGTGAATGAGCGTGGACTGTGATTCACAAAAACCCAGAGGG
The DNA here is from genome assembly GCF_000754665.1 of Bison bison bison. Taxonomy (NCBI): domain Eukaryota; kingdom Metazoa; phylum Chordata; class Mammalia; order Artiodactyla; family Bovidae; genus Bison; species Bison bison. Next base: position 1,212,971 of record NW_011494757.1, on the reverse strand, counting down.
GAAGCCCAGGGCAGGGGGGCTGGTGAGCTGGGTCTGGGAGAGCCGCTGGGGGCCTGGGGAGAGTGCAGCAGCAACAGATAATCGGAAAGAAAGGGCAGAATGTGGCGGAGGTCAAACGCGTGTTTGGACAGCAGATGCCACACAGGATGGAGAAAAACACCTGTTTGAGTTGGGGTGGTTGGGAAAGACCACTCGGCCTCACAGAGAAGAGAGGCTTCTCATAGGACCCTTGAAACGAGCTGGCTTCCCGGTGCGGTTGGAGAAAGGGGAGGGAACTCCTGCCAGAGGACAAGCCGGTGATGGTGGAGATGGTGGTGATGGTGGAGATGATGGAGATGGTGGTGATGGTGGAGAAGACGGTGATGGTGGAGATGGTGACGATGAGGACAATGCAGATGGAGCGGCAGTCACCCTGGAAGACGCTGCTGTCCAGTGAAAGATCGATCTTTGCCTTGCTCATCCTGCCTACGAGCTAAGAGAGATTAAAATGCTTTAGTACAAAGTAAACAGTATACATATTTTATGAAATACATTTCTCTGCCTGTTTAATTGTGGGATCTTCAATAGAGGCAGAAAGATTCACTGCTCACCACTGGCATGAATGAATAGGGTTTCAGCCTTCTCCCTCAGGAGGCCCCCTGACCTCTGGCTCCTGGGTCCTGCTGCAGGGAGACCAGTGCTTCCACAATGTGGTCTTGGCAGCTTTCTTTCCTCTGTGCTCCTCTGTGGGCCCAGGCGTAAAAGTAAAATGTCCACTTTTTATTGCTGAAGGCTTCTGAAGCCTGGTTATCACAGGTGAGCCTGCTGAGTTCACAAGATGATTGCAGTTCACCAGGAAATAAGGAGAACTGTCCTTAGGAATGGTCATCCCAGCATCTCTAGTGATCCTCCCAGAAGCCCTCTCATTGCTAGGATGCGTCCATCCTTCCCCTGAACTCTTAATCCACAGTGTAGGCATCCCAGTCCCTTCCAAAAAGTGCTAGGAGCTCTTAAGGTGGCTTCACGCTGGGACCTGCTGGGCTTCGCACACAGCAGTCGTGGTGTTCTGCCAGGTGGTGTGTGGGTGACCACAGGTGGCCAGGCAGACTGTCAACACTGATAGGCAAAAGCTACTTCACAAGGTAGGTTTCCAGCAGCCTGATGGCCTCTGGGGACCTCTCTCCTGGATCCTGGAGCTGAGCCATGGGCCAGGTGGGCACTGACATGCAGAGGGGGCTGGAATCCGACAAGAACCACTTCCCACCCCCCGGCACCATGCCACCCGCTTCACAGCAGTGCCCTCGTCCCATTTCGAGTCTCTTTAACGGCTCCTCTCCCTGGTGGACCGTAAGCTCATGGAGGGCAAGTCAGCAAACTGCCTGGAGACCAGTGGACGCCCCGTAAATGGCAGCCGGACGAGTGAACAAATGAGGGTGATTTTTTTCAAAAGGAAGCAGGAAAAGGAGAGGACACATGAGCCACCGATCTCTGGAGCTCAAACAAGGACTCAAGATGCCGCCCAGTTGGCAGAAGTGGCCACTCCCCTCCCTCCGTTCACGGCAAATGCCTGCAGAGGCCCGAGGCACGGGCCCTGCTCAGCCCATTCAGCTCAGACTCTTCACACCGCTGCTCATCTGGCTGGCAAGCCGCCCTGAGCCCCCTCCACCTCGGCAGGAATGTGGGCCCAGCCCTCCCCTGGGGCTTCCCTGGTGCCTCAGCTGGTAAAGAATGCGCCTGCAATGCAGGAGACCCCAGTTTGATTCCTGGGTCAGGGAGATCCCCTGGAGAAAGGATAGGCTACCCACTCCAGTATTCTTGGGCTTCCCTGGTGGCTCAGCTGGTGAAGAATCCACCTGCAATGCAGGAAACGTGGGTTCAATCCCTGGGTTGGGAAGAGCCCCTGGAGAAGGGAATAGCTACCCACTCCAGTATTCTGGCCTGGAGAGTTCTGTGGACTGTATGGTCCACGGGGTAGCAAAGAGCCGGACACGACTGCGCGACTTTCACGGTCAGACCTCCCCTAACGACCTACTCAAAGCCTCGTCTGCCTGTCACTTTAAGGAAGGTCCTGTCCTTTTAAGCAAACAGCTCTGGGGCCTAGAAAGGGCCGTCTGTGGATGAGAGTCCAGCCTGGTGATGTGCAGCCCTCCTGCCAAGCCCAAGGGGCTTCTGGAGTCCAGACACTGCTGGCGTCCTGATGCCCAGCACAGATGCCACTGTGGGCGGCCCTGGCCTCGGTGCTGAGGCCACATACACAACGTGAGGCTACACTGAGGGGGTGCGGGGGCTTGCTCTGCTGAAGCAGGGACTGGAGACCGGGAAGTCCAGAATGACCCTCTGTTTGCAGACAGTGGGACTGGAGAACTAGGACTGTCAGATCTGTGCTTGGACCCCGAGGACCCCCCCAGAGTGCCCCCCG
>NW_011494757.1:1209251-1210473 GCF_000754665.1 Bison bison bison | reverse complement strand
GAAATGCTCGGTCCCCAAGGACCCCCTCAGAGTGCCCCCCGAGGACCCCCTCATAGTGGCCCCCGACTCCTGTCCTCTGCCCATCACCGCTGTTCCAGGACAGGCCACCCGACCCCCTGCAGAGATCCCACGTGCATGCAGGCAGAGGCTGCACTGGGTGGAGGCCTGGGTGCAGCCATCCTCAGAGGACCTGGGGAGCAGCCCCCGTCTGGGCAGGGCTCGGGGCGGCAGTCACAGGCTCTCACTGATGGGCCACTGCCGGGCTGTGTTCAGGCTTCTGCCGGCCTCGTCCTGTCACTTCTCCCCAACGTCGAGGAAAAGCTTGGTCCTCAACGTTCACAGCCCTTCCCTGCCGCTTCCTTCTTGCTTCCCAGAAATCCTGACACTTGGTTGCCTCATCGGGCCCAGACCCTTCAGCTTCTCAAGACCAACGAGGCTTCGGGGAGCTAGTGTGAGCTCCCTTTCCTAGTCCCCGAAAGTAGAGAAGGCCACCTGCAGGGTGACAAACAGCACCAGACCACGAATGCTGGGCATTCCCTGTGCGCCGCGTCCCCATCCCTTCTCTAGGCTCCGGGGAAAGAAAGAGAGGAGGGGAGGGGGAAAGGAATTCACAGGCCCAAGGAATCCCAAGGGAGGAGAGAGCCTGCTTCTGACAGACTGAGCACAAAGACCTCGCAAGCCTTTTAACACAAACGCTCTCTTTGAGAATGTGCCTGGTCAGAAAAACCTCCGAGTCTGAAAGGTACCTGTAGCTGTTTAGTCCCCTGGTTCTCCTCTTCCCCCAAGCCCCCATCACACCCCCGTTGTGAGCGAGACAGAGAGGCGGAGGCCTTGCCCACGCTCAGCGAGCTCCACAGCCACCGTCCCTCGGGATTTCTGCAGGTCTGCCCTTTCCTGCCAAAGAGAAGAGCAGGCGTGGGGAGAGCCACCGGCGGGAAGCCGGAGCCGGGCCTTCAGCATCCTTGCAGCGCGAGCGGAGCCGGCGGGTGACGGGCTGAAATCCAGGCTCCCCCGGGCCCGCAGCCTCCTCACCTGCGCTGTGCGTCCCCACACAGAGGGTGGGCGTCGGCCCGGGGGTGCTGCCCCGGGCGTCTGGACGCCCCCTCCCCAGGGCCTGGGCAGCGGACTCAGGAGCACCCGGCACGTCTCCTGGCAGACACGAGCGTAGACGGGAGCGCGGGCTGGTCAGGCACACTCGCCTCAAGGCCCACCTCCTGCCACA
>NW_011494757.1:1205961-1208914 GCF_000754665.1 Bison bison bison | reverse complement strand
CCCCCCGCTTGCTCAGTCTTCTTTCTCAGACACACGGAGCGCCCCCAGCCCAGCTCCGTCAGCTTCCGTCCCATCACCGCTGCGGGCCTGGGGGGCCGTGACCCTGTGAGGGTCTGGGGGGCCGTGACCCCGCTGCAGGCCTGGGGGTCCATGACCCCATGAGGGTCTGGGGGGGCCGTGACCCCTCGCCTGACCCACTCACCGCTGTGGGTCTGGGGGGCCGTGACCCCGCTGCAGGCCTGGGGGTCCATGACCCCGTGAGGGTCTGGCAGGCCGTAACCCCTCACCTGACCTGCTCACCACTGCGGGTCTGGGGGCCCGTGATCCCACACGGGCCCCCTCTGGCCCCAGGATGCAAGGAGCCCCCCTGGATCCCCCTAAGCTCTTCGCCCACTGATTCTGCCGAGTCCTGCAATAAGCCTGCAGCATCAAACGCCAGCTTTGTCACTTCCTGCACACGCGGCCTTGATGGAATCCCCTGAACACCACGCCCCAGACTCCTGACCTAAAGAGGTATTTCTAGTAGAGCCTCAGCATACCCAGTGCCTCATAAATGACACCTCACATCATGGAAAGAGTTCCTGCTGGTAAGGCTGCAGGTCAGTGCCCGGTGTACGCAGACGGCCGGGTCCAAGTCAGCTTTCCCGCCAGATCCCCATCACCCTGCGTCCGGCACCCAGGGCAGCAGCAGATGAGCACAGGGCCATGGGTGCGGCGGGATGTGAGCACCCGCAGGCAGGCAGAGCAGAGCCTCCCGTCAGCCCAGAAGACCCGCAGGGGGCGGGGAGGCCACCACTTCCCCAGACTGGAGCCGGATGGGCTGCAGCGGCCTTGGGCTCACCAGTGACTGACCGCGGCCGGTTGAGGGGGGCTCCACAGGGCCTGCGGGCGGGTCCGAGGGCAACTTGCTGTCTCTCCCCGTGCCAGCCCAACGAGCTGGCCCTCCAAGTCCAGGGTCCTCCCCACCTCCCTCAGCTGCGGGAAAACACGGCAAGACTGAAATTCCATTACTGAAGCCCGGGGCAGCCCCTTCTGTGGACTCAGGGGTTCGCTGCAGCTCAGGAAGAATGCTGGCCCCTGGACGGGGCGGGGAGCAGGTGGCTGAGGGCCTGGAGACTGGAGGGCATTCCCACTCATCAAGGGGGATGAGGACGGCCCAGAGCTCGGACCCGAACTTGGCGGAGGGGAGGCATCGGAAGGCCGCCTCCTCGAGCTCTCTGCGCAGGAGCTCAGCCAGCCCTGGCCACCGTGGGCAGCCAGCCAGCCCACGGCCCGCGTGCCCATCAGACACCGTGCGCCACGGCCGGGTGGGGGTGCACTCTGGCTGGGGGACGGCTGTGCCTTGGAGAGGCCTGCACACCCACAGCGTCTGACCTTCAGTCACGTCAGCCAACCCCCTGCTGTAGATCCCAGGGGCTGGTGGACGGCTCCCTAGAAACGGGGGTCTCAGCAATGAGACAGCCAGGGATGTCCCCCAGGCCGGCAGTGGCTCAGCTGCCTCCTGGCATCGCGGCATGCGGCGGGGTGGGGTGGTGAGCTGAGAGGGAAGGGCCGTGTTCAGAAATCAGGGGCTCCGGCACAGAGGGAGGCCGGGCAGAAGGAACCATCAGCTGATAAGAGCACAGTAGCTGTTGTTCATACTAAATTGGGGCCCAGGTGACTGGGAGAAAACCCACAGACCATCCCAGAGGTCTGCCGGGTCTGCACTGCAGACGGAGGCTTTACGGGACCCTCGGGGGCGGCTGCAGGAGCTGGGCAGGGCTCCCGTCGGGCCAAACTGCACAACGGACACTTACTGGCTTGTCCCTGAGGACAGACCGGCCTTGCATACCAAACATGTGCGGTGGCTTTGGGGGCCTCTGGGCAGCGGGGCTCGCTCCCGAGCCCCAGGGGCTGCTGCAGGTGTTTGGAGCGAGGCTCTAAATTCAGAGCGGGAGGGAGACATTCTCACAGACCCGTCGGGCCGACAGAGAGACACGCGCGACCACCCGGTGGGGCTGGTGTGTGCACACGTGTCCACAGGGTGCGGGTAGCTGCCCCGGAGCAGGGAGGGCGTGGGTGTGTGCGTGCGCGTGAACCTGCTTTTGTGTGCATGCTTTGTGTCCACAGAGCTGTGTGTGTCCACTCACTCGGGGTGTCGCCCAAACTTCCCGCGGAAACGGGCAGGTGTCTGTCCTCAGGGAGCCTTGGCATGCTGATTTTAATCCCATGTTATGGTGTTAAGCTGCTTCTAAAAATTAAAATGTAGAAGTTCCATAAGCAGAGCCCAGGGCTATACTGCAAGGCGGGCCCTGGGAAAAGGGTCTCTTGTCACCTTGCTCTTCCAAGAACGGTGAGCCCGGCCCGTCTGGCCACTCTCCCGCTGGACAAGGGAGAGCCCGGCGGGCCGCAGCGGCGAGGACCGTCGCGACACAGCCGGTTGGTCCAGCCCCTCCACTGACTGCTCCTGGGAGACGGCCGGCCAGGAGGGGTCTCAGGCAGGGCCTTCAGAGTTGGCCTGAAGGCCTGGCTTCTGTACAAACTCCCCCGAGCTCAGCGCCTGGGGGCCGTGATGGACAGCCGCAGTCCTCACACAGAGGGTGACTCCTCTCTGCTGGCATGATGAGGGCTTGGCTTGCGCTTGTACTCCTCGACTCCCCAGGAAGGAGTGAAGGCCCAGCCCCTCCTCAGGGCTGCTCTGCTCCCTGCCCCCACCACGGGAGCACACAGGGGAAGATGTATTCTGGGAGCAGGGTTGCTCCAGCCAGGGAGGAGGAAGCAGAGCAGGCCCCTGACATTCTCGTCTCATCACAAGACCAAGAAGACCCTGCATGCAGCAGGCGGTGCTCGGGCTAGGTTTGCCATGGCCTCCGTGACGGCAGAGCGGGCTGTGAAACACGCGGATGGGAGAGGGGGTGGGGGAGGGCAGCTGGCCCTGGAGGCAGTCACTTGCCCTGTTTTCAAATGTCCCTGA
>NW_011494757.1:1197827-1204420 GCF_000754665.1 Bison bison bison | reverse complement strand
CGCAGGTCAGTGGCCCCGCCGCCGCCGCGTACAGAGCCCCTTTATGCGTCCGCATCGGCGCCCGCGGCATGTGCTACGGGCGCCTGTGCGCGCGCCCCTGTGTGCGTGTGTGCCTGTGTGTGTGTGTGTGTGTGCGCGCGCGCGCGTGGATGGTGGTGCGCGCAGCGGGGCGGCTGAGAGTCGGCCAGCATCGGGCCGGGGCCAGGAAGCGCCGCAGTCGAGGGGCTGCTGCGAGACAAGACCTGGGTGGTGCTGGCCCTCCTCGCATCGAGAAGGGGAAGCTGGTTCTCAGCCCCTGCCAGCCTCAGGCCAGGCTCTTAGCTCCCCGGGGCCCTTCCTCCCACCTCAGCAGGTGGTTCCTGGCGACCTGGAGTTGGGGGTCAGCACCAATGCTCCGGGTCCCCCAGGGTCGTCCCCAAGCCCAGAGGCTCCAGCCACTGGCAAGTTAAGTGTCTACAACTCTCCCGCAAGGCGGGGGGCTGAGCAGTGGTGAAGGGGCCCAGCGTCAGGACAGGTGTGCAGGGGGCAGAAGGAGTCAGGACCGAGTTCATTGCCTGCCCTCCACACCCGGACTCAGGCCTGGGGCTCCAGTCCCTCCCAACCAGAGCCCACAGCTTAGGGGAGCAAACTGAGGTGTGAGGCAGCAGAGGATGGAAGGGAGGCCAGGAAGGAGGTGACGACGGCCTGGGGCTGGAGCTGAGGTTGAGAGAACCCGCCCCTGCGCACGCAGAGGCAAAAACAAGCCCCTCTCCAGCCCTCTGCCTGTCCTGCCCCGGCCAGGCCTAGTCCCAGCCCGGCGCCACTTGCATGGATTCTTGTAGAAGCTGGGCAGCAGGGCTCTGGGGCTCTCTCTGCCTGGATGCTGAGGCCGGCCTTGCAGACGGCTGGTCGCTCCAGGCTGGTGGGGGCAGCTCTGCGTGGGTGGGTGGGGTACCCACCGGGGGCTTGACATGCACTGCTGCACAGGACTGGGTGGGGATGTCCCCGGAGCAGCCGGTGACATCTTGTGTGTAGCTGTGTCAGGGTGGGGCTCACGGCTCCCCCAGTTACGGGGCTGTGGGCGTGTGACTTTACCGGATGGAGGCTCCCGCTTCCCCAGATCCACCTTCTGTCCCCCAGGGCTCCCTGCCTCCAGCACAGAGACAGAGGCATCCCCTCTAAAGCTGCTGAGCTGGGGGCTGTTAGTGGCCTCACTGGACCGAACATCGAGTCCCCTTCCTTTGTTTAGAACAAAGACCCTTCCCCCATGAGACCCTCAAAGAGACTGCACTGCACCCAGTCCATGCCCAGCACCCCCAAAGCTTCTGGAGCTGCATTCATCCCCCTCTCCCCATCTTGGGGAGATGCAGAAGGCTTGCCCGGGTGTGGAGCAGGGAGGCTTGATGGATCCATGCCCCCTTCAGTGCCAGGCGGCTGCTGTGCCCGTTTTGTGCCTGCCCATGGGTGAGCCCCTCCTTGTTGGGGTGTGCTGGCGGCTCACCGGCACGGGACTGAATGCACGCACAGAGGTTCCGGATGAGCAGCAGTGACGGGCCCACCTGAAGGGAGGCTGGTGGAGACTGGGGGCTCCAGAGGAAGAAGCGGAGGGCCAGCCCTGCCCCTGGCCGCCGTCTCTGGATGCACCTGGGTTTTCCCCCATGGTTTTGAGGGGCGAGGGGAGAGGGGACACGGGTGGCTGGCCTTCTCTGGCTGTGAGCACAGGGTGATGAGGAGGGCGGAAGCTGCACAAGTGTGGCGGGTCCAGCGGTGAGCTGACCGCAAACCAGGCTCTAGGGTCAGGGAAGAGTGTTGGTCCAGCTTGGTCAGAGGAGGGGCTGAGCGGGCCGGGAACTGCCCGAGTGCCCCCCTCTGCTGAGCGCTGGACAGGAGGAGAGGCCGGGCTAGGGAAGAGAATCTGAGAGTCCGAGGCAGGTGGAGCAGCTGCGGGAGAAGGCAGACAAAGACGCAGAAGCGTGGGCGCCGGGGGTCCAGCAGAGTGGGGGCCACCTCGGGCCTCCTTCCAAGATGCCCGCCTGTGTCGGCAGCCAGCGGCCAGGGCAGGGGGCCGGCCCCCCAAGGAACGTGGGGGAGCGTGGGCTTCAGGGGAGCCCTGGGCAGAAGGGACTCTCTTGCGTGTGCCCACCCCCACGCTTTCTGGGGAGAAGAAGAAGGGAAGCTTGCTCGCAGCCCAGGCCTGCAGGCCAGAAGTCCTCTGCGGGGCCTGCTGAGCGTATGGGGTGAGCACGCAGAGGTGGTGCCATGCAGGGCACAGGCTGGCCAGGCCGAGGCTGCCTCGGTCTCTGTGATCGGCTGGGAGGACTTTGGGGAAAGCGGAGGCCTCTAGGCCCTGATTCCTGAACGTCTGTAGACCCAGGAGCCTCTCTAGCCAGGCTGTCTGTAGGTGAAGCACTCGAGAGGCATCAACATCGTGTCTGCATCTGTTCCGTCCCTGTGAACCCCTGGCATCCGGAAGCCTCTGAATGGAGTAGCCGTTCTCCCACCCTGGGGCCGCCTCAAAGGCCTTGCTGCCGGCTCTCCGTTCAGACCTCAGCCTCCAGGCCTGGGGCCTGGTCCTGCCCCTGCCGTTCCACTGAGGGAGACACACTGAGTGTCCCCCTGCTGAATGGCAGCAACACGGTTTCCGTGCGGAATCAGTGGTTGGTGCGATCATTGCATTTCTTGGCCAGTGTCCCCCCAAAATACGTGCAACCGACAGGAACCCCAGGCCGGTGGCCCCTTGGTGTGGGTGCTGCCAGCTGGCCAGGTGGGCGGGGGCCGCTCCAACCCTGCTCCACACTTGCTCACTGAGCACCTACTGTGTCCCGGGCCCCGGGCCAGTCCCAGGGAGGTAAGGCGTCAAGCGGGCCCCAGTCAGATCAGGTTTTCTGTTTAGCTTAGCTTTGGAAGGAAGGACTGTGTGGTTGCCTTTTTTTTTTTTTTTTTGCAGCTACAGCAAATTTACTCTCCTAATGAGGTTTAGCTGCAGCCAATATTAAAATGAATCTGTGCTCCCCGAGCGCAGCAGCTGATGGCAGGGCAGTGGCCTCCCCGCCAAGCGCCTGGCAGGGCTTAGGGCTTTGCCGCCCAGAAGCTCAATGGAGGGGAGTCTCAGGGTGGACCTCTAAGAGCTGGCTGGACTGGGGATGTCTTCCCTGAGATCAGAGCCCTGAGCAGGGGGTCTCCCGCCCCGCAGCTGGGAGATGGGGGGCCCTGGTCGTTGTTCATGAAGGAGGGGGAGGGGGCAGGGCCATGGGGGTCAGAGGGCAGGTGTCAGGAGGGACCCAGCCTGAGGTCCTCATGGACCCTGCGCGCTGCTGAGCGAGTGCCGTCGCCTCCTCCTCCCCCTGCCCCGTCTCGCTTCCTTCCCTGTCTCGCTTCCTTCCCTGGGGAGTGGTGAGCACTGGTCTGTCACTTGCCCGGCGCTCGGAGCCTCAGAGCCTGGCGGGACGTGGAGCAGCTGCCCCCTCCCCTGGTGGGCATCCCCCAGTCACGCCAGCGCTTTCTGCAAGCTCAGGCGCGCACGGGGCTGTGGCTGCCCCGCAGGATGGCACAGACGCGTCCGGGACGAGCCCAGCGTCCCTGAGTGCCCCTGGCAAGAGCTGCCCCGGGCTTGGCACTGCGCCTGCGAGCGCGGAGAGCGGGGCCTGCGGACGCGCGTGCTGTGTGCCCACGCTGTGTGCCCTGGGGCCACCCCTGACCCCCTGTGCCCCCGCGTGTCTTGTCTCTGAGTGGGACGATAACAGGATGCTTGTGAGGTGGGAATGAGAATCACAATGAATCGTGTTACTCACTTGGAACAGGAGCAGTAAGTGCTTTGCTCAGCAGGTATTTTTGCCTCTTTTTTTTAAATTTGGCTGCTCCAGGCCTTAGTTGCGGCATGCCGGATCTTTGGTTACGTCGTGCAGACTCTTCGCTCCTGCGTGTGGGATCCAGTTCCCTGATCAGGGTGGAACCAGGGCCCCTGCATTGGGAGCGTGCAGTCTTTGCCACTGGATCGCCAGGGGACTCCCAGCAATTTTTAAATCATTCATTCCATGGTAGTTAACGTTCCATCTACCTACATTTGGACGACACGAAGTCTGCCTGGCACATGGAGGGGCCCAGCTGTGGCCTTGCTTCTGTCGCCCACCGCCCTGAGCCTGTCTCCTCCCTGTGGTGGGGCCGTGGCCACACGGTTAGCCCGGCACCATCTCGGGTCGTGTTCGCCTTTGCGAGTGAGCACAGCTCCCCCTCCTGCCCCCAAAGGGCCCTGCTTAGCCCCGTGCGTTCAAGATAAAGGAGTACACGAGGTTCCGGCCTCCAGGGCGTCTGGGCAGGCAGGGGCAGCCAGGGTCGGGAGGGCTCTACCTGGCTCCCAGCCCTGGTCCTGAGGGAGAGGAGCCCCTGGCCAGGCAGGCCCAGCAACCAGCTGCTGTTGGCTTCCAGGCCCTGCTGTGTCGGCCGCTCGCTGCAGACTCAGTCCCAGGGGCCTCGTCTCCTTATCTAAAATGACAGATGCGTGAGGCATGTGCCCGTGTCTGGCCCCAACCACACTGCTGCCCTCGGTCAGCCCCCGTGATCAACACCCCAGGAGCAGGGTGGGGCGCCCACCTACCGAGAGGACAGGGGGCAGAGCAAGCAGGTCTGGGAGCCAGCAGTGGCCGGGGAGACCATCTGCCCAGAGTTAGGGTTCTGCATCTGTAGATGCAGCCTTCTTTCTGCAGATCAGGAAGCTGCCCGCAGAGGTTCTGCTTCTGTTTTGGGTCATGCAGCACCTTGCTGCCTGGCCCCGCACTGTGGCCTGAGTCTAACTCTGCCCTCCCTGTCTCAGGCCCCCAGGCAGGGGGCGAGAGGCCCTCCCCCACCAGCCAGCCAGGCCTCCGCTGTCCTCCCGTGACAGCTGGCGGGAGGACGCACCTACACTGTCCTGCCAGGGCCCCAGGGAAGGTCAGCTGGCTCAGGCCACAGGCAGCGCATTGGAAATACACAGGAAACTGTAATTAGATCAGTGAATCAGCAGCCTGCGTGGTGTGTGCACATAGTCTGACCACACTCTGACCACACGGTGTGTGCACACCCTCTGCCCCCAGCCTCTGTGCTGAGCAGTTGTTCTGTTTCCTTTCATCCTCTGAGCCTCTGAGGTGAAGGGAAGTGTTGCTCGCCTAACTCGCCCTGTGCTGACGTGGACTTTCTCTCGTCCCCGTGAACCTCCTGCTGGGAGCCAGCATCCACGCCTCCACGCCTCCCCACACCCCTGGCTGGAAACACCAGCTCTGTGTGCATGTGTGCGTGCACGTGTGTGTGTGCTTGCCAGCCTCTCACCATGCCCTGCGCACGCCTAGAGCCTTGCCTGGAACCCCTGGGGCGCGTCCCCTGGACGTGCCCGCTGTGTGTCTCGCCATGGAGACCCCTGCCGGCCAGCAGGAAGGTCTGGCGCTGGGCCCACACAGGTGCCGCCCGGCGCAGTCCCCAGTGTGTCGCTGCTGACCCACCCACGCACGGCTGTTGGGTGGCAGGTCCTTTTCTGTGGCAGAGATTCATAGAATGCACAGTTAGGTGCACCACCTTAACGGCTCTCAAGTGCTCAGGGCGCCCAGGACATCCCCACTGCGCACCTGTCCAGCTCCAGGACTCCTCATTGTGCACGCTGGAAGCTGTGTGCTTCCCTAGCCCCCGTTCTGCCCGAGCCCGACCACCTTGTGCCTCTGTGAGCGGGTCAGGGGCTTGGTCCTGTTGTGCTGTGCCTCCCTGAGCCCAGAGTCCTCCAGGTCTCTGTGTCAGAGCAGCATCAGCGCTGGTCTCCGCTGGGCTGGGTCACTCCATGTGGAGCGTCTTGCCGGCCCGGTCCTCAGACAGGCAGGCCGTTTGCTGCCAGACCGTGGGGGGGAGGCAGTCCACGGTGGCATCTCCCCACTGCCCTTCCTGCCCAGGGATGCAGACGCCTCTGTGCTCTGAGAACCAGGCGCCTGGAGCCCCACCTTCCCCGACAGTCCAGTGCCGACCGCAGGGCCGGCGTGCTCGACAGCCCCCGGGAGACAGGGAGGCAAGAGCACGGCTGGCTGAGGCTACAGGCAGGGCCAGCAAAGGGGCAGCCCAGCCAGGACCCCAGGCGAGGAGCCGGCCCCTTGCAGAGCCTGGGGTGGGGCCACTGGCCCCGGAGCCCCGTGCATGGGGCGGCCCTCTGCACGCCCCTCGTGAGGCTCAGCCTGTCTAGAGCACCGTCTGGGGCTGACACTGGGACCCTGGGTCCCTCACCCCCCCGGGGTGGGGCCTGGGCTGAGACTAGGGACTCTGGGTCCATCACCCCCTCCCCAGGGTGGGGTCTGGGCTGAGACTGGGACCCTGGGTCCCTCACCCCCCCGGGGTGGGGCCTGGGCTGAGACTGGGACCTTGGGTCCCTCACCCCCCCAGGGTGGGGTCTGGGCTGAGACTAGGGACTCTGGGTCCATCACCCACCCCCCGAGGTGAGGCCTGGGGCTGAGACTGGGGTGCTGTCGCTGCCCGTTCGGGCGCCGCACCTCCTGCAACACTTCTCCCAGTGTCTCTCCCAGCGCGGGGGCGGCTGACCCCAGGGAGGGAACGGGGCGGCAGGAGAGACAGGCGGCAGAGGCAGGGAGAGGAGCCTCAGAAGCAGC
>NW_011494757.1:1196839-1197727 GCF_000754665.1 Bison bison bison | reverse complement strand
CGGCGGGGAGCCCAGCCGCAGAAGCCTGGCAGGAAACGGGCAGCCCTGCGTCAACCTCCCACCTCCGAACTCAGCCCCGAGCCCGAAGGAGGAGCCTCGGCTTGCCTACCCTGGAGACGGAGGGAGACGGGGCACCCTGCCGTCCCTGGAGTCCACGCCACGGGCACCACCTGCAGGCACAGCCTCGTCTAGGGGAGGGAGGAACCGCTGTGAGAGCCGCCTGAGGCTGGCCAGGCCCAGAGGAGCCAGGGACCCTGCGTCCCATCTCTGCCAGACGCGGACGTTCAGCTGGAGTCACGAGCGGGCTGCTGCCATCCCCGCTACGATATTCCACGTCTTGCAGCCTTCGTGGCGCTCTCTGCGGGGCAGGCCCTGCACTGGGGTTTTCCACAGACCCCTCAGCGGATCCCAAATTGCCCAACGAGCGTTGGCGAAGGAGACTCAGTGCCAGAGACACAGTGCAGCCTCCACAGCGTGCAGGGCCCAGAGGAGTCCGGAGGAGCCCCTGGCCTGGGGGCTGCAGACGGACACAGAACCAGCAAGACCGGTGGGTTCACGCAGGGTGTGGGCTGGCCGCAGAGTGTGTGGGGCCTGGCAAGCTTCGGGGGTCAGGCCAAGGGCTCAGAGTGCCAGGTGGCCTCCCCTGGAAACTTCAGGGTGGGTGGGACCCCCATGCCAAACCGCAGGCCACCAGCTCCAAGGGAAACAGGCAGAGAGAAGCAGGATGCCCAGACAGCGGGGGAGGGCAGTGGGGACAGACGGCCACGCGCTGCCACCCCAGCAAGGCTGAGCGCACCCTCGCCCGGGGCCTGCAGGCTCTGCACCCTGTCCTAGGCAGCGCGTCCTCGGACGCCCAGCCCCCGGGCCCTGGCCCCCGGCCCCTGCCCT
>NW_011494757.1:1191752-1196054 GCF_000754665.1 Bison bison bison | reverse complement strand
CGCGGCTGGGTGGGCCACTCTCCCTCTGGTCTGTGTCCCCACCTGGAGCCACGCTGCAGGTCACGCGTGTGCCTCGGGCCCAGCCCAGGACACCCAGGACACACCCCAGGTGACACCCTCCTGCGAGGGGCCGTGGGGCACGTGGACGACCCTCCGCATGAAGACGGGGACGTCAGTCAGGCCACTGGTGCCGCGGGTTTGTGCCATTCGGACTCCTGCAGCGCAGGGGACCACTCACATCAGACCCTTCTCCATTCTCTACTGAGTCAGAATCCAAACCCGATCCCAAGGCTATTTCTGAAAAACCGGAAGAGAAACCAAGGAGCCATTTCATACACGACCGACGGACTGTTGTTTCCTGACTCCTGGGTGGAAGAAACCTGAAGCCGTCACCGCAGCCTGTGCTGAGCGGGTGTCCTTCCGCCCCAGCCAGGGGCTGGGGTCTCAGCCAAAGCGGAGGAAGATGGCACCAGGCCCGGGGTCGCTCCAGCCCCCACCGTGTGAGCCGGTGGAGAGCCCCTCCTGGCTGACCCGGACCCTTGGTGCTGCCCGAGGGGCCAGGTCTGCCAGCAGGAGCAGTATGCGTGGAGCGGGTGTGAGCGCTCTGAGACTCTGACCCAGGCCCTCCAGGCCTGTCTCCTAGCCTGTGAAATGGGGCCAAGACTGCCCTGCCTGTCTCAGAGGCCGCCGTGGCTTGCAGAGAAGGAACCCAGCCTGCCAAGGCAGGGCTGCAGCCCCGGGGGTCGTCCGAGCCCTCCTGGGGTGGAAGGCCCCCTCTTCCACCTGCTCCGGGGGGTGAGGGCAGAGCCGGGGGTCAGCAGCTGCCACGTGCTGCCCTCTCCCCGCAGAGCCAGTGGGGTGAGGAGGCTGGGGAGTGAGGCATGGGGCCAGCTGATGCATGTGGACCCTCAGGGAGGGAGCCAGTTAGCTGTGGCCTCAGGCTTGTCCTGCGCAGGGGCTGCGGGGTTGATGCTGAGTCCTGTTAGGGCTCGTGGGGTCCCATTAGGTCTCAGAGACCATCTGAGGCCGAGGGTGAGCCGGCCCTTCCCAGCGTCCTGCCCACTGACCTCTGCTGAACTCTGCTGACCTCCGCTCGGCTTCCCTAGTCCAGCCCCAGGGCACTCGGCTCCCAGGGACAGGGGGCAGCTGCTCTCCTCACGGCCCAGCAGGGTCACCTCCACCCATTCAGGACCAATGCCCTGGCCTGTCTGTGTGGTGCAGGCAGGTGGGGGGCCCTCTCGGGGCCAGGGAGCTGCGGCCTCCCCAGAGTATGTAAGGTTGCTCCTCATCTGTCCGCAACGGCCCTGCGTGCTCTCGTCATCTCTGTGCACACTCAGTCATGTCCGACTCTGCAACCCCACGGGCTGCAGCCCTCCAGGCTCCTCTGTCCATGGGGATTCTCCAGGCAAGAAGACTGGAGTAGGGTGCCGTGCTCTCCTCCAGGGGATCTTCCCAACCCAGGGATTGAACCCGAGTCTCCTGCGTCTCCTGCACTGTAGGCAGATTTTTTACCGTTGAGCCACCAGGGAAGCCCCTTATCATCACAGAATATGGCAGAAAAAAAGAAATACAGGCGGGAAAGGAAGAAAGCCCTCGTTTCTATGAGAATTACGTTGAATGCTCTCCAAAGCTTCCATGAGGCGAGTCCGGGAAAACGTTCTCCAGGAGAGGTGAAGACCGGTGGGAAACATCATACGAACGCTGAAGGACGCCGTGCAGGTCACTCACTGAGCGTCCCCTGGTCGCGGACCACTTTGGGGAAGTCAGGTCGGGGCCGCGGGCGCTGTGCCCGGGGGACGACTCCCCGCGGGCCGTGAGCTCCCGGGACATCCTTGGCCTTGCAGGCAGAGTCGCACTGGCTGGCAGTGGGCGCTCGATCAGGGAAAGGACTTCGGCTGGGCGGTGGTCAGGGCGTGCGCAGCTTGTACACAATACTCTGGGGGTTCTTCTCCCCGTGGCCTCCTGCGACCCGCCTGCCAGCCACGATCCCAGGCCTACGGGCACCATGGCCCTTGCCCTGCTCGAGGGCTTGGAGGGGGAGGTCTGTGTGTAACTGACCTCCACCAAACACACACACGTGTGCACACACACGTGCACATGCATACACATACACATGCGGCACACACATGCACACATGTACACACACACGTGTACACCTGTGCACACGCACACACGTACACAATGTACATGCACAGCACGCACACGCGAACACATACGCGTGCACACACACGTACACATACACATGTGTACACCTGTGCACATGCATACACGCATACAATGTACATGCACAGCATGCACACGCAAACACATACGCATGCACGTGCATGCACACGCACACATGCACACACGTGTACACATGCTCGCACACACGTGCACACACACCTGCACATGCATACACACATGCAGCACACACATGCACACACGTACACACACGTGTGCACATGTGCACATGTGTACACGCACACAATGTGCATGCACAGCATGCACACACACGCACACATGCAGACACGTGTACACATGCACGCACACATACGTGCACGCACCAGCTCTGCAGATACCTCCCTAAGTGGCAGGACAGAGCTGTGTGAGCCTCCCTCCCTGCGGGCCAGGCGCATCCAACCCCCAACCCACCACCGCCGCCACCACATGGCCCCTGAATCCAGCAGGGCCCTTCCCACCACCAGTGGGACTAAACCAGCTCCTTCCCAGGTGTGGGGCGTGGGCAAGCTTTCTGCTGGAATCCCTGCAGTCTCAGAAGGCAGGCTGCCGTGAGCCTCAGAGCCAAGTTCGCCCAGCCTCTTCTGGGCAGCCTGCTTGAGGCTGGACCCCAGGCCGGCTGCCCACCACCCCTCCCGGGCCACGGCCCGCGGTCATCCTTGCAGTCCCCTCTCAGACTCAGGCCTCTGCGTCTGGGGTGCTCTGCCTGCCCCACTCCACGCCCCCAGCCCAGGGCCCCTGATCCCCGCTCCCAGCCACCCAGCCCCAGGCCTGCCCCGCACAGACCCCTGCTGGCCAGCTGGCTCCCTCGGAGGCTGGGGGCTCCCCGCTTCACTTCATAACCGCCTGGTAATTAGCTTCATGACTTCACCGCCGTGCTTATAATAGCCTCCATTAAAGTTATGGGATTTTCAAGCCGTAATGGCTTCCAAAGTAATTAATGCACAACGGGTTTTATGTCTAAGTTTATTTTTAGAGCTTTCCTGCCTCTCCCTCCTTCCTACCATAGATGTTTTGACCAGATAGACTGGACGGGATCAGAGCATCGTCCCCCTCAGGCCGTTGCCTCTGTCCCCTCCTACTCCACGGGGGATCGGGACCTGCAGGGGGCTGCCCCCCAAGGGGTTCTGGGGCCTGACCCCCTTCCCCCACTCCTGTCTGGGTTCAGGCCTGGCCCCAGCACAAGCCGTCCCCTGTGGCCTCGGCAAGCACCAGGAGGAAGGGGATGCAGGAGGACTCAGAGAGCGGCGAGTGATCCCTGGGGGAGGCCACGGCGGGGGCCGGGTGCCCAGGCCAGGCCAGCTCCCACGGCCAGACGCCTGGAAAAGCCCCAGGGAACCCCACAACCCAAGGAGGCCTCCCTGTGTGGCCTGCGGTGGCCAACCAGACCAAGGTCCCAATCCAGTGTTTGGCGTCCTACCCAGGGGCTCGGCACTGGTGGGGCTGGCCGGGGAGGCGGCCCAACACCCAGACGGGCAGGCAGCGTAGCCTCTGGGCTCCTCCCGCGGGGCCGCGGCCAGGAGCGTGGAGGTAGCTCGGGGTCCAGGAACCCGCCCTGAGCCTGCATCGTTTGACCCCAAGGCCTATCCGCCATCTGCTCCAAGCAGGCCGTGCAGACAGGCCGGGGCGGCCACTGGCGCGCACCCAGCCGCCGGGAGGGCTGCAGGCTAGAGGACCAGGTCGGGAGGAGGGACGCAGTGCCTCCAAGAGTCCTGCTCAGCCTGGCTCTCAGCCAGGAGAGACGGCCGTCCGCCTGCCTGCGGCCTGGTGGGCGTGACCTTGGGGGCTCGGCCTGCCAGACGGGACACCTGGGGGGCCCACGCGCGGGGACAGGCGGGCTGCCCATGGCTGTCCTCCCCCCAGGCCGCCCCTGTGGACCCAGAGGTGTCTTGCAGGGCTCTCAGCACAGAAGTGGGGGCGGGGGAGGGGTTGACAGCTCCCAGGAGGCTGGGAGGCAGGGCGCCAATCACTCATCATGAGCTCAGCCGGCCCGGAGGGGAGCTGTCGGCACGCGACCCCCTCAGCTGACCCCCGAGCCCCCTCGGCTGGCCCCTGAGCTCCTCGGCTGACCCCCGAGCCCCCTCT
>NW_011494757.1:1184424-1191531 GCF_000754665.1 Bison bison bison | reverse complement strand
CCCGGCTGTGGCTCCAGCCTGGGCCCTGTCCCGTCCAGGCTTGCTGAGGGTGCACCCTCCCAGAGTCCACTTCCAAACACTACTGGCCAGTCCTCTGAGGACTCACTCGGCGCAGATGCCTTCATCCAGGCTGTGAAACGAGGTCCGAGCACAAGGCTGTGGCCGTCACAGCCACCTCAGCCTGAGCACTCTCTGTGTCCTCCCAGAGGCAGGCTGCAAGGCCCACGGGCGTTAAAGCCTTGGAAACTAGGTGCCCTCTTCATAAACGGGCCCGGGGGTAAGCCGGGGGAACCCAGGCAGGGGTGTCTGGACCGAGGGGGCACCGCCTGTCCTCGGCCCCACGGGGCGGCCCCCCAGGCCTCTGGCCAGCCTCTCTGTCCCTTCTTGCAGGTGTTCACCCCGCAGGGCTCCTGACCCACTGCAGACAGCACCCCTTCCCAGACTCCGGTCGGGCTGGACTCCGCAGAGCTGCGTCGGCAATGGGTGGGTTGAGCGGTCAGGCCCGTGGGCTGGCGTGCGGCTCCCCGTGGCCCCGTGCCTGGCCCACCCGGCCCACTCGTGTGCTTTTCTCCCTCTGCGGCCGCTGCCCAGCTCACGAGGAGCTGTGGGCCCAGCCAGCCTTGGAGATGCCGAAGCGACGGGACGTCCTCGCCGTCGTGCTCATCGTGCTCCCCTGGACACTGCTGGTCACCGTGTGGCACCAGAGCACCGTCGCGCCCCTGCTCGCCGCACGCAAGGGTGAGTCCCGCCCCGCCGGGAGACCGCAGCCTGCAGGCCTGAGTCTCCTGACGGGGTGACCACAGCCCGGAGGCCTGAGTCTCCTGACAGGGTGACCGCAGCCCGGAGGCCTGAGTCTCCTGACGGGGTGACCGCAGCCCAGAGGCCTGAGTCTCCTGACGGGGTGACCGCAGCCTGGAGGCCTGAGCCTCCTGACAGGGTGACCGCAGCCTGGAGGCCTGAGCCTCCTGATGGGGTGACCGCAGTCTGGAGGCCTGAGCCTCCTAACAAGGTGACCACAGCCTGGAGGCCTGAGTCTCCCTTAACAGGGTGACCACAGCCCGGAGGCCTGAGCCTCCTGACAGGGTGACCGCAGCCCGGAGGCCTGAGTCTCCCTTAACAGGGTGACCGCAGCCCGGAGGCCTGAGTCTCCTGACGGGGTGACCACAGACTGCAGGCCTGAGCCTCCTGACAGGGTGACCACAGCCTGGAGGCCTGAGTCTCCTGACAGGGTGACCGCAGCCTGGAGGCCTGAGCCTCCTGACAGGGTGATCACAGCCTGGAGGCCTGAGTCTCCTGATGGGGTGACCGCAGCCTGGAGGCCTGAGTCTCCCTTGATGGGGTGACTGCAGCCTGGAGGCCTGAGTCTCCTGACGGGGTGACCACAGCCCGGAGGCTGAGTCTCCCTTAACGGGGTGACCGCAGCCTGGAGGCTGGAGGCCTGACTCTCCCTTGACGGAGTGGCCACAGCCTGGAGGGCTGACTCTCCCCTGATTGGCCAGTGGGGACCTGGGGCCGACTTGGCTGATGACTGCACCCTTGGGGGCTGACCTGGGGCTCGGATGGTGCCATGCACCCAGGCTCAGAGCCTCGCGGGCTTTCTTCTGCACCCACGCCCAGGACATGCACCACGGAAGGGCTGGGGGGGTACACCATGGGAGGGCTCAGGGGTGGTGGGCGTGCACCATGGGAGGGCTAGGGGGTGCATACCCCACAGGAGGGCTGGGGGGTGCAGCATGGGAGGGCTCAGGGTTGGGGGGCATGCACTGTGGTAGGGCTTGGGGTTGGGTGGTGGGATTTCCAGCCTGTGTTACTGAAAGCCTTTCAGGGCGAGTGTCTTCTTTTCCTGGTCAGGAAGCCCTGACGCAGCCCCCAGCCCCCAGAGCAGGCAGGGCCAAGAGCCCCAGTCTGGTGCGGGCAGCCCTCACCGTGACGCTTCAGGCTGCTCATCACTGCAGGGGCCTGAAGCTTCCTCCAGGAGGACTGGGCCGAGCGTGGCTCAGCGCCCACCGTCTGTCGGGCGCCTGGAGCTCTCCCAGCATTTCCTCCCCTCGCTCCTTGGTGCTTTATCTTTTTTTGGCTGAGCTGAGTGGCTCGTGGGATCTTAGTTCCCTGAGCAGGGACTGAACCCAGCCCATGGCAGTGAGAGCGCCAAGTCCTAACCCTGGACCGCCAGGGAGCCCTGCTGCTTGTCCTTGTAGAGCCGTCACCGCGGCACCTCACGAGGTCTGTCGCGTGGGATGTAACACCACGTGCTTCTGTTCTCAGCGGCGCTTTGGGCTCAGGGACGCCAGGCTGCCGCGCTCAGCACGGCCGGTCATGCCTAGAGACGGGACTTGGCGCCCTGGCCCCAGGGCAGCCGCGATGGTGACACAGGCAGCACCAGAGGGCGATGGGGGCCCTGAGGACCGGAGGCGGTGGCAACCCTGACCCAGTCTTAGGCTCGCAGACCCTCCAGGGCGCAGAGCTGCCTGCGGGGGTGTGATCACAGGGCAGGGGGAGGGGGGGGACGCTCAGGGTCCTTCCCTAGCCTTGGGCTCCAGAGCTCTGCTCGCGGCAGGATACACTAACCCTTATTTATGTCCTGGTCTGCAGCTGCTCTCTGGAAGCTTGTTTTCTTTTCCCAGTTTGACTTAAAACTCCTGCAGAAAGTCCCCTTGGTTGCCTGTGCCGGTCTCCCCACCCTGCACCCGCAGCCCGGGGGCAGGCTCCCACCTGGGCTGTGTGTCCCCAGTGGGGGTCATTAGCCCGTGGGAACTCTCCGAGAGCCGGGGACTTGTATGTCACCGCGGAGCCCAGTGCCCAGCCCCAGGCCAGCACCCACATCCACACCTGCGTGCTGACTAGAGCTGTAGGAAGCCCAGCCTCCCGGGACCCCCTTCACCCCCTGCACGGGATTGCCCCCACTACCCTTCCCATAGTTGGACGTCTTACTGTCCGCCTCTGCAGTGTTCCGAGCCCCTAAACCCACATGGAACCTGGATAAAGGAGATGCAGTTATCAGCTCCCCTTCGCAGCTGCCAGTAGTGACCAGAGGCCAGGCCCCTGGCTCAGGGTCCTGTGGTTAGTGCAGAGCTGGCCGGGTCTGAGCCTCGGAGCTCGGACCCCAAGGTCTGGCCTCCGACCATCCCACCTCCTGCTGAGATCGCCCCGGAGCAGCGAGCACCCAGAGTCCTTCACGTGGCCAGACAGGCCTCGGTTGGGGGCGGGGGGCGCTTTCAGAACGGGAGGGGTGTGGGCTGGTCCCCCCATGAGGGGCTGCTGGCTCCCCACGGGGATGCAGATAAGGGAGAAAGCCTGGCCATCAGAGCTGCCCTGGCGGGAGCAGGGCACCTCCAGGGGCTCCCATGCCTGCGTGTCATGGAGGTGGGCCTCTGCCCGGCTCCACACACACCCCTCCTGGGCGCACGGCTGGGCAGGGGCACAGGCAAGGCCCCAGGGGCTGTGAACGCATGACAGGAACGTGCATGTGAGGAGACACACAGGCCCAGAGGAGCCGAGGCGGGTCTCCACCCCGCCCTTTGGCCCAAACATGGGACATCGACGGTCAGAAGGGATGGGCTCGGGATCCAGAAGCATCTTGCCCACCATGGACAGCCCCCAGGACAGAGTGCTGTGGTGAAGCCCCACACTCCACAGCGAGGTTCGGGAGCTAGATTCTGGGTCAGGCCCCAGAGCGCCTTTGGGGCAACCCCCACAGGTCCCTTCCCCCCGGGGGAGCAGGAGGGGGACAGGGAGGGGAGGACGGGGGCAACGGCCTGAGAGGGAGGCTCTGATCCTGTCCAGTCTATCTGGAACCCAGGTGAGGTGCTCCTGGACTCTGAGGCCACAGGTCGCATGGCACCAAAGCACTAAGGTTGCCCCAGGCAGGAGCGCTAGTGCCCCAGGCTCCTCAGCAGCTCTGGGGAGAAGGGCGCGGGCAGTGTGGTGGGCGCTTCGCCACACAAAGCCTGGCACAGACGGGAGCCCCGGGTGCGATGCTGCAGCTTGGCCAGCTGCCCTTAAACCGCTCAGAGCTGTCGAAAGCCAGGCATAGGGGTCAGAAAGAGGAGGACCCAGGGCGAGGGTGTCAGGCAGCCAGCCTTAACCATCAGCGGCAGCCCCCAGGACCCCAGAGAGGTGTGCACTGACTCTCCCACAGGAGCAGAGGAGAGCCGGGCGGGCTGGTACCTGTACCCAGTACACCTGCACCCAGTACCTGTACCCCAGTATTCCTGTACCCAGTACCTCTGTACCCAGCATCTGTACCCAGTACCCCTGTACTCAGTACTTATACCAAATACTCCTGTACCCAGTACCTTTGTACCCAGTGCTCATACCCAGTACCCTTATACCCAGCGTCGGTACCCAGTACTCCTATACCCAGTACCCCTGTTTCCAGTACCTGTACTCAGTACCCCTGGAATCAGTACTTATACCCAGTATTTCTGTACCCAGTACCCTTCTACCCAGTACCATTGTACCCAGTACTTATATGCAGTACTCCTTACACAGTACCCTGTACCCAGTACCTCAGTGCTATACTCAGTACCCCTGTATCCAGTACCCTGTACCCAGTACCCCTGTACCCTGTACCCAGTACCCCTGTACTCAGTACCTTATCCAGTACCCCTGTTCCCAGTACCACTGTACCCTGTAACCAGTACCTCTACCCAGTACCCCATACCCAGTACCTTACCCAGTGCCCCTATGCTCAGTACCTTATCCAGTACCTCTGTACCCAGTACCACTGTACCCAGTGCCTCTGTGCCCAGCACTTGTGCCCAGTGTCCCCACACCCCCTCCTCTGATCTGCAGATGACAGTGGTGACCCCCGGCGCGAGGCGCCCCCTGGCACGGACCCCAGGGAGTACTGCATGTCCGACCGGGACATCGTGGAGGTGGTGCGCACAGAGTACGTGTACACGCGGCCCCCGCCCTGGTCTGACACACTGCCCACCATCCACGTGGTGACGCCCACCTACAGTCGCCCGGTGCAGAAGGCAGAGCTCACTCGCTTGGCCAACACGCTACTGCACGTGCCCAACCTGCACTGGCTGGTGGTGGAGGATGCGCCGCGCCGCACCCCGCTGACGGCACGCCTGCTGCGCGACACCGGCCTCAACTACACGCACCTGCACGTGGAGACGCCACGCAACTACAAGCTGCGGGGGGATGCGCGTGACCCGCGCATCCCCCGGGGCACCATGCAGCGCAACCTGGCGCTGCGCTGGCTGCGGGAGACCTTCCCGCGCAATTCCAGCCAGCCTGGCGTGGTGTACTTTGCGGACGACGACAACACCTACAGCCTGGAGCTCTTCGAGGAGGTGCGGGTCGCGGATACACAGACCAGTACCTGTACTCAGTACCCCTGGGACCAGTACTTATACCCAGTACTCCTGTACCCAGTACCCTTGTACCCAGTACCATTGTACCCAGTACTTATATGCAGTACTCCTTACACAGTACGGAGTACGCGGATATGCAGACCAGGGAGGGCGGGGAACCTGGCGAAGGGGGAGGAGGCCTGCATGGGCTCCCAGACCGACCAACCCACCGCAGCCCTGGCTTCAGGCACTGTCTGGAGGAGGGCTTCCAGTGGCGGAGGGGAGGAGGGTTCCCCGTCCACCTTCAGTGTCCCCCCAACTCCCATCCCCCGAGTTTGGGAATCAGGACAGTGGGGGAGGGGAGGGAGTCATTTCAGACTCTAAATCGGGGAGACAGAGCTTTTGCAGCAAAGGACAAAGCACAGGTCACGTGACAAGGGAAGCACCAGCTGCTTGCAGGGTGGCCTTGCTCACAGCCCTGGCCAGTCCTCTGCAGACGCCCGCCCTGGGCGGCCCAGGTGTCCTGACTCTTCTCCCCTCTAGATGCGCAGCACCAGGAGGGTGTCTGTGTGGCCCGTCGCCTTCGTCGGTGGCCTTCGGTACGAGGCCCCGAGGGTCAATGGGGCAGGGAAGGTGGTTGGCTGGAAGACGGTGTTCGACCCCCACCGGCCGTTTGCCATAGACATGGCGGGATTTGCAGTCAACCTGCGGCTCATCCTGCAGCGGAGCCAGGCCTACTTCAAGCTGCGTGGCGTGAAGGGCGGCTACCAGGAGAGCAGCCTGCTGCGCGAGCTCGTCACCCTCAGCGACCTGGAGCCCAAGGCGGCCAACTGCACCAAGGTGGGCGCCCGCCAAGCTCGCAGCGCGGCGCAGGCCAGCTCCTGCCCGCGAGGCTCCCTGCTAATCAGGGACCTGCACAGCCAGTGGACAGCCAGCCTCCCTCCAGGGTGGCGGGTCTGTGGCCCTTCAGGCAGCCACACTAAAGGTGGTCAGGGGGACGAGGAGGGGGCCCCCAGGCAGGCAGAGCCTAGGAATGAATTCCTCCCTCACCACGCATCAGCTGGGCTCCGTACTTCCATGCCAGACACACCTACATGTGTGCACACACATGCACACGTGGGCACATGTGTACACATGCACACACACACATGCCAGTGCACATGCACCGACACGCACAGACACGGGCACATGTGTGTGCATGCATGTGCACACGCCCATGCACGTGCACACGAGCACGAGTGTATGTGCCCAGTACACACGCACACACAGGCGTGCACACACATGTTCGTGCATATGCTCATGCACACACATGCATAGATACGTCTTCCTACCAGTTTGGACTTCTCCAGTTGGGGACCAGGCTGGCACTTAGCTGAGCTGGAGGCCCCAGAACTGTCTCCCTCAAGATCCATCAAAAAGCACAGGGGAGGCTGAGAAGCAAGAGGAAAACTTGGGACCACTTTCTCTCTTCTTTGTAGCTGCAGATTTTCTGTTTCCAATAGATATTGTGAAGGCAGCCTATGTACAAAGAGCAAGAATGAGGGGGTAGGCAGAAATACAGAACAATGGAGAAAGTCTTGCTGGAACAGGGCTGGAGGGGAGGGGCAAGGGTGGGAGGGCGAGGTCGGGGCCGGCCCCATGTGGTCTTATGTCTCTGGACACACAGATCCTGGTCTGGCACACGCGGACCGAGAAACCAGTGCTGGTGAATGAGGGGAAGAAAGGCTTCACTGACCCCACGGTGGAGATCTGAGCCCCGGACACAGGTAAGGGGATGCGAGCCGGTGACACCCTGATCAGCCCC
>NW_011494757.1:1183133-1183987 GCF_000754665.1 Bison bison bison | reverse complement strand
TCATGACAGTCACGGCAAAGGCCCCATGGAGTGGAGGAGGCAGAGATGAAGTCAGTAGGTGGCAACCTCCCCGCACACCTGGGGCCCCCAGCTGGGTCCCCGCACACCTGGGCCTCCCAGCTGGGTCTCTGCACAGCTGGATCCCCACACAGCTGGGTCCCCACACAGCTGGGTCCCTGCACACCTGGGCCCTTCCTTGCTGCTTGGAGGCCTTCACCTCACAGCACCGCCTCGTGACGGCTCCCTGTCTCCCCATCTCATTCTGGCCACAAACCTGTCCTCGTATGAGGCCCTGCTGGGTGGACTCACCCGGGCTCTGTCTGCATGGTTTCCTCCTCAGTTGAGGTAGAAGCGTGGACTCCAGATTCTGGCCCAGTTCCCAGGCTCCCGTTTCCCTCATTTTCTTCATCTGCTAAATGGGTTGTTGGGGCACCAGAAATAGTCTCTGGCACTGCCCAACTGCTGCTGCTTTTATTTGGTCCTTAAAAATCCTGTACTGAAGTAGTTCACAGGCTCTATTTACGCTTTAGAGATACAGGAACGAAACTCAGAAAAGCTGAGTGGATTGTGCCAGTAACCCGCACAGCCAGGCCCTTCCTGAGCTGGAGGCTTGCTGTGAGTGGGGCTCTCTTGGTCTTCAGGCCTCGGAGTCAGGCTGCAGCTTTTGTGCCTCGCTGGCAACAGCCCAACTGCAGGAGACCGCGGGGGTCATGACCCTGAGCATGGCAGATCACCTGGGCCACGACCAGACCACAGTGGGTCAGACAGAGCACGCTCCCAGCTCCTCGGGCGTCTGGGGGGGCCCCGTGGACCCCAGCTCCCAGCGGCCCCCTCACGCTGCTCCCTCGCTCTCT
>NW_011494757.1:1181447-1182714 GCF_000754665.1 Bison bison bison | reverse complement strand
CGGGCGGTGTCCTCCCCGCCCCGGGCGGGGCTTTGGCCTAGCGGAGGGGTCGACAGAAGGGCACGGAGGTGACCTGAACCCAGAGGGCGGGAGACCGAGCCCAGACTGCTGGCAAATCGTGACTTACACACAGAGTGGGAAGCAAAACCTCGCTTATCCCAAATGGGGCGCACAGTCAGCTGGCCTCCCGTCCCTCCCCATCCCCCCCAACCACGCAGCCTCCCGCCAGGAGGGAGGCGCTGGTCCCCCTGCCTTCCCCGCGGGCCAGCCCTCTGCCAGCCCCCTCTCATGCTCCTGACGGCTGGAAGCACAATTTTCATCCCCTGAGAGGCAGAGGAACGGCTCGCGCCCCGCCCGAAACAGGTGTTTACTTTTAACGCTAACAGCCCCCACCCTCCTGAAACTTGCCGGATGGGCCCGAGGGCTGTGGAGAGCCCGCTCCTGGGTATGGGGGGGCCGTGGCCTCAGCGCAGCGACCCAGAGTGCCAAGCAGCATCGCCGCCTGTGCTGAAGGGAGTTTACCTCCTCACCATGGTCAGGAGAGCATCCCACAACCCCCTACCCAGAGCCCTGAGCCGCCTTGCAGGGCCCGGGAACCACGGGGGTAACAGTGACCAGCTGAGTGGGTGAATTTGCGCCGGGCACCGTGGCCTCGCTCACGGGACCAACCCTGGACGCTGGGTCAGCTCGCCTGGCTGGACAACTGTCTTGGCCAGAAGGCCAGGGCTGGTTTTCAGGAAATTGGTGATGAACCACGAAACGGGATCGTCTCTTTTTGTTTCTTTTTGGCAGATACTAGTTCAGTTGTTCACCTAACACCCTCTCTTCGCTGCATGTGTATTTATTTAGTTATAACCCTGGTGGACTGCAGCTTCCGTCTTCGTTGGGAATGAGTTCGTTATGAGCCATGGTTGGGTCGGTGACCACAGCTTGTTTGCTCCCCCGTCGGGAGTGGGGGGCGGGGCAGAGCCCGGAGGACACAGTGGGGAGGGCGGCCCCCACAGCTGCACCGTCGTCTGTTTTAATTTAACTGTATTTAATTTGTTTCGAAATTAAAAGTCAACTATGGTTTTTAACCGTCTTAACCCTCCTCCACCCTGCCTGCTTTCTCATCACTTAAGCGCCCAGCCTGTACTGTGAGGTGCCCCTCTGGACACTCCCTGCTCCAGGTGCCACGTGGGCCCCGAAAGCCTTGGGGTCACCTCCCACGAGGACACGAACACAAAGCCCTGGCGCTGCAGACGCCATCCGCACCAGGAGGCGGACA
>NW_011494757.1:1180615-1181347 GCF_000754665.1 Bison bison bison | reverse complement strand
GCGTGGCGGGGTGAGCTGCTGGGCCAGGTACGGGGTTTGAGAGGAGCTGAGGAGAGCCAGACAGAGCAGAGAGCTTTGTCCATCGCTCCAGGCAGACTGCAGGGGTCCACGCGGCGACAACAGTGTGGGGTCATGTGACTCACACACTCACGGGAGGTGAGCAGCCAGCGGCTGGGGCCCCTGAGCTCAGACGGGGATGCATGTTGCGGAGAACAAGCCTGAAGGCTGTTGACAAGCCCTTCATGCACGGCCTCAGCAGCAAGTACAGACGGAGTGGGAGGAGGCCTGGGAGGGCCTCAGTTGCCCAGCACTCAGAGGCTGGGTGAGCAGCAGGGCATGTCCTGCCTAGGTGCTTGGACAGACAAGCTGGGGTCACCGGGCAGGGAAGTCATGAAGATGGGTGGAGCCAGGGACCTCGCCCAGGAAGGGCTGCGTGTCAGGTGGCACAGGGCCATGCAGGGCATGCTCACTGCAGACCCCAGGCATGCCCGGGTGGACTCGCACCCACGGGCCTCATGGGGCCTGGCCGGGGCCTCGGCTCCTGGTGCTCAGCTCTGAGCTTCCCGCGGAACACGGGGCAGGAAGGGCTGGTTAGTTTGGACGAGATCAGGACGTGCTCTGGATACCTCCCCGCTGCCCGCCATGGCCCACAGGTTCGTTTCAGTGAGCTCCACTGTCTGCCTCCAGCAGGACCACGGGGTTCAGCCCGCCGTGACCGTCTGCCCGTGCCCC
>NW_011494757.1:1180061-1180339 GCF_000754665.1 Bison bison bison | reverse complement strand
GGGGCGGCACACTGGTGCCCCCGGGAGACCCGAGCCGTGTCCCACTCCCGGGAGGAATCCGCCCTTGGACTGGGGCTATTACAGAAGAGCCTCCGTTGGTGGCAGAATGCAGGTCCGTGAGAACGCGCGCCCGCCGGCCCAGCCGCCTCCTGCCCACCAGACGGTCTGCATTCCCCACCAGCTGGGCTGACTCTGTGCCCAGCCCCACAAGCCCGTGTCTCAGCTCCCCGCACACAGACCGAGTCAGAGAGACACTGCCAAGCAGGCCTGGAATCAAC
>NW_011494757.1:1179637-1179866 GCF_000754665.1 Bison bison bison | reverse complement strand
CTTGGCAGATGGGCCCTGAGGGCAGCTGACTCTGGGGGGTGGGGTGTCAGACACGAGAGCAGGGGACGCTGGACAGGCGGCCTGGGAGTGGGAGGAGGGGCTGCCAGACTTTCGGAGCACAGGGTGGGCTTGGTCCAGCCGGCCTTCTGGAAGAATCGCTTGCCTCCTGTGCTCCCCACGAACAGGACGAGGGCAGGCGGCTGGAGACCATGGCGGGGGCGGCGGGGGG
>NW_011494757.1:1178705-1179537 GCF_000754665.1 Bison bison bison | reverse complement strand
GCAGAGGACTCACCCCTGGGCACACCCTGGGGTCTGGATGCACATGTGGGAGGAGGCTGCCCGGCCCCGCCCACCCCCCCAATTCCCAAGAGCAGTGGCCTTTCCTCTCAGTGGATGCTTCGTCACGTGGAGCGGGGAGGGAACGAGTGGATGCAGGAGGTGAGGCCCAACTCTCAGATGCGACCCTGGGGAGCGCAGAGGAGGCCGCAGGCTCTGCACTGCACTGGCGTCCTCCCAGGATGGCAGAGAGACCTGGGCAGGTCGTGAAGGGACAGCGGGCTCCCCCCACCCTCCATGGACAGCACGTGCGCCCCAGCTCAGAGCTGGGGCCACAGGGACGAGGGCACGGCTGGGCCAGGGGCAGAGAAGCAAGCACTCAGGAGCCGGGCCCCACCAGCCCCCACAGTGAACAGTCCCCGTCTGGCCCAGGGGAGCGGGAAGGCGCTCCGGGAGGGAGGGCCCCTCACCCTCTCCTCGAGCCTCCGGTCCTGCAGGGCAAGGGTGAACTGCAGCCGCAGGCAGACTCCCAAGGGCGGCCGGAGCAGGCACAGGCCGGTCAGCGGTCAGCGGGGTCTCGGGCCTGGGCGGCTCAGTGCACGTACTCGTGCTGGCCCAGGTTGGGCGTGTCCACGAACTGGATTATCCGTTGCGCCATCTTCTCTTCAAAGACGATGATCTGGGGGAGATGGCCAGCCTGTCTCCGGGCGGAACGTCTGTCCTCTCCCGCCCACCCAGGCCCCCTGGGAAACGCGGCGGGGCAGGGAGGGCGGGGCTGAGGAGGGGTCCCAGGGGACAAGCCCCCACCTTATTTAAGCCTACGTCCAGCCAGGCG
>NW_011494757.1:1176796-1178402 GCF_000754665.1 Bison bison bison | reverse complement strand
TGCAGCTGCCCCCGCAGGGTGCTCGGCTCAGACTGGACCCCAAGTCTTGGCCCTGAGAAGCCCGCCCAGTGCTCTCCACCAGGGACGCCACGACGGAGAGCCTGTGGGCACACGCGGTGTGCACGCCCCGGTGGGGGATACACACCTCCAGCTTCACAAAGGTGTCATAGGGGGAGTCCAAGACAGACAGGGCTCCCAGGAAGAACGCAGGGAACACGGGCTCCTCCGTCAGAGGTTTCCACTTGTCTGCAGTGAACCTGCGGGCAGACGGACAGGGAGGGGCCCTTCACGGGTCGCCTGTGTCCAGAGCCCCCGCCCGCCCTATGGCCTGTGGCAATGGTTGGGGAGGGGGTCCCAGGGACCCCGGGGCGGGGCGGAGCAGGGCAGGGGCGAGGCAGGGCAGCGTCTTCTGCCCTCGGGTGGCATAGGGCAGGACAGACCTCTGCAGAAAGCTCCTGTCCATCTCCAGGCTGTAGATTTTGAATTTTTTCAGGGGAGAATCGTTCAGATAGACATTTCCAATGATACCTGTGGGAAGGGGTCAGGACACTGGGCGAGGAGGGCCGACAGGGGCCCAGCGGGCCAGGCACATACTTGGACTGCTTCCGGAAAGTTCCAGAAAAGACTCCCCTCCCCGGAGAGGCCAGCTCCCCAGGGGGCTCTTCACACACTAATTTCTTCCCTGCCATCCCAAAGCCCTGCGAGCCAGCGGGTGGAGTCTGCCAGCCCCAGGCTTCTGGGCCTTCTGAGGGCCCGCCTGGGCTGGCCTCTGTCTCTGGGCCTTCTAATGGGGCGCCCGGTGGCATCTGCCTCTGGGTCTTCTGGGGGTTGCCCGGGGTGGCTATGAGGGGGCCCGAGGTGGCGTCTGCCTCTGGGCCTTCTGGAGGGCACTCCCTTTGGGGTTGAGGCTTTCAATAGGAAAGGAGACCCAAATGACGGGTTTGACCAGGACATCTTAGCCTGCAGCTACTGAGGTCAGTGTTCTGCGGCCCAGATGGAGCAGACCAGTGACCCGGCCAGGGACCCCAGGAGGACGGGGGAGCAGGGGAGGCCATGGCTGCAAGCCTGAGGGAGGCCCCAGGGGTCTGGGGGGTTCTCATCCAGCTCCTATCTCAGACTGCATGAAACCCCGCGGGTTTGATAGATAAGAAGAGAGAGAAGGTTCAGAAAGCCCCCAGGACTCACCCCTCCAGGGTCCCTCAGGACTCACCCCCTCCAGGGGCTCCTAGGACTAACCCCCTCCAGGGTACCCCAGGACTTACCCTTCCAGAGGGACCCCAGGACTCACCCCGCCAGGGCCCCCCAGGTCTCACCCCTCCAGAGGCTCCCAGGACTCACCCCTCCAGGGTACCCCAGGACTCACCCCTCCAGAGGGACCCCAGGACTCACCCCTCCAGAGGGACCCCAGGACTCACCCCTCCAGAGGGACCCCAGGACTCACCCCTCCAGGGGTCCCTAGGACTCATCCCTCCAGAGGGACCCCAGGACTCACCCCTCCAGAGCTCCCAGGACTCACCCTTCCAGGGTACCCCAGGACTCACCCCTCCAGGGTACCCCAGGACTCACCCCTCCAGAGGGTCCCCAGGACTCACCCCTCCAGAGGGAC
>NW_011494757.1:1174468-1176696 GCF_000754665.1 Bison bison bison | reverse complement strand
CAGGGTCCCTCAGGACTCACCCCCTCCAGGGGCTCCTAGGACTAACCCCCTCCAGGGTACCCCAGGACTTACCCTTCCAGAGGGACCCCAGGACTCACCCCGCCAGGGCCCCCCAGGTCTCACCCCTCCAGAGGCTCCCAGGACTCACCCCTCCAGGGGTCCCCAGGACTCACCCCTCCAGGGGGACCCCAGGACTCATCCCTCCAGAGGGACCCCAGGACTCACCCCTCCAGGGGTCCCTAGGACTCACCCTTCCAGGGACCCCCAGGACTCACCCCTCCAGAGGGACCCCAGGACTCATCCCTCCAGGGGTCCCTAGGACTCACCCTGCAAGGGACCCCCAGGACTCACCCCTCCAGAGGCTCCCAGGACTCACCCTTCCAGGGGGATCCCAGGACTCATCCCTCCAGGGGCTCCCAGGACTCACCCCTCCAGGGGGACCCCAGGGCTCATCCCTCCAGGGGCTCCCAGGACTCACCCCTCCAGGGGTCCCTAGGACTCACCCCTCCAGGGGTGCCTAGGATTCACCCCTCCAGAGGGATCCCAGGACTCACCCCTCCAGGGGCTCCAGGAACCCCCATCCACCCTGGAGCCCCTGTGGCACAGCCCCGTGCCCCGCGGTGCTCCTGTGGGGAAGGCCAGGCGGGCGGCACCAAGACCCACCTTTGCGCTGCTGGTCGATGTTGTCCCCGTAGTTGACTCTCCCGCAGTTCTCCACCAGGATCCTCAGCGTCGTGAACCCCTGTGGGCAGCACAGGGCGCCCTGAGGAAGCCCCAGCCGCCCCTCGGGCTTTCTCGGTGGCGCCCCAGTTCTCCCTGAACTCTGAGCACGGGACAGGGTCCCTGATCACAGAGCCACACTCACCCCACCTCTGTGGCAACCCCCAGTCCCGGCCCCCTTCCGGCCCCCGCCCGGACAAACCTGGACCGTGGGGATGACGATCGTCTTCTTCTTGTAGTCGAGGGTCCCCAGGAAGAACGTGTTCAGGAACACCTGCCCAAGGAGCAGGTGCGGGCCACAGCGTCGGCGGGGTCCTGGGGGTCCCGGCCCGGTACGCAGAGGGGAGGGCCCAGGGGTGGGGAGGAAATGGAGGCGGCGGTGTGGGGCCATCTCCACATGTGGGAGCATCTGGGTGCGGGGTTGCCCCTACCTGTCCCCGGTCACGCACAAGGGCAGTGAGGACGCCGGACGCAGTGATTGTGGTCTCGTACAGCGTGTACCCGAAGGACTGCCCGCTGCCCCCGTTGATCGGGAGGTTCTCCATGTTGACCGGGTGCTCCGAGGTGACCGGCTGCACGGACAGGAGACGGGGGTGAGGCTGACTGAAAGAGGCCACCTCGCCTTCCAGGGCGCGGGGCACAGGGTGCGGGCGGCCTCGTGGGGTCAGCACATGGGGCGTGGTAAGGATGACCGCTTTCTATTTGCTGTCACTTGGGCAAGTGCCACAGTCCTGTCTGATTCCTCATCAGGGTCAGGGGACAGGGACAGAAGGAAGCTGAGCACAGGGGCCTGGGGCTCAGGGTGGACCCCGCCTCGGCCCCCTTGCTCCTCCGTGCTCCTCCTCTGGCTCCCTGCATCCCTACCCCCTCCTCCGTGCTCCTCCTCTGGCTCCCTGCATTCCCTCCCCCCTCCTCCGTGGCTCCTCCTCTGGCTCTCTGCATCCCTCCCCCCTCCTCCTCCCGTCAGCTTCTCCTCTGCACTTTGAGCTGAGACCAGGGTGGAGCCCCGTGGAGACTTGTTCTCTTCATCCTCCAGCTCAGTAGCTGCAGGAAGCTCAGAGTGTCTATGGGCCCAGCTGCAGTCCACAGTCCGTGGTGGGGGATGAGGCCCTGAGCCCAGGGCCCAGCTTGCACTCACCAGCTCCAGGAAGTTCAGGGCATCCCACAGGGACACGTAGAAAGCTGGAGTCACTGGGTCATACGCCGTCTTGGGAAGAAGGTCGGGCGGGACGGGAAGAGGGGCCCCTGCACCACAAGCAGACGGTGGGCGTCCCCAAAGGACCCGACAGTCACTGCGCCCCCAGCCACCACTGGCCCCAGCTCCTGCCCACACACAGCAGAGCACACCCCTGCCAGCCACACAGAGAACCCCCAGGAAGATGAGGGCTGGACAGGGCTTGCTTCTCACACTCTTCGAAACATAGACACCTGTGAGGAGGTGAAGCTGGCAAGACCCCTACTCAGATGACAACAGTCGCTCATACTTCCCTGTCCTTTCTAGGAAGTTC
>NW_011494757.1:1172200-1173802 GCF_000754665.1 Bison bison bison | reverse complement strand
GGGAGGGGAGGAGGAGGGGAGGACGGTGCGACGGAGGGAGATGTGGGAGGATGGTGAGGGGGAAGGGGAGGAAGCCAGTTTCCTGAGGTCTCAGAGCAGCGGCCAGCATGCAGGTACCTGCCATGGAGCCGAAGAACTCCCGGAGCTTTGTGTACTTGGCTGTGTAGTCCCCGGCCTCCGTCAGCACTGCATCGTAGTCTGCAAGACACCAGACAGGCCCCAGGACAACGTCTCGGGAGGAGGCGGGCTCAGCAGTGGGCTCCTCGCCCCAGCAATGCCACAGGCAAGATGCTTGACGTGAGCCGCCCGTCAGTCAGAATGCCACACACACTGAACACGTGGACGGCCCCAGAGTGTCCAGACCCCACTCAGCAGGCGGGAGGCCCCCAAGGGCCACCCCTCCTGGCCTGGGCTGTGCTTCCTTCCCCAGCCAACTGGTCTCCCACACCCTGGAAGCTTCGGTGACAGTCCGGACAAAACCTCGCCTTCACATGGGAGGTGCCAGCCGCTGTCCCCGAGGGACACCCCTGGAGTGCCCAGGAGTGCTGTGAGTGCCCCATCGGGGATACGCACCGTAGCTGGTGACATCGGGCTTGTAGTCCTGCAAGTGCATGGCTCCTCCGATGAAGCCGAAGTTGGTGCCCCCGTGGAACATGTACAGATCGGAAGAGCGTCGTTGACGATGGCCGACACCGTGTTCAAGACCTCTGCAGGGAGGGACGTCTGATGGCCAAGCGGTCACAAGCCCTGAGCCCCTGGGAGGCCCCTCACGGCTCCAGCCTGTGGCTTCCCTGAACCCAGCCGCAGTCCGTGGCCAGAGGCCCAGAGTCCAGTGCTCGGCTTTCAGTTCCCAGATGAGTCTGCCTGGGGCCAGGCTGCAGCCGGGGCCGCGCCCCCCCACCCCCCCCAGGGGGCTTCGCCCGCTGCTCACCTGGAGGACCTGATTAGAGGCATGGTCTGAGCGCCCCCCCACCCTACTTGGGCTGGAGAACAAGCCCACCACACGCACAGGATCAGTGGAGGAGTAACATGCACGGTTAATGAACATCACATACAGTTTGAAACCCCTGCACCAGCTGAAGGAAAAGAGCTGAACAAGGCGCTGCTGTTTATTCGCTGGGTCACGTCTGCCTCTCTGCGACCCCATGAACTACAGCCCACCAGGCTCCTCTGTCCATGGGATTCTCCAGGCAACAGCACTGGAGATGGTCGCCATTTCCTCCTCCAGGGGGTTTTCTGGACCCAGCGATTGAACCCACGTCTCCTGCACTGCAGGCAGATTCATTACCACTGAGCCACAGGGGAGCCAAGCAAGGCCCCTGTCAGACAGCAAATGTTACCATTATTGATTAATAACACTGGCTGTTGATGAATCTGGGGGGAACGGACATCTTTGACAGTCCTCTTCCTGGAGAAGATCACGCCCGCGTGAAGGAAGCAGTGCTAGCTGGGGATTCACCCCAGGGAAATGCCAGGTGCGCCCAGCTGACGTGCAGGGAGGCTGCCTGCAATGTGGTCTGTGAGCACAGACCCTGGACCTCCTGTGTTCCTGGCACGTTCTTTGCTGAGCCACCAGCGAAGCCCAGAAGCACCCAGGTCTTC
>NW_011494757.1:1166702-1172100 GCF_000754665.1 Bison bison bison | reverse complement strand
CCGGGCTTCTGGGCCTCTCACATCTGCCCGCACCTGCCCACACGTCCACCTGCCCACACTCGCCCACACTCACCCACACCTGCCCACACCTGCTCACACCCACTCACACCCGCACCTGCCCACACTCGTCCACACCTCCACCTGCCCACACTCGCCCACACCTGCCCACACCCGCTCACAGTCACCCACACCCACACCTGCCCACACTCGCCCACACCTGCCTACTCCCACTCACATCCGCTCATACCCACACCTGCCCACACCTCCACCCGCCCACACCCACTCACACCCGTCCACACCCACATCCGCTCACACCCACTCACACCCGGCCACACTCACACCTGCCCACACCCACACCTGCACGTGCACGCAGAGTACAGACAGAGAACGCCTGCACTACACACATGGACACGTCTGTTCTGGACTCTGGGTTTTTATCTCCTTTTTACACACGTCCTGTGTCGGCTGGATGCCAGTGACGGTCATTCATCACTACTCCAGAACTATTACAAAGACCCCAGAGGGGTGTCTGACTGCTCCTTCCCCTGTCGAGACAGAGGACTCTGGACGTTCTCAGGAGCTGCCTGTGCGCACAGATGCCCAGAGTGCCACACGGCAGCCAGTTCACACCATCGGCAGCTCCTCTGGAGCTCAGTCCTGCGTCAGAGGCCAGCACAGGCTGCACGGGGTCCGCCGAGCACCCACCTGAGGAGTCCAGGATGTAGTGGGGGCCACCCCACGAGTCAAACCAGCCCGTCCAGTACTCCATCACCATCTTGGGCTGACTACCCTGTGCACCAAAGGGAGTAGTTAGCTGGCACCTCCGCCCGCCCAGCCCTTCCTCAGCCACATGCTGACCTTCGAGGGAGCTGCCCAGGGGCTGCACCAACACCGCCCCAGCTCCCGGCCCCACGCACCTTCCTCCCTCCCACAGGGGGCGCTCCTGCAGCTGGCGGCCTGGCGGTCAGGGTCCCCGGTGCACATGCACCCCCGTTCCATCTGGGGACCGCAGAATCATGGTCCACTGAGATGGTCCTGACCGCGCCACGGGAAAGCCATGGGCTCAGCTTCCTCCAGGCTGCCCCCCTCCCAAGGGGACACTCGTACCACATTTGGGTCACTAACGAGGGTCGCTAGTCACACAGGTCAGCAGTCTCCCCTGCGGGGAGGAGCTCCAGGCTGAGGGCCAGGGCTGGACTTCGGCCGACAGCCCAAGTCACTGTGGCTTGGGGCTGGCTCAGCACCAACTGTGCTGCGTGCCCTGACCTGATTGCCGGGGGCCTCTGTCCTGGAATCTGTGTCCTGAACTGGAGAACAGACGCACAGCGGCCAGTGACAGGGCTACTGGGACAGTCACACGAGACAAGGCAGCTGGAGCTGTCAGCACACACGGCCCAGCCCTGGGAGGCGCCTGGAGATGCCCACATCCACCCTCCGGTCACTGGGCACAGACTAGGGCTGGCGGGGTGCGTGTGAAACCCCTGAGCACCAGACGGGGCCTCTGACCTGAACCGGGATGGGTCCACGGCCCCTTTCTGGAGGAAAACATGCAGCTGAGCAGCGGGCAAGAAGCCACTGGTGCTGGCGGCGGGTGCAGTGGGCAGGCTGGCCGGCCCTGAGCCACCTCTCCAAGTGCAACTCCATGGTGCCCATGGGGAGCACAGCTGTCCTGGGTGCTCCCCAAACATCACCCACTTGATCCTCCAGCGGCCCTACGAGTCAGTTCCAGCACAACCTCCACTTCCCAGAAGAAGGAGGAGAAGCTGAGGGTCACAGCACCGTCTTTTCCTAGACGACCTTGAGGGCGACTGTATACCTCGCAGGGCTCTTCCCAAGTGGGTCTCAGTGTCCCTGAGGGCAGAGGCCCTGTGGCCTCAGAACCCTGCCAGCAGGCATGGCACAGGGTGTGGGAGGGAGGGCGGACGGGGCTGGTGCCCACCTGCGCCCCTCCCTCCCTCCCGCCATCCTGCCTCCTCCCTGCCCATCCCTCCAAGCGTGGGGCGGGGCCAGCCCTGGGGACCTCCCACTGCCCAGGGCTCCTGTGGATGAGCCTCTGGACCTCACCCCTGCCTTCCGACAGCAGCAGCTGGGATGGGGGTGCCCCAGCACCCCACAGCATCTGTGCTGGGTCAGGGGCAAGCCCTCCAGCACCCTAACCCCTCCAGGCGAGGGTCTCAGAGAGGACACCCGCCCACCCGCCAGGGGAGGGCGGCCTTGAAGCCTCATCGTCCGTGAGGGCCACTCCACGCCAGCCTGATAGGCCGTGCCCCCAGCCAGCTGAAGACAACAGACAACAGCCTTTCTGGGCCCCGAGAGTCCCAGCGGGTCAAGGCCAGACCCAGGCAGTGAAGCACCTTCCCCACACGGAGCACGTTGGGGGCTCACTGAGTCCATGGAGCTCTCAAGTTCCAGGCCTTCAGAAAGGCCCCCTTTCTCATCAAGAGGCAGGAACTCACCTCCACACACCTTCTGGCACCAGGCTCCCCTCCCCAGGGGCAGGCAGCATGGGGCGGGGTGGGCCGTGCATGGGGAAGGGGGCAGAGCTGAAGGCCGAGCCCCGTGGTCCCCCCGCCCACTGAAGCCCCTGACACTGACCCAGGCTCAGCGCGCACGCACCTGTGCGCCCAGCAGGATGGTGGTGAACAGCTGCAGCTCCGACTGTGACTGGAGGTTGATGGTGGCCAGCACTGCGGGCAGGAAGGACACAGGGGACAGCGATCACCCCTCGCCTGGAGGGCTGAACGCCCCTGACGTCCTCAGCTCACCAGCAAGTAGACTGACCCTGACACCGTCTCCAACCGCCGACCAAGAGTTTAGTTCCTCTGTCGCCAGGAGACTTGGCTGGTTCATCTTGGAAATTCCACCACTCAGCACAGACCTTACAGAGATCTGCTCACTAAGCAGCTGTGTTTGACTTACATAATTTTCACAACCTGAGCGTGCACTTCCTTTAACTCCTCCTTCGCAGGAGCCCGCAGTCTGACGTTCACTTTGCACCCCCAGCCTCCAGCACTGGGTGACCATCTAAGAAGACTCCCCTTTTACGCCTTAGAGGAGGGCTAGTGTTCTGTCCCATCCCCAGCAATAGTCCCCACGGCTTCCCACCAGGGAAAAGCACACCGAGAACAATGTGTCCTGTTTGACCCAGGGGCATGGACGCGGCCAACCCTCAGGCAGACTTTGGCT
The DNA here is from genome assembly GCF_000754665.1 of Bison bison bison. Classification (NCBI taxonomy): domain Eukaryota; kingdom Metazoa; phylum Chordata; class Mammalia; order Artiodactyla; family Bovidae; genus Bison; species Bison bison. Next base: position 1,168,914 of record NW_011494757.1, on the reverse strand, counting down.
CCGAGGCTCTTGCCTGCTTCCTGTCCCTGGACAGAGGGGCCCACGTGCCCTGGCCTGAGCTCTGCTGTGCCCAGGAAGATGGATGCTCATTGGGTGGTCTCCTGTGGAACGTGAGCCCTGATCACGGGGCTTCCCTGGAGATCTGGTGGGTCAGACTGTGCGTCTCCTGCAGAGGCACAGTTTCCATCCCTGGTCGGGGAAGGAAGGTCCCAGGGGCCACGTGGTGAGTTAACAAAAACCGAAAAAGAGATCTTGACAACACTGGAGAGCAACTTAACTCTAATAAAAAATTAATTAAGTATTTAAAAAGCCAAACATCAGCTGGGACCCCGGGAGGCCCACTTGCTATGGAGAAGACCCCACATCCGGAATCTCCTCACCTAACACGAAGAGCCACACTGACAGGGGGCCAGTCTGAACCGGCCCAGCAGAAACCTGGGAGCCACAGGTCAAACCAGCCGAGGGAGCCCTGCACCTTCTCCATCCCACCCCCTCCAGAGCCAGAGAATAGGAAGGAGGGTGAGGAGGGGCGGGGCGGCCAGAGACTCGCAGAGGGCATGGTACAGGGAAACCTGGGGAGCCAGGAAAGGGGCAGGGGGGTCGTAACCAGCCTGTGAGAGCAGAGGTGATGACCCACCACAGCCCAGTGGCCCCCTCCAGCCACCTCTCCCCTCACCCCATGCCTGGCCCCCTAAGAAAGCCAAGCCCCAGAGGTCCGAGCACTTGCAGAAGAGGAAGCCCAGAAGATGGCTCCTGCACCTTCCTGCCCCCAGATTCTCATCGTGTCAGCCCAAAGGTTCCCTCCAGAGTCACTTAATTCTGTGAAAGTCACCCCCAACACCCACACCTGATTCCCCTGATTGGAACAGCCACCTCAGTCCAGTCACCCCACAGGGAAGGGCACTAGTCACAGCCACTGGCAAGCAGGCCATCAGAAAAGAAATACATTCAAGAAAACGTGGTGCAGGAAACACAAGAATGGGGAGAAGGTGGTTGAGGAAATTGCCCAGAAAGTAGAAGGAAAAGGAGAAAACAGGCAGCTGGAGAGCCACACGGTGCAGAGGGTGAACACGTGCCTTGGACCCACAGAGGACGGAACCAGAGAAGAGGCGGGACTGCACAGCAGGGAGCAGCAGCCTCCAGGACTGCTCTGTCCAGCCGACAGCCGACAGAGAGCCAAGGAAGGCGGGCTCCGCAAAGGCACAGGGCCTGAGTCACAGCAGCACGTGGAGAAAATGACGGACGACACTTCAAAGTCCCCAGACCCGGACTCCAGGGGACCTGGGCCACCATCGGGCCAGGGACACAGTGAGGGCATCGGACTAGATCAGGTTCCGACAGGCACAGGCGTCTTAGAACACCCTGATGGGAGCTCGAAGCTGCTGGTCAAGTGTGTAAGAGACACAGAGAAGAGGAGGGACAGAAAAAACTTTGAAAGAAAAGGAAAACCAATGGGTGGTTACACTGGAAGCGAGCTGGCCATGAACACCGTCCAGAACAACGATGGGCTGCCCGGCCCGTGTAAGGACCTTTACTCAGGCCCCAAGCATCGTGCCCATCAGGACAGTGGTGGGGGGACGGCTGCACCCGGCAAAGCTGCGGGGCCAGGGCGGCAGGAGAGAGGACTTGACGTGCACACTACAGGGCTCTCTGTGCAGGTTGTTTAGAATCACGGAGGCAGAGCCAAAGTGAAAGGTAAACAGCTCAAAGTGGGCACCTCGGGGCGAGGGCCGCGGAGGCTGCACCGCGTGTTTCTTTCGTTGTTTTGTTTTGAGTTTTTGTTGGGGGATAACCGCTCCACAATGTTGCTGGTGTCTGCTGCACAACAGCGTGGATCAGCTGTAGGTATACACATGCCCCTCCCTCTGGGCCTCCCTCCCGCGGCCCCCTACCCATCCCTGGGTCTTCACCAAGCACCCAGCTGAGCTCTGTGCTGCACACAGGTTCCCGCTCACTGCCTATTCATGCGTGCTTCTGTATAAACCTCAAGGCTAGCCTCTCAGTTCATGAGCATTTCCAAGATTTCTTTCACCTGGTGAAAGTCTTGCTTTAATCTCATTTAACTAACTGAAAAAAATCATTCTAGGCAGCAGGTACGGGCCAGGGATGGGGCCGTGGTGGAGGGGAGCCCCGTCGTGGAGGGGAGGGGGCCACGGTAGAGAGGCGGTGCCGTGGGTGGGGTCCGTGGTAGGGGCAGGGCCCACGGTGGAGG
>NW_011494757.1:1155391-1166568 GCF_000754665.1 Bison bison bison | reverse complement strand
CTGTGGTCCCCGCGGCTGAAGCGCGCTCCGGGGCCCGACGCCTCAGCCCAGGGCCCGGGTCCTGTTCCCAACCGACGAGACAGCGCCGCCGCATGGGCCCCTCGGGAGGCGCGCCGGGAGGGGCTGCCCAGAGGTGCCCGAAAGCCAGTGAGAGAAGAGGCCCACGGTACCGGGTTGGAGGCTGCGGGCACTGCACGTGTCACTCGGGGCCACTGCGGCCTTGCAGAGGGCAGCGTCGGGGAGAGAGGACCACGGCCCTCGGGCGAGCAGAGGCGCTGGGAGCCGTGAGCGTGGACGCAGGGAGCGCGGCGCCGGCAGAGACCGCCGCCCCGCGGGGACAGGCCGGGCTCTCAGGAGGGCACGGAGAGGGCGCGGCGCAGGGAGACCGGGGCGAAGGCCTCTGCTCCAATAGGAGCGGCTGGCGGGGACCCAGCACCAGGAGAGGGGGGTGCCCACAGGGCCTGAGGACCGAGCTGCGAGCGAGCTGTCCCTGACGGACACCAGCCCGTGGTCTGCCTGGCCTCTTTGGGGACCCTGCTGGACGCCCACCTTGCTGTCCCGCGTCCTGCCATCCGCGGGGCCCTGGGTGTCCCTGGTGCTCCACCAGTCCGCCCCTCCAGCGCCGAGCACGCAAGAGCTCAGGCCAGGGCGCCGCCCCCACCCCCAACGGCCTCCTGGCAGGTACCTCCGTCCAGAACACCGCTCTTCAGGCCGCCCTGGTTGTCTGAGGTCAGGAGCAGCTCCGCGATCCCCCGGTCCTGCAGGGCCTGCGAGGGGGTCAGACAACAGACTGTCCTTCCTCACACCTCCCACCACGTCACACTCTGACCTCTGCCCGGACCAGGCCCTGGGGCCGGGAGAAACATGTGTCCCAGGAGCCCAGCCTCCCCTGGGCTTCGAGACCAGGCAAGCGTCCCTTTATGCACCCCATCCCAGACACCAGGGTCACCACCCAGTAAGAGAGACAGCAGAGCAGCTTCCTTCCCTGCAGCCCGGGGACTGGGGAAGCCTGGCCCAGCCCCACAGGCACAGGAGAACAGGCATCTGGGGCTCTGGCCCAGGGGAGTCTCAGGGTGGAGCTGCGGCCGAAGACGCCCCGCTGGCCGGAGCCTGCCCCAGACAAGGACTGAGCTCTCCCCATCCGGCTTCAAGAACAGCACCCTCCCCGAGGCAGCCTGGCCCCTCTGCAGGGGAGGAGGGGGACACTGGGTGAGGACCTCCGAGCATCTGCAGGGACGGGAGGAGCCCCCAGATGGATATGACTCTCCCCGTGACAGCAGGGGTCACCCAGGACACCGGGGGCCGGAGAAGCTCTCATCAGATCAGCTGGAGGCACTGAGGCTTTCTCCACGCACACGGGGCCCGACCCTCCCAAGTACAAAATGCTGGTGCCAGTGATGTCATCACTGTCCTGTGTGCTGACCGCTCGCTGGATGCCGGAGCAGCACTGAGTCTGCGACTTGACTGCACATACAGTTGGGACAGGCAACCCTCCCATCAGTCCCAATTCACAGAAGAGAGCAGAGGCGTAGAAAAATGGATGCATCTGTTCCAGGTCTCAGCTGCCAAGCATGCTGGAGCAGCACTGAGCCTGCGACTTGACTGCACATACAGTTGGGACAGGCAACCCTCCCATCAGTCCCAATTCACAGAAGAGAGCAGAGGCTTAGGGAAATGGATGCATCTGTTCCAGGTCTCAGCTGCCGAGCGAGAGGAGCCAGTTCTGAGCAGCTGTTATTCAGTCACTCATCGCAGCCGAGGCTTTGCAACCCCATGGACTGCAGCACACCTCTGAGTAGGAACCTGTTCTTTTCGGTGTCACTCTGGCCCTGCCCTTGCCTGCTCTGCCGCACACTCGGTCAGGGGCTCCAGCCACCCGCACGCTGGCATCGGATGTCTGAGCTCCACCCCAGAGACCTTTGCTTAACAGACGGCATATGGCCCCGGGGCACAGTGAGTTTAAACAATTCCCAGATGGAGCCAACATGCAGCCGAAGGAGGGGCCGCTGCTTTGAGTGCTGGGGTCAGATCAGCAACCTCCACCTCCAAGAAGGCCTCCAGGGTCCTGTCAAGGCAGTTCCGTTACTCTCAGCCCCCGCAGCACCATATGTACCAAAATCCCTGTTAAACTCAGCCAACGGAGGGCACAAGTGAGGACCCTGTTGCAATCAAGGTCTGGAGAAAGGATTTACTGCTTAGTAAACGGTGCTGGGTGACAGGCCCACACATCACACTAGAGCCCGTGGAGGGACTGCGCAGAGGTGAGCTGAGCTGACTCTTACCTTCTTGATGTAAGGCATGTAGGCGGGGTCTTTGTTGTAGGACCCATACTCGTTCTCCACCTGCACAGCAATGATGGGTCCCCCGTGCTTGTACTGAGAAAACAGAGAGCAATCAGAAGCTGAGGGTGTAGTGGGAACCGTATCAACTAACGTCACCGCACTTATCACCAATGACAGCAAAACATCCCATTCAAAAATGCAAGTCTCAGAAGGTCTGATATACAATTGAGTGACGTCAGTAAGACAGGGAGAAGGAAGCTCCAGGCCTTTGTCTCCCTAGGGAAATAACAAAAAAACAACTGCACCACTGACTAAAGTAACTTTATAGGAGCTCTGGAAACCAGCCAAATGTTTAAGCAAACAAGTGAACATCCAGTCAAGAAAAAGACACATTCAAAACGGTAGCACGTTCCAGGATTTTGCTCACCTGTGTCCCACCTACTCCCTGGAGTAGCAAGGTGCAGTCAGAAGGACGCAGCCTGGGTTCCAACCCCCTCCGTCAGGACAGGAGGAGCGAGATGGAACTTGTTTGCAATGTTCTGGGCTATTTGTGGGCTCCCTAGAGAACTAGTTTCTGTCTCATCTGACTTGGAGATCAGAAAACGTTGGTACGGTTTGGACCTCAGGCTGGAAGCTGCAAAAGGCAGCGATGGGTCACAGCCTGTAAACATTTCAGGGGGACTACAGACCCGTGGACGCCTGGGAGCAAGGGATTACAGGCAGAGGAATATGATAGAATATCTAAGGCCACAAGAAGAGTCCAGGGTGAGACTCTTGGAGAAATCAACATGTAAAAGCAGCTGGGGGAATTTTTTTTTAAACTATACACACAAACCAGACAGGATATATACCAAGAAAATACCTGAGAAGATCTCAAGCCTGCATCCCAGGCTGATCTCAAGGCTCAGGAGCCCACTAAACACTAAAGGTCTTTCCAGAAGACTGAAACGCTGGGAGAGGGGACGTCTTTACAAATGCCTAACTCTAACCCTCCAAAATAAGGCATACAAAGAAACAGGAAAACGTAGCTCAGTCAAAGAACAATATAAATCTCCAGAAACAGTGTCTAAAGGAACTAGAAATGGTCTCTAAAGAAACACACACGCTGAACTTAGAAGACAAAGAATTTTAAAACAACTGTCATAAATATGATCAAAGAGCTAAAGAAAAACATGGACAGAAATCAAGGCAAGGACATATGGACAAAGTGAGAATATCAATAAAGAGACAGAAATGATTTCAAAAAGAACTAAACAGAAATTCTGGAGCTGAAAAGTACATTGTCTAAACAGAAAAATTCACCATAGGAGTTCAACTGCATATTCAAACAGGCAGAAGAAAGAGTGTGCAAACTGGACGACAGGTCATGTTGAATTATTGAGTCTGAGAAACAAAAAGAAAAAAAAATAAAAACAAGGGAAGAGGTCCTAGGAGACTTTATGCAAATCAGTAAACAGACAAATACACTCACTATAGGAAGTCCAAAAGGAGAAAAAAGGGGCAGAGATCCAAGCTTCAGCGAGATCCAAGTAACATTAAACCAGAGACCCACAGCAATACGTATTATCAAACTGTCAGAAGACAGAGAGAGATTCTTGAAAGGATCAAGAGAAACACAACTTGGCATGTGCAAAGGATTCCCAACTTTGCAGAACATTTGGTCCTGTCCAAAACATCCAGAAGATATTCAATCCATAAGACATTTGGTTCATATGACATTCAGTTCATGCCAAAAGGTCTTTGAAATCTAGTTCTACCCAAAATGTCCATGAGCCTATTTGCCCCACACTAAATAGCTTGGACCTTTGAGTGTGGACCGAATGTCTGCTAACCATCCCCAGTGAGATTACCAGCGGATATCTCATCAGAAATCTTGCAGGACAGAGCCAGTAGGATACTATATTCAAAGTACTGAAGGAAAAAAACTAGCAACTGAGATTTCTCTATGTGGCAAAACTGTCCTTCAAAAATAATGGAGAAATTAAGACATTGTCAGACAAATAAAACCTGAAGGAATACATTACCACTGCTGCTGCTGCTAAGTCGCTTCAGTCGTGTCCGACTCCTATCGACCCCATGGACTGCAGCCCTCCAGGCTCCCCCACCCATGGGATTTTCCAGGCGAGAGCACTGGAGTGGGGTGCCATCGCCTTCTCCGGCATTACCACTAGACTTGCCTTATAGGAAATGCTTCACAGCGTCCCTCAGGTTGAAATGAAAGGATGCTAGATGAGAACTCAAAGCCAGGTGAGAATGTAAACTTCCCTGGGAAAGTTAAATATGTGAACAAATATATAATTTTAGTTTGTAACTCTATTTGTTATTCTTTGCAGGAGTTAAAAGACAAGTATATAAAAGTAATTATGGGTCTATATTAATTGTTACACAATATATAAAAATACAATTTGTGATAGCAATAATATAAAGAGGACGGAGCTGTAAAAAGTAGAGTTTTTGTATGTGATCGAAATTAAGATAGTATCAATATAAAATAGAATGTCATAACTTTAGGACAGTGTATGTAATCCCCATGGTAACCAAAATATCTGTAGAATATACACAAAAGGAAATAAGAAGAATCAAAACTTGTTACTTAAAAAATTCAACTAGTAAAATCTACTGCAAAAAAAATATCAACTAAATACAAAGGAAGGCAGTAATGAAGGAAATAAGGGAGAAAAAAGCTATAAGACATACAGTAAACAAATAACAAGACAACAAAAGTAAGTGCGTCCCTATCAGTAATTACTTTAAATATAAGTGTATTAAACTCCCCAATCAAAAGACAGATTTTCAGAATGCATAAAAAAGCAATACCTAACTATAGGCTGTCTACAAGACGCTCATGTTAGGTCTGTGGACATACATGGGTTGAAAGAGAAAATACGGAAAAAGATATTCTGTGCAAAGAGTAACCAGAAGAGAGCGGGGGTGACCATAGTAACAAGCAACACGGACTTTAAGGCATAAACTGTTAGAAGGGAGAAAGAAAGACATTACTTAGTGTACACAGGTGTATAGATATTCATATTTGCACAACAATAAAAGGGTCAAAATAGAGGGTGCAATAATTATAAACATATATGCACCAAACACAGAGCTCCAAAGTAAATATTGGCAGAATTAAAGGGAGAAATGCAACTCTATAAAAACAGTACACGACTTCAATACTCCATTTTCAGTAGGATAACCAGACAGAAGATCAAGAAGGACACAGAAGACTTGAACAACACTGCAGACAAGTGAGACCGGACCTGTGTGTACAGAACACCCCACCCACCAGCAGCACAACACACTGCCCTCGGATGCACGTGGAACACTCTCCAGGACAAACCGCAGGCCGGGCCATACGGCACGCTTTAACAAAATTTAAAGCTGAAATCATATAAAGTATCATTTCCATTACAGAAAAGATGAAAGTAGAACCCAACAACAAAAAGGAACTGGAAAAGTCACAAGACTGTGAACGGTTTAATCAGTGTTAATCAGTGACCCAAAGAAGAAATCTCAGGAAACCTAGAGAATATCTTGAGACAAATTAAAATAAAAACACAACATACAAACTTGTGGGATACAGTGAAAGCACTATAAACACTTTAAAATAGAAGAAAGATTTCAAGTCAGTAACCTAACTTTTCGTCTTAAGCAACTGGAAAAGAAGAAACTAAACTCAAAGGCAACAGAAGGAAGGAAATAAGAAATATGAGCAGGGGGAAAAGAGAAGATTAGAAAAACAATAGGGAAAAAGCAACCAATCTTTTCTTGGTTCTCTGAAAAGATTAATAAGATTGACAAACCTTTAGTTACAGTAAGAAAAGACTCAAGTAGAAACACACAACAGGCCAAGACTGAATTGTGAAAAAAGAAACATCTGAACAGATTTACAACTAGTGAGGAAATTTACACCAATCTTTCTCAAATTCTAAACAGTTTGAAAAAAGGGAACACTTCCAAATTTACTCTATGAGGCCAGTATTACCAAAGCCAGAAGAGTTAACAGGGAAAGAAAACTACAGACCAATATCCCTCATGAATATTGATGCAAAAATCTTAAGCATAATACTAAAAAAACCAAATTCAGCAGCATACTAAAAAGATTATACACCATGAAAATGTGGAGTTTATTCCTGAATATAAGGACGATTCAATAAAATCAATGTTATATACCACATTAATGAAATGAAGGTAAAAAAAAAACAAAACACAATTACCTCAAATGATGTTGTAAAAAAGCATTTCAAAAATTCAGCATGATTTCATAATAAAAATACTCAACAAATTACTAATATAAGGAAACTATCTCACCTTTAAAAAGGCTATAATGTGAACAGCCCACAGCCAGCCTCATACTCACTGAAACCTTTTCCTCTGAGATTAAGATTGAGACAAGATTCCTGCCTTTACCACTTCTATTCAACAAGGTATAGAGAGTGTTAGCTAGAGCAATTAGGAAAAAAAGAGTGAAATAAGTCATCCAAGTTGGAAAGGAAGATGCAAAATTATCTCTTGTTTGCACACAATATGATCTTATGAGTAGAAAACCATGAAGATTACATACAGATACAAACCTGTTAGTTCTAGTGAACAAAACAGCAAGTCCGCAGGATATGAAGCCAATGCACAAAGAATTCAATGGTTTCTATGCACTATCAGTGAAAACTTCTACATACAATAGCATCATAAAGATTTAAATATTTAGCAATAAATTTAATCAAGGAGGTAAATCTTACACACTGAAACCTACAAAGTGTTGCCAAAAGAAAGAAGATGCCAATAATGGAAAGGTACCCTGTGTTCATAGACTGAAAGATTTAATATTATTAAGATGTCATTACTACTCAAAGTAATCTACACAGTCAATGCAATCCTTGTCAAAATGCCAGTGTTTTAAAACAAACAGAAAAAGGCATCATGAAATCCACATGGAATCTCAAGAGACTCTAAATACTCAAAACGATGCTGGAAAAAAAGAACAAAGTTAGAGGTCTCACACTTTCTGACTTCAAAACTTACCACACAGCTACGGTAATCAAAACATGTGGTCCTGGCCTCAAGACAAATATACAGACCAATGGAGTAGAATAGAGAGCCCAGAAATAAACTCACACATATGGTCAAAGGATTTTCTCCAAGGGTGGCAAAACCTATTCAATGGGGAAAGGACAGTCATTTTCCTCAACAAATGATGGCAAGAAAACTGGATATGCACATGCAGAAAACAAAGCTGGAGCCTTACGTTATGCACACCAGCTGAAATGCCTAACTCAGAGGAGACCATAAACCGGAATGGGAGAGCAACACCATGAAACTCTAAGAAGGCGCCACAGGGGAGAAGCGTCGTGAAATTGGAGTTGGCAACGATTTACCTGAAGCACAGGCACCACAGGGAAAAACGAGACGCACTGGACTTACGAACACCCTCAGAGTGAACACCCTCAGAGCGGGAGAAGATATTTACAAGACATACATTTGATAAGATACTGATAGACACTGAAAAAAGAACTCCTACAACCACAAAAACACACAGACCAACTAACAAATGGGCAAAGAATTGGAATAAACATTTCTCCAAGGAAGATATATACATGGACAGTAAGGACATGAAAAAATACTCCACATCACTAATTATTAAGTAATTCAAATCAAAACCACAGTGAGATGCCACTTTACATCCATTAGGATGGCTTTTATGAAACAGACAGAAAACAGCAACTGTGGTCCAGGGTGTCAAGAAATCAGAATTCTGTGCATTGTCCATGAGGATGTAAAATGGTGTGTTGTGGAACACTTAACTTTTCCTCAAAACCTTAAACACAGAAAAACCATGTGACCCAGCAAAACCACTTCTGGGTGTATATCCAAAGGAAGTGAAAGCGGACCCAAACAGATATCTGTACCCCATGGAGGAGGGCATGGCAACCCACTCCAGTATTGGCCGAGGTCCAGCCCCGGCTGATCCAGGGTATTCCAAGGGGAGACGGCGCTGGCAACTATTTAAATATTCATCAAAGATATAAAGAGTAATAGACTGAGGATAGCTCAGTAGGAAAATTCAGTGGAGAAAAGAGGCTGAGTAGCTTGGTTACGCGGAAAATCAATATAACCTGTGACACCAGGTTAGCTCTGACCACGGAGGCCGCAGGCGCCCTCTCGAATAGCGGAAGGTGCCCTACCTTAGACACCTTCTCGAGTGGGTCTTAGAAGCCCAGGCAAATAAATGGTCGCAGAGGACCTCCCCGCTCCAGATGGAGACTCAGCTGGAAATTGAGAAGAAAGAATGACATGGGGAGACCAAGCTTTGGTGAGCAAGGTCCGTAGCTTTATTTTCAGCAGGGGTTTTTATACCCTAAGTTACACATAGAGGATAATAGGGGATGCAAAGTTAGCAGTCTTTGATCCTTATCAAAAACTAGGGTTTCTTTCCTGCAAATTTATGGTATACAAATGGTTTAGGTGATTTACATCAGCTTCTGGCCAGAAGGCTGATTAACATTTTATGACTCTTGACAAAGGTTTGTCAACCATAAGACTTCTTTTCTCTAAGAGTAATTATTCTAAGGTTTGGCGCCATCTTCCGAAGGTGTTAGATAAAATTGCATTCCTATAGGGCGGATGTGTAATGGGTTTACAACAAAGGAAAGAATTTATTACCTTAAGGGTCTAAAGTTGCTAGCACCAAGGCCACTACCTATTTTTTCTACATACCAACTATATTAATTAATACACATTCAAGGATACAATACAGGGGATGTGGAAACTTGGCAGCAAGCACTGACTCATCAATGAAATCCTTTACTAGTTTATTCTGACAGTTTCTAACTCTCTGAGAGGCTCTAAGCTATTTGAATATCTTAAGCTTCCCGTGCCTCTCGAGGCTGGGAGACTGTAAACAATCGTATGCATAGCTGTAGGAGTCCGGGTAAACTTGTCAGGTGAGTTAGAGAGCCATCTGAGGGATTTAGATTTAAACACTCCTAATGCCCAGGAACTTTATTAATTGGAGCTGTAAGTTAACTCTTTGTCAGAGAGAGCAAGATGGTGGTGGGGGACAGCCCCCGGTAAAGTCAGAGGTGAGAGCACAAAGCAGTAAATTACGCAGACTCTGGTTTTTGGGGGGTAGATGCTCGAGAATATCCAGGGGGACTCCTGAGGCTCGATCCCGCCTTTGCATATGCTGAGCCTCCTTCCTCATGACCTTTGTCATGAGTGGAGTGCCTCTCGCTGGCTCCCGGCAAGTATTCTTGCCTAGAGAATCCCCATGGACAGAGGAGCCTGGGGGACAACTGTCCATGGTGTCACAAAGAGTCGGACACGACTAAGCGCCTAAGCACAGCACCCAGAAAAAACTGTCCTGGATTAGGTATGACCTTTCTGTGCTTAAGAAGGATTCTGGGTCACATCCCAGCACAGCCACCGGCCCTCAGCCCCATCCCCACCTGTGCTGCCCAGCCTACGACAGCTTACTGAATCGTCTTGGCAAGCCCATCTTCCTTGCAAAAATCTAGACTAAGAATTTTCCTAGCTTCTTGCTTCTTTCATGACTGAGGCTGCCAGATTTAGTAAGTAAAAATACAAGACATCCAGTTATAACGCTTGAACTTACAACAAATAATTTTTAAATAAGCAATGAATTTTTTAATGTAACTGCCCCATGCAATATTCAGGACATATGTATACTTAAAAAATGTATTTCTTGTTTATCTGAAGTTCACATGTAACGGGGGTCTCCTGTGTTTAACTTGCCCACCCTACATAGGACCAGCAGTTCCTTTGATCTATGTGCTATGAATATCCCAAACCACTGACTCACAGCCGTTTTTATCAATGAACTAATTTTTTAACTGTGCTAATTTCTCAGTGTCACACTTCTTGCTTTTACAGAAGCAAGAGTTTATTTGCATTCCTGCTTTTTCATTGGTTCCAATTATTAGATGCCACATTAAGACACTTTCTGGCCCAAATGCATTTTAAGACGTCCGTTTTGAATGATAAGCCCGCACCGTGCAGCGCCCTTTGGGAGCTGAGGGATGGACTCGGGACGCCATCAGTGGAGACTATAAGGAGAAGGCCCCCTCTTCACAGGCGAGGGGCTGTCCCAGGGGCGCCTCTCCAGCGGAGCTGGGCCCTGCACTGCGGGACGGGACGGACGAGCCGTCCCCCAGCACCCGGCACCGCAGCCCCGCGCCCGCCCGCACTGCGCCGGCCTTCGGAGCATAGGCCCCGGCAGCGCGGCACCAGGCAGGCCGCCGCGGAGGAGGGTGGCGGCCGCGGGAAGCGCCGTGAGCTGAGAGCCTGACTGGGCTGCGGCACCGGTGCGGGGCGCGGAGGACAGGCCCAGTCTGCTCTTTTACCTGGAGCGGCACCACCCTGAGCATCAGGTGGTCAAAATAAAGGTCCACTGCCTCCGTGAAGCCCTTGTACGTTGTTCTCAGCCTCATGTCAGGGTCTCGGAGTAACCAGCTTGAATGAAAAGGGGAGGGTGATTAGTTTCACCATCTGGGGGTTTGCTCTGAGCAGGATGATGGCTGAAAGGAAGCAGCTTCAGGGAGCCCAGGGGTGACCCTGGAGGCCAGTCAGGACGCAGGGCAGATGCTGGCGCAGGCCAGAACCTGCTTTCTCCCCGAGGACCCAGCACCACTGGCCATTCTAGTTCTGAGTCACGGCCAGGTGTCTGGCTGCCAGTCAGAGGGACCAAAGCTTTCATTGAAGCCAAGGCCCATGTCTCAAGACTTTACACAACATCTCATCAGAGAGGGGTGAAGAGAAAGGGGTCAGGGATCACTAGGACTGGAGGACACAGGGGTCGCCTTCTGCTATCAGCAGAAAAAGCAATCCTGGGGGCCGAGAGAAGGGGTCTGGTCTCCTCTCTCTGGTCCAGCTGCTCCCCATCTGAAC
>NW_011494757.1:1153637-1155158 GCF_000754665.1 Bison bison bison | reverse complement strand
CCGAAGGGGGAGGGGTGGGGGAGGGGGAGCAGCGGGAGGGGGAAGTGTGGGGGAGTGGGGGAAGGGTGGGGGGGATGGGAGAGGGGAGAGGGAGGAGGAGCTGGAGACAAAGAAGGCTAACCCTGCCCTGGCCTGCCCGTGGTGTTCACCCCACAGGTAAGCACAGAGCACCACTTCCAGAACTGCAGCCAAGGTGTTTTCCTTCTCATACAGATTCTGAGGAACGTTTATGTTTTCCTGCAGAAGGCCCCAGTGCTTCTCGCATCCTGGGCCAGAAGAACTGAACAGGCTGAGAAAGCCATCACTGGGTCAGGTCACTGGGTGACCGTGGAGAGACGGCCCCCTGGGCCCGACGCCCGCGTCCGTCACAGGGAAAGCTCTGGTCTCTGGTCCCCGCTGGGACTCCGTCTGTTAGCAGCACGGTCAGCTCCACCTCCTGAGAATGCCCGCCTAGGACCTGAGCGGGGGTGCAGGGCGGCCTGAGGGCTTCAGAGCTCAGACTTCACTGGGCACTGCTGACACAGGGTTTCTAAGCCGCGGGGAGGAGGGGCAAGGCTGCTCTGGCTGTGTGAGCCTCGGGGCCCCTCGCCGAGCTGAAGGCCCAGCGACAGGAGGGGTCTGGGCAGTGGGGCGGGCCTGGTTGCCCTGGAGATGAGAGTGAGGCCTTTGCACAGCAGAAGGCGGCACATGGGACCAGCCCGCTACCCTCTGGGGGGCGGACCCGGGAGAGGGAGCTAGCAGCTAGAACAGGCTAGCAGCCAGACCCCTTCTCTCAGCCCCCAGGATTGACAGGCATGGACCCTGTCAACAGGAAACCCTTCTGCTGGAATGTTACTAGTGGTAGTAACACCTGGGACCAGGGCTGGCCCTGGCTCCAAGTAATCCTGCCCGACTCCTGAGCCAACCACAGGCACGGTTCTGACTTCTCTGGAGACCCCATCCCAAGACAGCTCATCAGGGCCTGAGATCTGAAGGCAAAAGATAAAACTAAAACTGCATGTTTCTCCTCTACGTTATCAAAATGCTTGCCCTTAAAAACAAATGCTTCATAGCACACCTAAGGAACAGGAGGGTGGGTTTGACTTCTTCCATTTTTCAGAAAGTGAGGCTCGTCTGGAGCGGGCGGGACCGGACCGAGGCCGAGCCCCACAGCAGGGCCCGGCGCCTGAGAACGGCCGCCCGCGCCTGCGGCACAGAGCCACATGGAATCTGACGAGGACAGCAACTGTGACGTCACTGACGAGGCTGCCCTTTGGGGGCCACTTATTCTGAAAAAGAGCCTCAGCACAGGGTGAAACGTTCATGTAGGCAGCAGCATCAGCCCACGGGGTGCTCAGCACTCACGCGAGCGCACAGGGCACCCCCGGCCACAGCCGAGGCCCAGCCCCGCTCACCTGGGCAGGCCCCCGAGGTCCACCTCGCTGCAGATGTAGGGGCCTGGACGCAGGATCACCCACAGCCCCACCTCCTCCGCCAGCAGGATGAAGGCCCTGGGGGGTTGGAGTGACCCACTCTCAGGAC
>NW_011494757.1:1151722-1153296 GCF_000754665.1 Bison bison bison | reverse complement strand
CCCCAGGGGTTCTCCACTCGGTCTCCCAGACCAGCACCTCCGTCCCTAAAACCCTCATGACGGCTGAAGATGGATTTCTCAGGTATGCCGTCTAAGCAGCGTCAGGGCTGGAATGGAGAAAAACTGGAGAGACCGGGGAGCTTGCAGAAGCAGGGCAAGCCCTCCCCCCAGCGCTGCCCCCCGGAGAAGGGCAGAGGGCCAGGAGATGGGGGGCATCCCTCCCTCCCCCTTCTCCATCATCCTGTATCTTCACCAGAGAAAGAAGTAACTTTATGGGCAAAGCAGTTAAAAGTGAGGCAGGCTAAGACCTGGAACCCTTGCCGAGGTGCCTGCGCCTGGACAAACACAAAATACAGCAACAAAATACAGAGTAACTATAAGAGACCAAACAACCGCACACACGTGGGGCAAAGTGCAGCCAAGACACAGGAAGACCCAGAACCCAGCTGCCATTTCCCAGGTGCGGGGGCAAAAGCAGGGTCCATGCAGCACCCCTCCACGCAGCATCACCAAGTGGCGACCACCTCGTCCCCACGCCAGCCCCCCGGACATCCCCGCCCCCGGGAGGAGCCCCCGTTTCTGCTCTTGCTCCCCCCAGGTACACCCTCTCCTGCGACCCTCCTCTGGCCTCTGGTCAGTGCCTACTGATTAGAGTCCTAGAACCCTGGTCGGCAACAAAAGTAGGGTAAAAAGGAGTCCTACTCATCAGCACCACTCTAATGCAGTACTCAGAGTCCCAAACTCTGTCACAGACGGAGGTTCTTACCCTGAAGAGAGTATCAGGAAATGTAAGTTCCTTAAGGGGCTGCCTCTGAGTCCCCGCTGCCCCTCTCCTGGATGCCACCCACAGCAGCCTCTGGGGGAAGGCCCCTGATTGCAAAGGTGAACAGGTGGCTTCCTGCTTCCACCTCAGACTCAAGAGTTCAGACTCTCCTGCTCTTAAAAAGCAAAATGCTCAGCCCATCAGGAGCCCTGTAACAGGAGCACGTGCCCCCAGGACCAGAAATAAATGGATGCCGCTAGGTAACCTTCCTGGAAAATCACATACTTTGTTCAACTATGATGTCATGGCTCAGAACACCCCGTAACTGTCCTTAGAACTGATTTCAAAATCGGTTCATAAACTACCAAGAAAACCCACGTCCTTGACTTGTAATCACACATTTTTGCCTGAAGTTTTCATAACCCAGCCTGATCATGCACTTGGTTTCATAGACTTGGGTCCAAATATCTGTTGGAAATGCTGAAAAAGACATCCACAAAATGATCAAGATTTTTTTCCCAACCGAGCACACGTGGTAACTGATTCCCCGATCAGCACAGAGGCCAGTGGCCACCGCGTGCTGACCCTGCGCTTGTTCCAGGATGGAAGCCCCAGCTTCTGAAGACGGTTCCAGAAAGCGATATGGAGACAGGTGTGCTGGGAAAGTCCACACACACCCCGGCAAGGGGGGCTCCTTCCTCAGACCCCCGGGGGTGCTGGGCTGCTCCCCCTTAGAGGCCCGCGGGAAGCCGGGCTCCTCTCCTGTACCCACGAGGGCCGGGCTCCTCCCCCTTAGAGACCCGCGGGGGGG
>NW_011494757.1:1140581-1150984 GCF_000754665.1 Bison bison bison | reverse complement strand
CCTGCCAGCCGGGCGCGTGGGGTGTGGGCAGCCGGGCCCCCGCCTCCGCCTCCAGCCCCCGGACGGTGCCCGACGCTAGACTCGAGGCCGCCACGCAGCTCACGCGCCTAGCGGTGCTCACACCCAGCCAGCGAGGAACAGACAAGACGAGGAACAGACAAGACGGCTTTCAACACGGGGCTGCGCTCAGAAGGGAGGTCGGGGTGCACGCGGGCAGGGGTCTAAGGGCAGAGAAGCTGCCTTTTGGTGCTGGGACCGAGAGGACTCGGGGCGGACGGGGCTTCCTACAGCGGCCACCGGACACACATCAAAGCAGCAGCTACTTGACAGGTACCTCGGGGTCACCTCAAGGTCACAGCCCCCAGGCTGGCGGTGCAGATACCTGAAGAGAGGGACCAGTTAGGAACAGCGTCTGCTCAGGGACCGAGCGTCCAAGGCTCACGTTCCTGAGGAGGGGGTGTGGCCGAGGGGCGTCTGGACGGGGAGCGCCCACCAGGGGGCTGCCAGGAAGGTGAGTCCATAGAATGTGCCCCCGGCAGTCGGAGGGCTGGCGGGGCGGGTAGGGGGCCCTCACGCGACACAGAACCCCACCCCGTCTCCCCTCCAGCCCGTCCCGGGAGGAGGGGAGTGGTCAGGGCTGCCTTGGCCCTGCTGTGAAAAGGCCCCTAGGCGTCTCTGGTCTTCGCATTTATCTTCAAACAGAAGCTAAACTCAAACTCGGGTTGAAAGAGGCACGTGACAACCAGCGCTGGCTGAGGCACAGCCTTGCCCGCCCGAGCCTCTCCAGCCGCAGGCATGCGTAGAGGCCACCTCTCCCCCCGCTCCACACCACGGGCTCAGGTCTGACGGGCCACAGAGCAGGCAGTGTGGACCACTGCCGCAGCCCGTGCTCCTCAGCGGTGCAGACCCGGCTGGTCCCACACCTGGTCCTCCTGAGACCGGGGCAGAAACGGAGATGTCTCCCCCGCAATGACAGTCACTGCACGTCTGCGGAAGCGAGACACAAGAGGCAGTGGCAGGGACAGCCACTGTGGACAGTCTGGAGAGCCCCTCGAAGTCTAGAAACAGAGCTACCGTGTGATCTGGCAACCCCACTCCTGGGCATGTATCTGTAGGACCATAATTCCTTACCAGCTGAGCCACAAGGGAAGCCCAAGAACACTGGAGCCGGTACTCTCCCTTCTCCAGGGGATCTTCCCAACCCAGGGAGCGCACCGGGGTCTCCTGCACTGCAGGCAGATTCTTTACCAGCTGAGCTATCACGGAAGCCCTATAATTCAGAAAGACACGCACCCCTATGTTCATTGCAGCGCAATTTACAACAGCCAGGACATGGAAGCCACCTAGATGTCCCTCGGCAGATGAAAGGATAAAGATGTGGTACAAAGGAATACTACTTAGCCAAAAAAGAACAAAATAGTGCCATTTGCAGCAACACAGACGGACCTAGACAGTTCATACTGAGGAAAGTAAATCCAGGACAGACACATGGCATTGCTTGTGATGTAGAACCTAAGCAGACAGGTACAAACGAGCCTACAGCGTAGAGCTACAGTCACGGATGTGAAGACACAGCTATCGGCACCGCGGCATGGGGGAGGAGCACACTCGGAGACTGGGAAATGGTCATCTGTGGGCAACTGAGAACCCATCAGTGGTTCCTTCCCCAAAAAGTTTCACGTTCCGAGTGACTTAAAATCAAATTTCAAAATACATTTCCCAAATGACCACCTGCTTGGGGACGTGGAAACAAAAGCAGTATCTTTGAGAGGAGAGTCTGCACATGAGCCCTGGCCCTCCCCGGGGCGGTGCCGTCCCTGAGGGCTGGGGACCCTGAGCCCTGGCCCTCCCCTGGGTGGTGCTGTCACTGAGGGCTGGGGACCCTGGCTCCGTGGCACAGCCCTGCCCCGGCACCTGGGGCCATCATCTGTCGTAAGTGCTCACAAGGGCTGCATGAGGGTCGGACACCAGGGAAGTGCGACGAAAGAGCCTGTGACAAGGCGGCCCTCACGAGCCTCGAGGCATGCTGTCCTGTGAGGCACGCAGGGAAGGGCTTAACGACGACTTGTTAAAGAGGTATCTCACAAGCAACAAAAGCATCTTCTCGCTGTTTGAAATCAATTCATTTTAACATGCTTTGCAAACAGAATAGCTTCAGTGGGTTTTCTGTGTCCCTGATATGAACAATCCCAATCTTTCCCATTTAATTCAGCTGCTGCTGCTGCTGAGTCGCTTCAGTCATGTGGGACCCCATAGACAGCAGCCCATCAGGCTCCCCTGTCCCTGGGATTCTCCAGGCAAGAACACTGGAGTGGGTTTTCATTTCCTTCTCCAATGCATGAAAGTGAAAAGTGAAAGTGAAGTCTCTCAGTCGTGTCCAATTCTTCACGACCCCATGGACTGCAGCCTACCAGGCTCCTCCGTCCATGGGATTTTCCAGGTAAGAGTACCGGAGTGGGCTGCCATTGCCTTCTCCATTTAATTCAGCATTTCACTATATGTAATGTGCTGGACGTTGTGCCAAGCCATCTTATTTCAGTTGTCCATTTCATGGTGAAAGCACTGTCCGCTGGGCTGCTGTCCGAAGCCAAGGGTTTGCAAACGCCAGACTCCACCCCCTCCCCACCTTGTGCCTGCGTGCAGTCTGCCAGCTGAGAACGGTTTTCACATTTGTAAATGGTTGGAAAAAATCAAACGAAGAGTACTTAGGGACATAAAACAGTTATATTGAATTTGACATTTCGACATCCATAATTTTACTGATAACCCACCATCCGTCTACACACAGTCTGTGCTGCTCGGGGCTCAGCGACGTTGTGATGGCAGACAGCAGGGTCCTCAAACCTGGACACACTCTCCACCTGGGCCTTGCAGGACCCTGCCCACCTGCCCTGGAGCGTGAGCCCCAGCACGGCACAAGGAGGCCTGTGAGCTCCATGGTCACCCCCAGGCCGCCTCCCGCCCCCACCTGGCTCCCGGGCCACACCTGGCTCTGCGCCAGCTCCTGCTGCTCGTGGGAGGCCTCCAGCTCACCCACAGCCGAGCGCGGGCTCCTGCGTTCTGACCACATCTTCCCCGGTGGTGCACAGGCTTCCGTAGCCTTCAAGCCTCAGACGACTGCCCTGCGCTCACCCAGGCAAGGACACGCAGAGCTGCTTGCAGATTCTCTGCTTCACAACAGGCACACTGATCACTGACCGTCCAGCGGTGAATGCACAAATACACATACAAACACACACACACATACAGACACCCCACTGAGCAATCATTCCACCAAGAAGCAACCCCTGATCACTGGCCAGAACTTCAACAGAAAAGCTCCTGGAGTTCCCCAAGTCACTGACATAACTTCTGTTCACAACCCCATCTCCCCAAAAGCTGTGAGGGCCTCCCCCACTCAGCAGGTACAGGGGAGCAGGTGGGGTCTCTGTGAGCCCTTGTCCCAACACAGTCCCGGCAGAAACACACACTCCGTGGTCTGCACCCCAGGGGATGACAAGTCATTGGGCACGTCTGTCTCCAGGACTGCCTTCCCCTGCAGGTCCTACACCTGGAGCTCGTTAGAAACGCAGACACGCAGGCCCTACTGGGACCTACTGAGTCTGAGTCTGCACTGTGACCATTCCCCGGGGTAGATCTGAGAGCAGCCTGCAGCGTATCCTCTGATACACGTCTGCAGAGCCTCCTCCAGGGTGGGGCTTCTCCTTACCCGTCTCTCTAGATCCTATGATTTTGGAGATTAAAAAACCTTCCTCTTGGTGCTCATTAAGAGGGGTAAAATCAACACTGAAAACGGCAAAACTGCAGCTGCTATTGAAGGCCGAATGCTGGAGAAGCAGCTGCTTTGAGGACTTTCTGGTAGGTAACTAACGAGTCCTCAATACACTAATAATAGGGATGGCTCCACAAGGAAAACCAGGGTGATAAATGCCGGGTTTCTCCAAGGAAGACTCTCTGGTAGGTAACTAACGAGTCCTCAGTACACTAATAACAGGGATGGCTGCACCAGGAAAATAAGTGCTGGGTTTCTCCAAGGAATTCACTGTGAGAGAACGAGGTGATGCATGTCAGAGCCCCATAAACACCAACGTAAATAGTTATTAATACAGACGATGATCATCAGCGCTGCTGCTTGTAACACTAACAACCACCTCTGGCCGCGCAGCTGACAAGCCACGATCGAGCAAGGCACCAGGGCTTGTGGCAGGGCCTTCTGACAGAGGACTGTGAGCTCGGAGCCCACAACCCCAGGAAACCCCTACTTCCTGCTGCTATCCCGTGAGCAGTTCATTCCTGATGAAACTTAAAAAAAAAAAAGATTTATTTGTTGGGCTGCTCTGGGGCTTCGCAGTGGCACATGGGATCTTCAGTTTTCCACGTGGCATGCAGAACATTCAGTTGCCACATGCAGGATCCTGTTCCCTGACCAGGGCTAGACCTGGGCCCCCTGCACTGAGGGCAGAGTCTCAGCCACCAGACCACCAGGGACGTGCCCTGATGACACTTTCCGAGGAGACCAGGGCTGCTGCCTTCCTTCCAGCGAGAGCTCCCACCTACACTCTCTTCTGGATTCCGGTCACCTCTCTGTTGTAGGACGAGCAGGCTTTTGGTCCCGGAATGACCTGGGCGGCTGGCCTGGGCCCTGACTGACGGCTATGGAGGGGCTCCTGGCAGAGGACACGCATCAGGACCCCTGGCAGGCCTCCCCGGGGTGGGGCGGGCTGGGGCAGGGGCCTGCCTGAGCCTCACCCCACTGCAGCTCGAGGGCCTGAGACAGGGCGCAGGCTACCCGTTCCTGGACGTGGTCACACATGCCGGCTGAGCGGAGGCGTCAGGGAAACAGACAGGTGTGCGGTGGCTGGCCAACCAGCTCCTCCTGTGAGATGAGCCCCAAAGCACTCCCCACTCTCAGAGAGGGAGACGGCCGATCCCACCACCTCCTTGAACGAGGCGGTTGGGATCGGTCTGAAACGTCCTGACAGAAGTTGAGTGGGTCCCCGTGGGTGGGGCGGACACTGCGCCAGCCTGGGGCTGAGCAGGGCTGGCAGGCTGCCTGCAGGCACGGCCCCTCCTTGCCCTCTGTCCTCCGTACGCACGCCCAGACCTGGACGGGCCAGCGCCCCACGCCCAGCAGAGACGACACAGTCAGTGCCAGGGCCTGCGGCCAGCGGCACCTGCAGCCAGCAGGTCCAGGGAGGCTCACCCAGCGACGGGCTGACAAGCGGACAGGCTGGCACGTGAGCTGGGAGCCTGCGGGAACAGTCCTCCCACCCCTAGAGCAGGAGTCCCGGCTGGCCCAGGCGGGAGGGAGTCCTGCTCCGCACATAACGCACACCGGTGCCCGCTCGGTGAGGCGCCACTGAGTCTGTGTCCAGGGCTTCGCTCTAAAGATGCTCACCGTGAAAACACACCGCCGGTCCACATGGCCGTGCCTGAGGCCGTCACCCAGACGGACACGAGGAAGACACCTCACACTCTGGACTGAAATACATGCTTCTCCTCATCACTCTGAAGACGGACGTGGCCACACGCTCCTGAGGCCCAGCTTCATCAGCCACCCCGTCTCCAGAACCGCCCACCTGGGGCCTTGGGGTCTCACCAGGCTTCAGCTCTGTGCACGCCTCCCTCAGTCGGGGGTGCTGGGGGCCTGGGGAGGGATCCACCTGGTCCCCGTTCCTGGCCAGCGCCTCTGACACCCTACCCTGGAAGAGTGGCTCCTGCATCAACGGGGGAGCCCTGAGAGCTGCAGCTCTGTCCCGAGTCTGGCCCAGCTTCGCGGACGCGCTCCTTGGCCGTGTGTGCCAGGCCTTGGCTCCTGCTTTGCTGGGAGAGGCATTAACTGTTTCCAGAGGGCTGGGCCTTCCGTCCATCGGGCAGCATCCACAGGCCTGTGCCCACTGCTTCTGGCACCCCTGCCCATCCCCGTGGGAAGGACCTGGTGGGCGGGGTCGGCTGAGCACCCAGGCCCCGCAGGCCAGGCGGCAGCCGTGTCTGAAGCCCGCAGGAGTTAGTATGTGAACGAGCATCTACTAGAGGAGACCCCAAGACCCCGTCGTGCAGTTACACTCCTCATTCGGATTCAAGCACACAAGGACAGCAGGAAGTGATCAGATGCCACGGGACACCATGCTCTCACTTTGGGGAACGTTCCCACTGGCAGCATCAACAGAGGAAGTACCAAGAAGGGAAAGCTCTGTGAGCAAGCCTCCAGGTGCCCCCATGACAAGACTCTGATCTCAGGCTCGAGGAGTCAGAATAAAAGGGTTGCAGCGAACAAGTGCAGCCTAAATAGACTGCTTTCAAGGTCCACCCCGTGGGACTCACCTCCTGAGACCGACGAGAGCTGGGTCAGCTCTTAGAGGACACAGACTCGACACACAGATCAGCCAATTTGCCCCTCAGACTACAGAGCTCAGGCTGATCCAACAGAAAGAGAATCTGCTATTTACTTACTGTAAATGTCGATCAAGACTTAAAATGAGCGCCTCATAGAGTCAGAGATTCTAGTACAGAAATATCGCCAACAGATGTTCACTGCAGCCTGGTTTGCAGCCGTGGATGTCTTTCAGGAGGGGGTGGTTTAAATAACTGGACAGAGAGCCGCCTACAGCTGTCTCTGTACACGGGACACCCCTGAGCATCGCCGCGATGGGGGCCGCCTCTGGGCGGGGAGATGGGAGCCCAGGGACCTCATTTTCCCCTTTACTTTATTTGAAGACTTCATCCTTCTTCCTAGATGACCTAGTCACAAAATAACCTGTGTAAGAACAACAACACAAGCTGTTCCTGAAAGGAACAGCCCCACCAACCATCGCGGGAGGCGGGGGCGGGAGCAGGGGGCATTAACCAAGGGTCTCCCACAGACCCCTGTCGAGAAGTGTCCACTCTCTTACCACGAGCCTCTAAGAATCCACCGCCCTGTCGTCCAGGAGAGGCACCACACGAGGGGGACTCTCAACATGGCCTTTGATAGCCAGACCAATTGATTTAAGCAAACATAAAAGTGAGTGGAGAGCAGGAAACAAGCCCCCACTGCTGGGGGCTGGACGGGGGCCTGGTGCCCTCAGGCCCCACGTGTCCCGAGAGGGTCTCTGAGCCCCGGCGTCTCCTGCTGCTTCACCATAATAGCATTCCAGGTGACACGACAGGCCTGGGGTCGCATCATGGAAAGAAGCCTGTTTACTTCGCCAGCTCCTTCCAAGAGGAGAGGACTCCTCGGCCGAAGTCCTGATATTTGGGGGGCCGAGGCTCTGGAAGCCTCAGGGCTGGTCTCTGGGGCACCCCAGTCCCTCGATCACTGACCCTCAGCGTCCACGCACCTGCTGAGACCCTGGTCCTCCGATCACAGAACCTTAGCACCCACCCTCTCCTCTAGCACAGGGTCTCAGACACCTGCCCCCCCTTCCCCACGTGTGTCAGGGGTGACACTCCCATGGGCTGAGAGCTTCGCTGCCAGAACATGAGCTGGAGCATTCCAGCGGCGATGACTCAGGCCCCACGGAGAGCAGCGTCCAGAACAGAGGAAGTCCATAAATCCCGTGACCTCACAGAGGCCCAGAAGGACACGGTCCAGCACTCACGCCCTCAGAAGAGACCAAAGAGAGCGGCCTGGTTCCAAGGCTATGACTCGTGTCCCCGGGGCGCCCGAGAGGTCCTTCTCCTCTCCCTCCCAGGGGAGGAGCGAGCTTCGGGAACCCAGACCCCAGCAGGGCGGGGAGCAGCAAAGATGACCTCCCTCGGGAAGCGATGCAGGCAGCCTGCCGCGGCTCTGGCCCCGCCGACTGTGCAGCTGACCTCTAGCTTAGAGAGACGCAGAGCTCTCGGGGGGCTAATCAGTGAGGCGCAGGTTCTGAGGGAAAGTCCTGAATGGGAACCACGCCCTCGTCATACCAGGCAGGCATTCTTGTGCTTGTGGAGACGGGGAGGTTTGGAGCCGAGGTTCACCCAGTACGCACACCCTGGACCCCAAGTAACATGCCAAGCGGAAATTGTCAGCCAAGGCAGAGGATTACACCTCTGTAAGCTTGAGAGGATGCCAGCTGATGTCTGAGGCCAAACGCAACATATGAGCGTTCTCAGGGAGATGCGAGCGCGGGGCACAGGGGCAGCAGTGAGCTTCCGGGGCTGGTGGACCCCACTCTGTCGGAGCTGCGGAGGCCGCTCCACGGAGGGCGCACGTGTCAGAGCCCAGCAGACGCACCTGCTGCCCGTGCAGCTGGCTACACGACGACTGTACCGCCATCAAGGGATTTTTTAAGACCAATGTTCAAACTAAAAAACCAAAGGTTGAAATCTTCCTCAAAAGTCACCTCGGTCCTCTTATTTCTTGGATACGATGTCAGTAAACAGCAGTGGTTGACCATGAACCAATCCAGGTAAAAGTTTATGGGGAAAAAAAAGGCTGCAGCCAAGCAGCCCCTCCCCCCACCACCACACCCGCCTCTGACCTGGAGCTCCCCGCTCTGCTGCCCGTCCCCGAATGACCTCTGCTTTGGGGGCTGTGCCCACGTTCCCAACAACAGCTGGGAGAGGCCCCACTCGGCTGATGACCTGGCCACAGGGGCGTCAGGCAGGGGAGGGACCTGGCTCTGGCCTCCAGACGCAGGCCTTGGTGTCCAGCCCAAGCGGGATGGAAGGACCAGAGCAGAAGGTACCCATGAGACACAGCTCGGAAGATATCAGGAGACAAGTGTTCTGGAGGGCCTAAGAGGCAGCCCTGACCCAGCCTGAGCTTCTCCGGCCTCCGTCTCGCCTGCCGAGAAAGAAGGCGCAGCAGGAAAGCCATGTCCTTCCTAAACGCGCCACACCACTGCCAGGGCAGGAGCCGCGCCCTTCGTCCCCGGCTGCTCCATGGACCCGACCCTTCCTGCCGCCAGACGCGCACACGTTCCCTCGCCCGTGAGAGCCCGGCTTCTTTACCTCCTCTCCCTCCAGACCCCAACAAGCACCTGCCCTCTTCTCGCGCCTCCTCCTGGGGACTGTCAGGGGCACTGCCTGGCCCATCTCAAGCCCCTCACAGCCATCCCCGTCCCCGTGACCTGTCTGGGCCCCCCGCGAGGGCCGCTGCCTCTCTGACCTCCAGCATCCAAGCGTGTGCCCCTCCCATGCAGCGGGCTTTTCTCCCTGGGGTGTGGTCTCCTGGATACCTGGGTGTATGCCGGAGGCTCCTGCCGCCTCTGCCTGGAGGGATTGCTCTGGAGTTTGCGTCAGCCCTGTGCCTCCAAGGGCCAGGACCAGTCCTCAAAGAGGAAGGGGAGAGATCACAGGCAGGATGGAAAAGTCTTGGGAGCAGCTGGGGAAATGAGACGCCCTGATGTTTTCTGAGCCCCAGAAAAGCATTTCCTTCTCCCAAACAATCCTGACACCTCGTTGTCTCCGAAACAAAGGTGTCACCTCAGACTTGGAAAGACGCAAAGGGAAAGAGTTCTTTCCCTCTCAAACATCGCTGTCTCCCAGAGGAAGTCCAGAGAAGTGACAAAGACACAGAGAGAAGCAACAGATGAGGGTGGCGCGCCTGCTGGAGGTCCACTGGCTCAGCCTTCAGCTTCAGCACCAGCGTCCCTGCCTGACTTCCCGCACACTGGACGTTTTGAATATGGAAAGTTCCAGGCATCGACCTGAGAGATAGGGTCACAGCTGTAAAATCCTATAAACAAAGTCGGTAGGAAAATTCTAGGCTCAGGCACGCGCACAAGTGGTGGGTAAAGCATTCTATCCCCAAACGCACTCCCAGATAACATGTTATAAGGGAATGGGGAGTGGGAGCGGGTGAGCTGGTGCTGGTAGGCGAGCGGAAGACGCATCCCGAGAACGGAGCAACCACACCCAGACTAAGGAGCTTGGAGGACCCGCGGGACAGAGACCTGCGGACCGCTCTGGGCCGGGCAAATGGACCTTACGGAGCTGGAGCTCTGACCTCAGCCAGGCTGACCAGCCTCGCAGCTCGTTTGGCAGGAAATGTGGGGACCTCGGAGAAAAGCAGGGGACCTGGGGCTCGGCAGGAGGACTCGGGGCGCGCACGCTGGGCACCTCGGAGAGGGGTCTCATGGCCAGTTCGGCGCGGACCCCTGCGCTGCAGGGTGGGGAGCCCCGGCTGGGCGCAGACGCCGGGGCCGGGAGTGCAGCGCCTGGGCGCCGGGGGCGCAGATTTATTTATTTATACAAAATTTTCTTTTATATTGGAGTATGGTTGACTAGCATTGTTGTGTTAGTTTCAGGTATATAGCAAAGTGATTCAGTTATACAAGTATCTATTTCAAATTCTTTCTGATTTTGGTATTATAAACATTGACACAGAGTTCCCTGTGCTATACAGTAGGACCTTGTTATTTATCTTTGTTATATATAGTAGTGTGTATCTGCTAGTTGATAACTCCTAGTTTATCTCTCTCCTACCCTCTTTC
>NW_011494757.1:1138544-1140274 GCF_000754665.1 Bison bison bison | reverse complement strand
CCTCCCGGCGGCCTGGCCCTGAGAGGCGCTCTGAGTGGCAGAGACACTTTGCGGCTGGAGATGTGCAAACAGGAGCTGACCGCCTGGGCGCGCGCTGCGCAACCCCTGCACACTTGAACACGCGGCTAAAGTCACCCCCGGCGCGCTGAACGGGCGAGCAGGTGCGAAAGGTGCTTCCAAAGCCAACGCAGTATTTTAAAGCAGTTCAAATGCTGAGGAGAAAAGTTTTTTAAATAGTGACTTGTCATGTGAAAGTGAAAGTCTCTCAGTCGTGTCCAAGTCTTTGTGACCCCGTAGACTATACAGTCCATGGAATTCTCCAAGCAAGAATACTGGAGTAAGTAGCCGCTCCCTTCTCCAGGGCACCTTCCCAACCCAGGGATCGAACCCAGGTCTCCTGCATTGCAGGCGGATTCTTCACCAGCTGAGCCACCAGGGAAGCCCAAATTGGGGAAGGAGTACCTCACAGCTGCATATTGTCACCCTGCTTATTTAACTCATATGCAGAGTACATCATGCGGAATGCTGGGCTGGAGGAAGCACAAGCCGGAATCAAGATTGCAGGGAGAAATATCAATAACCTCAGATATGCAGATGAAACCACCGTTAAGGCAGAAAACAAAGAAGAACTAAAGAGCCTCTTGAAAGTTCAGTTCAGTGCAGTCGCTCAGTCGTGTCCGACTCTTTGTGACCCCATGAACCGCAGCACGCCAGGCCTCCCTGTACATCACCAACTCCCAGAGTTCACTCAAACTCATGTCCATCGAGTCAGTGATGCCATCCAGCCATCTCATCCTCTGTCGTCCCCTTCTCCTCCCACCTTCAATCTTTCCCAGCATCAGGGTCTTTTCCAATGAGTCAGTTTTCACATCAGGTGGCCAAAGTATTGGAGTTTCAGCTTCAGCATCAGTCCTTCCAATGAATATTCAGGACTGATTTCCTTTAGGATGGACTGGTTGGATCTCCTTGCATGTAGTTCAAGGGTCTCAAGAGTCTTCTCCAACACCACAGTTCAAAGCATCAGTTCTTCGGTGCTCAGCTTTCTTTATAGTGCAACTCTCACATCCATATGTGACTACTGGAAAAACATAGCCTTGACTAGATGGACCTTTGTTAGCAAAGTAATGTCTCTGGTTTTTAATATTCTGTCTAGGTTTCTTCCAAGGAGTAATCTTAATTTCTTTTAATTTCTTTAATTTAATTGTCTTTTATTTATTTAATTTCTTTAATTTAAATGTCTTTTAATTTCATGGCTGCAGTCACCATCTGCAGTGATTTTGGAGCCCCCCAAAATAAAGTCTCTCACTGTTTCCATTGTTTCCCCATCTATTTGCCATGAAGACATGGGACCGGATGCCATGATCTTTGTTTCCTGAATGTTGAATTTTAAGCCAACTTTTTCACTGTCCTCTTTCACTTTCCTCTGGATCATCGAAAAAGCAAGAGAATTCCAGAAAAAACATTTATTTCTGCTTTATTGGCTATGCCAAAGCCTTTGACTGTGTGGATCACAACAAACTGTAGAAAATTCTGAAAGAGATGGGAATACCAGACCACCTGACCTGCCTCTTGAGAAACCTGTATACAGATCAGGAAGCAACAGTTAGAACTGGACATGGAACAACAGACTGGTTCCAAATAGGAAAAGGAGTACATCAAGGCCATATATTGTCACCCTGCTTATTTAACTTCTATGCAGAGTACATCACGAGAAACGCTGGGCTGGAAGA
>NW_011494757.1:1127894-1138444 GCF_000754665.1 Bison bison bison | reverse complement strand
TCTGGATCATCGAAAAAGCAAGAGAATTCCAGTAAAAAACATTTATTTCTGCTTTATTGGCTATGCCAAAGCCTTTGACTGTGTGGATCACAACAAACTGTAGAAAATTCTGAAAGAGATGGGAATACCAGACCACCTGACCTGCCTCTTGAGAAACCTGTATACAGATCAGGAAGCAACAGTTAGAACTGGACATGGAACAACAGACTGGTTCCAAATAGGAAAAGGAGTACATCAAGGCCATATATTGTCACCCTGCTTATTTAACTTCTATGCAGAGTACATCACGAGAAACGCTGGGCTGGAAGAAAAGCACAAGCTGGAATCAAGATTGACGGGAGAAATATCAATACCCTCAGATATGCAGATGACACCACCCTTATGGCAGAAAGTGAAGAAGAACTAAGGAGCCTCTTGATGAAAGTGAAAGAGGAGACTGAAAAAGTTGGCTTAAAGCTCAACATTCAGAAAACTAAGATCATGGCATCTGGTCCCATCACTTCATGGGAAATAGATGGGGAAACAGTGGAAACAGTGGCTGACTTTATTTTCCTGGGCTCCAAAATCACTGCGGATGGTGATTGCAGCCATGAAATTAAAAGACGCTTGCTCCTTAGAAGGAAAGTTATGACCAGCATATTAGACAGCATATTAAAAACAAAGGTCCGTCTAGTCAAGGCTATGTTTTTCCAGTAGTCACATATGGATGTGAGAGTTGGACTATAAAGAAAGCTGAGCGCTGAAGAACTGATGCTTTGAACTGTGGTGTTGGAGAAGACTCTTGAGAGTCCCTTGAACTACATGCAAGGAGATCCAACCAGTCCATCCTAAAGGAAATCAGTCCTGAATATTCATTGGAAGGACTGATGCTGAAGCTGAAACTCCAATACTTTGGCCACCTGATGTGAAGAACTGACTCATTGGAAAAGACCCTGATGCTGGGAAAGATTGAAGGCAGGAGGAGAAGGGGACGACAGAGGATGAGATGGCTGGATGGCATCACCGACTCGATGGACATGAGTTTGAGTAAACTCTGGGAGTTGGTGATGGACAGGGAGGCCTGGCGTGCTGCGGTTCATGGGGTTGCAAAGAGTCGGACGCAACTGAGCGACTGAACTGATCATGTGAAAAGCTACAGCATTGTGGATTTTCTTTAGACAAGTGTGTCTGGCACACACTTGAATGGCATGGGGACAGGTGCGAGGGGCCAACCAAAATATCCTCCGCCTTTGGGTCCACAGGTCTTGTTCTGGTCCTCACTCCTACCACTTTCAATTTTTTAATTTTAAAAAAGTCCAGATAAACCTCACATTTTAGGAAAAGACGAATAAAAGTCTTATTTTGGCACAGAATTATGTCACAAAGGAAGTTGTATGATATTAGGGCAAATTTATGCTTTCTAGCAGTCACAAACCCAACTCATCCCAAGAACAAAATTCAGAGTTTACTGAAAGAAAATATGAAACGTGTCTAGGGAGGCTGATGTTTTCCACAGCACCAGAGCCTAGAAAATGCACACGCGGGCACACACGGCGCTGCTGTTTTGAACCTGTATGCTGCACTTGCGCGCAGCTCTGCACATTGAAAGCTGCTGGAACACAGTGAGGTGTTACTTCTGGAACAAGGACAAGCGCATTTACTTTGAAGAGTTTTTTTCCAGCATTAAGCAAATATTTGTCAGCTAGAGAAAGGTAAACCCAGGAGAGACAGAAAGGAAGAGACAAACAGGAAGTTGAAAGACCTAGGGCAGTGGGAGGGGTGGCTGGGCTGGCCCAGGGCCGGAGCCAGCCTCAAGTCTCCAGGGCGCAATCTCTCCCCCTGAGCACACTCCCCAAAGCCAGTGTCTTCTGTCCACTGTTTTTAAGACATAAAATTGCCTGATAGGTGTTAAGTCTTTGATAAAAGTGTGTTGGTATAATTGGAATGAGAGACGGCCCTCGAGACACACGGGGAAGGTGTCACAGGTGAGGCCGCCTTCCGCCTATGCAGGTACGTCCCAGACACCCCACCTGCCCTGGTTCCTGGTGATGCTGCTGAGCAGCAAATAGCACAGTCCTTGGGGTTCCCTGCTGGTCCAGCGGCGAGAAATCCATGCTCTGGATAAAAGGGGCCCGGGTCTGATCCTTGGTCGGGGAGCTAGATCCCACAAGCAGCAACTAAAATTTGGCTGAGCCAAATAAACAAATATATTGTTTAAGTGAGCTAGGAGTCACACAAATTATTGCAAAAGTAATAAATGTATAAATAGCACAGTCCACTGAACACCAGGGCATCCTTAAGCTATTTAAACAGTACCAGATTCTCCTTTTTTTTTCCAGATGGGCTATAAAAACCATGAAATCCTTAGGCCAGCCCTGTGTCCTTTGTTTTTATTTATGGGGGAAAATGTGAATAACTCAGTGCTACAGAAGAAATCCTTACCCCTTAACCTGCTGAGAACTACAGACCTGTGGACGCACCTACTCCTGGGTTAAGAACACATTTCCTTCATCAGGATTTAGTGATACCAGGACTGTACCGCAGAGCTGCTCCTGCTCCAGACGTGTTTGCTGAGGAGCCAAGACTTCGGGTTTTTAAAAGAGTAGCAAGAGGTGCCTTCAAGATACTCCTTTGCAGAATGCTTGATTGCTCTTGACCCTAAGCAGAACATGAAATTCTCACATCACTGGGCAGGGAGGCTACAGTTCAGTGACCCGGCCAGTGGGGCTGTAAACAGTAGCGTGTGGGCAGATCGTACCTAATACCTGCAATGGTAACCTGCACAGGCCAACTTCCTCCTGCCGGGTGTGCAGAAAACACAACAAAACACGTGTTCCTTAAAGAACAGGGTCCTGCTGACCTCCTCCTCTCCCAGGACTCTCCTGCTGTCCCCCGCAGAGACAGGCGTGGACGAGAAGCGAGGAGAGGACGAGGAGCCCAGTTTCCATGTCAAGCTGCCAGAGTCTGGAGCCAAGAAACCATGAGTGGTGGGAGCATGGGGGACTCCTGGGAGTAAGTGAGCGTCATCTTAGCCCCGGACGAAAAGAACGCGGAAAACTGCTGTCCGTGAGGGGCACATATATACCTGTGGCTGATTCATGCTGCTGTTTGGCAGAAACAAGCACAATTCTGTAAAGCAATAAGCCTTCAATTAAAAAATAAATTAAAAAAAAAAGAAGAAAATCCTTGTCCTTGGAAAGCGAGAAAGGAAAATGGGTCCGAGTCAGGACGGTGAGTCAAGGCCTACCCAGAAAGGCACATCCGGGGCACTGGGGGCCTGTGTGTTTGCCGGGGCGACACCGGCTCCAGTGCTGGCCTGGGCGGTTCCCAAAGGCCACTTTGCAGCTCAGCCTCTGGGCGACTGAAAAGCAAGATCTGACTCAATAGCGTCCGTTCATCCAGACGGGATCGACAGCGTTTGGGTTCGCTGTGTGCGGAGCACTGTTTTGGGTGCTGGGGAGGCTTCAGTGGCCCCTGTCTCGGAGATGTCTGCCCCGGCTGAGGAAGTGGAACAGCAAAAATGCACAAACAAATCAGTCCTGTGTGTTCAAGGCGACACCGACCCTGGGCTCTTTAATCCGCGGGAATGGACCAGAGGCCAGAGGAGGGGTCGGGGAGCCCACCGGGGCCCCTGCTGCAGCTCGGGGAGCCAGAGCAGTGACAGGGGGCTCCTCCCTGGGGGGCTGGTCCAGGGTGGGCTGGGTGTGGGGAGCAGGCGCTCCCCTCCTTGGTGGTGCTGTGTGCAGGGACCCCGCTTTTGCGCCCAGCACCTCAGAAGCGGCAGCTGGATCGTGGCCTTTCTGTATCTCGTGGATGATTCGCTCCACCCGTTCGCAGTCACGTTTCGTCCCGTACCACAGCTCCTTTGTATCTGTTGCTCCAGATGCTGGTCCAGGTACAAACACCACAAAAGGCCCGTGTCCCAGCCTGTCTCCAAGGCAGTGAATTCCACAGCATAAAGGAAGTGGACGAGAAAAGGGGGTGTTGGGGGTGCTGTGTACAGAGACCTCACCCAGAGGGCATCGCCGAGCAAAGCCCTGAGCGGTCACCTGCGTACTGGGCTGAGGTACGGCTGGCCAAGCAGAGAGGGCCCCAGGGGGCAATGCCCGGGGGCCCAGGCCTGCGGGGAGGTCGGGAGGGGGCAGGCCTGCAGGGAGGAGGCCGGGGGAACCAGGACCCCGTCAGGCAGGCCTTTCAGAGCAGAGCTCTGACTCAGGGACTCAGGGAGCCAGGGCAGGCTCTGGGCGTGCCCTCCACCATGTTTCCAGGGGTCATCTGGATGCCAGGAGTGGGGCGCAGTACAGGAAAGGGGACCGACTGGAGGCTACTGCAGACGTCCGTGCGCTAAGACAAGCGCAGCCTGGCATGGGGAGGACTCTTTGATTCCTAGATCGTTTGTGGGGCGAGAAAAATAAGGAGGTTCGAGAATTACTCCGTCACGCTGGGCCTAAGAAAGAGGAGGAACCAGGGTTGCCATCCCTGGGATGGAGGAGACTGGGAGGGTCAGCCTGTCCAGAGGCCCAGGAGCCCAGCTCAGGCCGGCTGGTTTGACCCGCAGAGGGTTTGGTTCACCAAGGACTCTGGCCACTGTGATGCAGGGGGGTGTGGAGGGGCCGGGGCAGCAGAACGGGCTAGGGAGGAAAAGGGGCCTCGGGGGGAAGCAGACAAGCCTCCTTCAAGGATATCTGCTGGCAAGAGGAATAGAGAAATGGGAAAGCGGCTGTGGCTCATGACCCTGAGTCAACGACACTGCCTAGTTCTCATCTCCATCTCGGGTGGGAGAAGGAAATCACAGCACTGGACATGGATATGCGATCGTGATCAAAGAGACGGAAGGCAGCGAAGCAGAATGGACGTGGTGCATCTCTGCAGCCACGTCCTGGGGGCCGTCGTGGGTAGGCTGGGCCAGGGAAGCGGGCTCCGGGGTGAGCAGACAGGGCCACGCACGGCAGCAGGCCTGCCTGGTGACAGAGTGATTGCAGATATGAGCCGTGTGAGCTGTCAGCATGAGCACCAGCCGCGCCCTCCGAGTCTGTCCTGAATATCTGAACATTCGCTTTCAAATGCAGGCGTGTGTGTGTGGGAGACGCCACAAAGTGAACCATTAAAACTGCATTAAGTTGAAGTAAAATAAAGCAATGGTTAAAGATTACTGTGAAAACTATCAATATCATCTACAAAAACAACTATTAGGAATTTTCATACAGTTTTATCCGCCTGGACTATGGCTCAGAGGGTAAAGCATCTGCTTGCAAGGAGGGAGACCCGGGTTCGTTCCCTGGGTCAGGAAGATCCCCTGCAGAAGGAAATGGCAACCCACTCCAGTACTCTTGCCTGGAAAACTCCACGGATGGAGGAACCTCGTAGGTTACAGTCCATGGGGTCGCAAAGAGTAGGACACGACTGAGCAACTTTTCTTCCCCTTTTCATATACTTAAGCACATTAGGAAATAAGTTGACAGCTAACAGGAATGTTAAGAGTACAGTAGCTTTGTAAGTGTCGGAAGACTATGACATCCTTTTGAACCAAGAAGAGATATATGAAATAGATGTATCTAAAATATAATTTTTAAATATAAATTACATAGACATTAGATATTCATAAAATGTAAAATTTTAAGATATTGGTAAGAATTAAGGTATATTTTTAAAGATTGTTTTAATCACAGTTTTTAATCATGGTTGAATTGTTTTGTGTTTACCTTTCCTAACATTACACAACAAGCTTTTCATAAACTGGATTTAAGTATTTAATTTCATTTTAGCCTTGTGTCTTGGGAGACAAGCTCTTCGTTGGAATTCTTGCCATTCTTAATAAAATTGGGAGGAACTTTGATGCAGGGGACAAGCTCCCGGATGATGTGCAGGTGCCTCTATCAGGAATCGCGTTTGATCCAGAAAAAATAAACACACGGAGACCAAGTGGTGAACAAGGAGCAGGCACATCCCCTCCCCCTGGACCAGCTTCAGAAGGACACAGTTCTCACGGTCCTTTAAGACCATTTCTTACAGCTTTGAGCTTGGTCCTTGTTGTTCAGTCGCTCAGTCGTGTCCAACTCTCTGTGACCCCGTGAACTGCAGCACGCCAGGCCTCCCTGTCCATCACCAACTCCCGGAGCTTACCCAAACCCTGTCCATCAAGTTGGTGATGCCATCCAGCCATCTCATCCTCTGTCATCCCCTTCTCCTCCTGCCCTCCAGTCTTTCCCAGCATCAGGGTCTTTTCAAATGAGTCAGTTCGCATCAGGTGGCCAAAGGACTAGAGTTTCAGCTTCAGCATCAGCCATTCCAGTGAACGCTCAGGGTTGATTTCCCTTAGCACTCACTGGTTGGATCTTTG
Organism: Bison bison bison; assembly: GCF_000754665.1. Classification (NCBI taxonomy): domain Eukaryota; kingdom Metazoa; phylum Chordata; class Mammalia; order Artiodactyla; family Bovidae; genus Bison; species Bison bison. Next base: position 1,132,125 of record NW_011494757.1, on the reverse strand, counting down.
AGTTTCTTCCCAATTGGTTTTCAGCTGCCAAGGGACCCTTACACCTGCCCAGACTGTGACTCTCAGAGCCAAGTTCCTTCTACGAAACAAAATATAAATACAGGAGACCTTTTCCCTGAGTTTATATTTTGCTACATACCTGTCAGTGATGTTACAAAATATATATTTTGTATCTCAGATATCTGTACAAAAAGTTTTCTTGAAGTTCAACAGTGTGTTAGACAATAATGAATGTAACTCTGCTGCTTCTTTATTTTAGAGCTTTTCCACCACACTCTGCAGATACAAGTAGCAACAGAGGAGGACGTGGGAACGGTGAGTGGGTTCGTTGCTTAAGCCTGCTGAGGAAGGAACACAGCTTGAGGGGCTAGCTGTCCTGACGTGACACGTTCCTAACAGGTTATTTGCGATTCTCAGAATACACCAAGACTGAGTGACCCTCACTTGCGTCCCTCCCCTGAAATGCTTCACGTCCTTTACACCCAGCAGAGATGTGGTTAGATTGCTCTGGACGCCTAGCTGGGCTGGTGCTCCGTGTTGGATGCTGAGAACACGCTGGTGGATGAGACACATCTGCCTCCGTTCCGGCACCACTGGGGTTCTGGAAGGAAATGGGCCCTTACGTCTTTTCTTCCTCCCGGTCTTATTGAGACAGAATTGACATCAACCTGGTACACATTCAAGGTGTGCCCCGTAATGATCTGACTCACATATGTCATGAAACGACCACAATAAGTTTAGTAAACCTCCATCACCTCATTTAGATACACAATTTAAAACAACAGAAAATAATTAGAGCAGAGATAGGAAAGCAGAAGAGTGGATCAGAGACATGATGGTCATCAAAAAAAGGACACATCTCCTTGAGCCTTAGTTTTCCATCTGGGCATAGGTCTCATGTTTGGAAATGATGTGCACATCGTATCTGAGGTATACGTTCTTGTGATCTGATGGTTCTGATTTCCGGTTTTCTCCACAAACTGCATGGGTTTGAGTCTAAAGCCCCAGAGAATAAGGTTCTTTGGAGAAGCTGTGTGGTTTATGATAGAATTCTCCTTCGTCGAGCCAGCCGTTCCCAACAGTGGAGTAGAAGGCAGTCTCACTTCCTCCTCCTGCCAAACAGGATGGTTCCTTCTTCCCTCTGGACACCAGATCACTTGCTAAACTTCTTGAAACCTCTACTCAGCATAACAAAGTGGTAAGTCTGGTTTTGGTGCTCTGCTTTGAGTTCAAGCCAGGTGCTGTATTTTGATTATAAGCGCAGTTGGTCCTCCACATCCACAGGTAACACATCCATGGTTCAGCCAACCGAGAATCGAAACCTACTCGGGAAAACAATTCCAGAAAATTCCCAAGGGCAAAAGTTAAATTTACCACGGGCCAGTAACTATGTATTTAGCACTTACACTGCGTTAGGTGTTATAGGTAATCCAGAGAGGATTGAAAGTGCGGTACGGGGAAGGATGTGTGTGGGTCATATGCAGATGGTCTGCTCACCGTGTTTTGTGAGGGACTTGAGCACCATCGGGGGTCCTGGAATCAGTCCCCTCAGACATGGAGGGAAGGCCATAAGGGACTGCCTCCCAGCGCTGCCATTTGAGAGAGCTGGTTGCAATATTCATGACCGTGGGGCTTCTGTCACCAATATCTGTCCTTGACCAGTAAGAGCTTTGACTACACACAGACGGCTCAGGAGTCAAAAGACGGATGCTCCATGCCAGGCACGGTTGTCACACGCATGTCACAACCAACAAGCACACTGTTGTTCCTTCTCTGACTGGATGACCCAGCAGACCACCACAGAGACACAGAGACTGGAGGGAAAAGCCTGAAGACATCGCTCACTGCCCCTGCACCCCTGCAACTACACACACACACGTGCACACACACACACACACACACAAATGCATGCATACACACACAAATACACACACAAATACACACACACACGCGCGCGCGCACACACACACCAGGAGTCTGCAGACAGAACATACAGTACGCTCTCTCTTCACCCTCTCTTTGGCCAAAGACAGTTCCCTTTCTCCCAGCTGAGTATGGAGAGGCAAATAGAATGCGTTTACTTTATTTGTATCTGCCCCAGAAGCACTTCTGAGCAGATACTAAAACATGCTGCAGGTTGCACATCTAACTGGCTCATCCATCACTGAAGACTGTGGAGACTTTTTAAAGGCTGAAATCAGCATCACATGAATTTACTACAATAAAATAACGATTTCCCTGTTGCCTTTTAGGATATTTTCAATTCCTGCTACTGTAGGCAATGCTGTGTGATATTCTGCATATTGTCTTCCGCCTCAAAGTGCACCCGGGGATGGACTCCGGCAGTGCACACGCCGTCAGGACCCGGCCCCGCCCACCTGCGGACGTCTGTGCTGTAGACGCCCGAGCCGCTCTTCTCCTTCTCGAACAGGACGATCTGGAAGGACAGGCAGGGCGGCGGAAGCAAGGGTGAGCCCCGCGCAGGATGAGCAGCCCTGGGGTGCGGGCAGGTCTGAGCCCAAAAAGGGGGGCTGGGGCCACCCACCTCGTTGGTGCCGGGCTGGAGCCAGGAGCCAGGCAGGTAAAGCGCTTCCTGAGGCCCAATATTCCAGTAGCGCCCAAGGTTTCGTCCATTGATGAACACACACCCGCGATTCCAGCCCTGCAAGGGGAGCAGGCTGGAGACCTGAGAACACAGCCACTGCACGGCACAGGCAAGGCTCCCGGGCGTGGAGCGCGGCGGGGAGTCCGGGGGGCACAGCCCGAGGCTCCTGGGGGGCAGCCCAAGACTCCTGGGCATGGAGCACAGAGGGGAGTCCAGGGGGCACAGCCCGAGGCTCCTGGGGGGCAGCCCAAGACTCCTGGGCATGGAGCACAGAGGGGAGTCTGGGGGACACAGTCTGAGGCTCCTGGGGGGCACAGCCCAAGGCTCTGGGCATAGAGCATGGAGGGGAGTCCAGGGGGCACAGCCCGAGGCTCCTGGGGGGCAGCCTGAGGCTCCCAGGCATGGAGCACGGAGAGGAGTCCAGGGGGCACAGAGCCCCTGCCACCCGGGGGGCAGCCCGAGACTCCCAACCTGTGACAGGCAGTGCTGTTTTCAAACAGCAGGGCTTCTGCTTCCAGAAACAAGGACGAAGTACTAGGGATGAACGCCACGGTTGACAACCATAAAAGCGATGCGGCTTTAGACATCTGCTTGTGATCCAAGGATATTCGAGGCCCAACACCCCGGGGAAGACAGGGAAACGGGACGGGAGGCGCCGGCTCTCCCAGGAAGAGGAGGCGAGAAGCGGAGCGGAGCCTTCACGCCTCACACACACCCAGGTTTCATCTGGAAACACTGTCAGGGAGCCTCACTGACTAGCTGCTCTCTGCACTGGGACCTGTTGGGGAGCTGCACGCTGGGAGGGGTGTTGGCAATGTTTCATTGTCCATCTCAGGGGTGATCGTACAGTGTTCACTATTGTAATAATGTGTTGCCTGTGATAATTTATTGATCTGTGCATTCATGTTTTGTGCTTTGTATTATGCAGGTGTTTACAAATAGAGGATGTACCGGGTAAAAAATAATATCCTAGGAAAGGAGGGAAGTTGGAGAATACACTTTATGGAACATCCCATTAGTGTAAAAAGGTGACATGTATGTGTCAGGCAGTTACTCGTGAAACCACACGTGAAACCATTGGCCGCACCGCATTCTGGGAAGTGGAGAGGAGCTGGGGGGCGGGGAGAGAACCCACATCTTTGCTGTCTACGTATTATTATTGTTTGAACTTTTCCACTGTGCTCTGATGTGTTATTTCTTAAACAATGAAACGTTAGGAAGACTGAAACCTGCTGGAAACCTTGGTTGAAATGAGGAAGGGAAAGAACGCGGGGGCCTCCCTTCCAGACTCCACGAGGACAGGCGTGCGTGGAGGGGCACTCACTCACGAGCAGCTGGAGGAAGGTGTCCTGTGGAGAGGAGCCAGCCATCAGCGTGCCCAGGTGGAAGGCAGGGCTCGAGGAGGGGCCCCCGAGAGGCCTCCAGCGTGCAGAGCGGAGCCTGGGGGGCCACACATGAGGGGCAGGAAAGCCTTTCCCAGTGCCAAGGCCCACGCTGACCCTGGGTCCCCACAGGACAGGCTGATCCCTGACCTCCCCACAGGATGGGCTGACCCCTGGTCCCCCCCACAGGATAGGCTGACCCCAGACCCCCACAAGACGGGCTGACCCCTGACCTCCCCACAGG
>NW_011494757.1:1116700-1127662 GCF_000754665.1 Bison bison bison | reverse complement strand
CTGGCCCCCCCACAGGACAAGCTGACCCCAGGCCTCTCCCTCAGGACAGGGGTTCTCTGTTAGGGGCTCTGCTGGAACCAGGATCCTAGATAACCCTGAGCACCTCACTCTGGGGCCATGAATCGTGGACCCTCATCTGCAAAAGGAGGAGTGGAAGACCTCGAGCTCCCTGGTCTCCAAGGTTAGGCCAGACCCAGGGCCAGGACAAGGGTCAGGGTCAGGGTTAGAGTTAGGGTTAGAAGGAACGTACTTCTTGAAGAATTGCGTTTTCAGTTCCAGAGAATAAATGGTGAACCAGTTCAGGGGGATTTTATCCAGAGTAACAGGTCCGATCAATCCTGCAGCGGGGAGACAGCAGAGGTAAGGACACTCTCCAGTGTCCAAGCACAGACTCACAGTCCGGAGTCATCAGTGACCAGGGCTCAGCCCGGGAGGGCACGGACTGGTCTGACCTGCATGCCTGAGGGTCTCCAAACCACCAGGAAAGCTTCCCACCCAAGCCCTGAACTTCCCCTGGAAGTCCCCAGAGGGGCAGGGTCCCCCTGCAGACAGCCAGGACGCCCCCCCCGCTGCAGTGGGAGTCGACAGGACGGAGGGTGGGGACAGACGCCGCTGGTCCCCACACCCAGGGCCCCACCTCTGCCAGGGCTCAGTCTTCCCTCCAACCCCACCCTCAATCTTCGGGTCCAAGTCACGAGGCGGGGAGGGCACGGCTGTTACCAGAGCCCACCTTTCCGCTGATTTTGAATTTTCCATGAAAAATTGACTCGTCCTTGATTCTCCACCAGGATCCTTAGAAGCTGACATTCCTGCTTGTGACAGACCAGTTCATGGGGATATATGGCCACGGAAGGCTTTCCTGGAGCCCAGTCTTCTCAAAGTCCCAGGAGGAAAACAAGCGAAGGGGAGAAGCCGAGGCCCCCCAAGGGCCCTGAATGCTGCTGCTTCAGAGGGTCCTGCCTGGCCCGCCCTCACAGACGCCTGGGGCTCAGCGGCGGTGTGAGAGCGCCGGCCAGGGGCTTGGCAGGAAACGTCCACCGGCACCCAAGTGCAGAAGCTGAAGCGCAGGACACATGAGGGCTGGGGGTGCACATAGACTCTCAGCCCTAGTCCTTCTGCCAGGACCCTGAGGGGCCCATCACCCCACGGCAGACGGGGAGATGGGAGGGTCTGCCTCAGAAACAGCGCATTGCGCTGGAGGCCCGAGTCTAGGGCCGCAACTCGGCTTTCGAGTTACATACCGTGATTGGAGGAATGTCTATGTCCCGATAAACATCGGTCAGAATCCCTAAACTCGTCTCATTCAAAAACACCTGCAAAAGAAGGGCTGGCATCGGACGGACAGGCCCACCCAGAGGAAGGGGGCAGGGAGATCGGGGTTGGGGCGGTCTCCAGGAAGGCAGCCACCAGCCTGCTGTCCACGGGCGGCCAGAAGCGGAGGCCCCAGCAGACTTGCAGCGTGACAGGTAAAGTGGGCCTCTTCCACCCCAGTCAAGCCTCACACACAGAGGTGCTCAAAAGCATATCAAACAGCAAAGGGGCCCACGGCAGCCCCCAAGGTGGAGCTGGGCTGATGTCCTGCCTGCAGCCAGACGCCCAGCCCCACCTGAGCCTCATCTTGTGCGTTGGCATGGAGCCGGCCCCCGGAGCAGATGGTCATCTCATAAAGCACGAACCCGAAGGACTGGCCGTTGCCGTTGTTGATGGGCAGGTTCTCCATGTTGATCGGAACGTTAGAGGTGACCGGCTGAGAGGTGGGCAGGGAGCTGGGGTGAGAACCAGGCCCTTCTCTCTAAGACCCTGGGCAAGCTTGGCTATGCCTCCTAACGGTCCCCAAGAGCCCTTTGATGAGACTCCGTGTGACGACACCTGTGCCCTAGTCTCCACGGACCAGGAGCCTGGGGGCGGGCAGAGGGGCCCCCGCTCTAATCCTGAGAACCAGCAGCGTCAACAACCGAGTCCCAGCTCGACTGCCAGGGAGCAAAGCAACGCATCGAGCAAGCGTGCACTTCGCATCCACAGTGTGCGTGGCATGCCTCACTAGTGGCAGGAGGCTCAGCACAGGAGAAACCCTGTGAGCTCAAGAGGGAACGTCTCCCAGGGCCTAAGACGCTGTGCTCCTTGTGTTGGGGGCCCGGGTTCAGTCCCTGGTCAGGGAACTAGCTCCCATGTGCCACAGCTAAAGATCCCCCGCACGGCGAATAAAACAAAGAGCCGCGAGTAAGACCTGGCACGGCCAAAGCAACACACGCAAAACAGATTAACACGAACAAAAGCAGAGCGGCATCTTCCAAGCAAGGCTCTCCTTCTCTTCTGCGCGGACATGGACCCTAGTCTTGGGGGGAGCTGGGGGGCCCCGCCGTCGGACGAGGTGGTGCTGGAGAGGACGCGGAGCCCAGCTGCACGGGCTGCTGGCTCGGCCATGCTCAGGACAGGGCCTGCGAGCAGGGGTCTCTGTGATCCCACTCCCCCCCAGGCCCCCCACTCTTCAGTTCACACCCGTTCACGGTCTTCCCAGGAGGCACCCCGGCTCTGCCTGCTGGTGCCAAACGTGGACAAAACGTAGGAGCATGTCCCCGCTTTCACAGAAAGCCCTGAAGGCCTCCCTGCTCTGTGGCCTCGGCCCGGCCCCAGCCCCCGTGTCCCCAGTAGCCACCCCCGGTCCCCGGAGCCCAGGGTGCTCACCCTCTGCAGGTAAGGCAGGGCCTCCCACAGCGGCAGGTAGTGAGATAGCTTCAAGGAGGGGTACACCGCCTTGGGAGTGGGACTCGGAACAGGGGGCAGGGGCCTGACTGCAAAGGAAACGGGCAGCGGGAAGCATCCCCTCCTTCCCCACGCTGCCCCGCCCTCCCCGGATTCACGCCGCGGGAGACGGGGTCCCAGCCCCGCGGGGTTCCTCAAGCTGTGAGACGCTGGGAGACCAGACCCCCTGGGAGCTCAGAGCGGGAGGTCTCTGCCGGACGCTGCCCCTGCCTGGCTCCCTGGCATCTGGGAGGCGCACCCCTAAGGTGATCTCCACAGATACAGTTCACAGGGTGACTCTCAGGGGTGCATGAGGGCATCTCCATGCAGAGAGCTTTGTCAACAGTCGCTCCAACTTCTAGCGGACAAGCACCACTCTCTTCACAGAGCAGATGCTGTCCCTTAAAGGGCTTAAAAACAACGCGGCTCTCAGGTGGGAAAACCAGGGTTTGAATGAAGGCAGCCCCTGCCCTCACAAGCACTTTTAAGTTTCTGCCCATAGGGAACCCTTCCCTCTCCTACCCACTCCCACAACTTCCCGAGGATGGCCAGCCCCCCAGCAAAACGGCAGCTGAGTACCCAGGATGGACTCAAAGAGGCTCCGGAGCATGAAGTACTTGGCGGTGTAGTCCCCAGCCTCCGTCAGCACTGCGTCGTAGTCTGCAAGACACCGGCCGCCTTCTCTGGGCAGGGCCCCCCCACCGGCCGCCTTCGCTGGGCTGGGGCCCCCGAAGTGGGTGGGAGCCAACTTCCCAGCCCAGACCACTCTGGCCATCCCCGCAGCCATGCCCGGGTCTGAGGCCACGGCCACCAGGCCTTCCCTGCTTCCTTTCACAGACACTCATCTGCCCCCAGCCCGGCCGCCCAGGAGGCCTCCGGGGCCCACACGGCACCACCCCGGGTTCTGCCGGGGAGCCCAGGTCAGGGGCCCGTGATCAGGACGGGCAGGGCAGAGTGAGAGGTCACGGTGGCCCCTCTGTGGCGAGGTCAGCCTGCTCTCTGCAGTGTGCACATCTCAGAGGGAAGGAAGACAGAGAGAGGAGGGAACTCTCGGTGCTCAGTGTAGATTGGGGCCCCCGGCTCAGGGCGGCCGTGCCGGAGAGCACTTGCCGTAGCTCGTGGTAACACCTCTGTGCTTCTCGAAACTCGTGGCCCCGTTCATGAAACCAAAGTTGGTCCCCCCGTGGAACATGTACACGTTGAAGGAGATCCCATATCTGATAAATTCAGACACGCTCTTTTCAACTTCTGCAGAGGAGGAAGACGAGAAATAGCAGAGGTCAAAACTTCAGAGACGACAGAACCTTTGGGAAAGCCGCTCCTCTCTGGCGCTGCCCCACAGCCAGCTCAACCGTGTGTCCCTCAGAGTCCACGGAGATTCTAACCAGACAGCAGGCGGAATCGACCACAAGTACCCTAGAAAACTAAGCTTGTCCATACTAAGCTAGTGTTAGTCACTCAGTTGTGTCCGACTCTGCAGTCCCACGGACTGTAGCCCCCCCGTCTCCCCTGTCCATGCAATTATCCAGGCAAGAGTACTGGAGTGGCTCGCCATTCCCTTCTCCAATACTAAGAGCCTTTCCAAAAGTTACTTCTCCCAGAGAATTTCACTCTGAGCTACATCTATTAAATAGCAGCCTGAGAGCCTTTACATCACTTAAGGATCGCATGTCCATTAAATTTTTGAAATTATACAAATAATTCATCTATTCTTGCTAACCACCTGCTCGGATGGTGCCTCTGGGGCAGTGGCCGCCGCTGTCTCATTTGTGCCCCACGGCCATCTCCTCGCCGGCCCTAAAGGAGGCAGCCTGGCTGGAAGTTCGCCAGGTGTGGCTCAGCACTGGCTGTGCGCCTCGCTGTCCATCTGGCCGTGCTCAGCCCACTTTCTCTCAGAGCCTCAGCTCCCTTGCCTGCTGAACAGGGTCCTCATCCCTCCCCCATCACACATGGATGAGAATTAACTGATAGGAAGAAACACGCACAGTGCCCGACAGACACGTGGTCGGAAACCCGTGTTGACTGGGGGCCGTCTGGAGTTATTCTTGTTTGCTCCCTATTTTGCTGTTCAAAGCAGGCCTTTCTCAGTTACCTGCTATCTTTCGATTGTTGTCTTTATTTCCAGTACAAGTGAGCTTGCTTTTGTAAATACCGTTAGTAGAAAAACACTTCTATTAACAGCCTCCTCCAGGCACTGCTCTGGGCGGTCTACCAGATCGCCACACTTCATCCTGACAACGGCGCTCCCGGGAGGAGGAGGTTTCAGGGGCCACCTCACTGGGGCCACAGAGCTGGGCCTGAGAGCTTTGCTGCTTTGGCTCCAGGATCTCCAGTCACGCTCACCTCTTGGCCCCTCAGCTGCAGAGGCCTCTGTGACTGTCAGGAGATGCATCCCGCCCTCAGAGACCGTGCGGGACCCCCCGGCAGCTGGCCCTGCCTCTTCTGTCCCCGCACCTGCTTGGTCAGGGGTGGGGACTCATCACTGTTTACCCAAGCACCTGTCCATCCACGGAGCAGCGAGCCTCCAGGGCGTGGAGCCAGTGGCTCAGGCCCCCACGGCCTCAGGCTTGGCCGCAACCCCTCCACAGGAGGTGCAGGTCCGAGAGCTGACCGAAGAGCGGGGCAAGGTGAGCGACCCTCGCAGGTCAGACACCACGGCAGACTCACCGTTCACACCCATCACCCTGTGATCGATTCCCCAGGTATCGAACCAGCCGACCCAGAATTCCATGATCAGAATGGGCTTGTGTCTCTAGGAACAAACCAAATCAAATGCTAAGTCTGACGCCAGGAAGAAGGGAGATCAGAAGATCTGAAGATGACAAGTCAGCATTTGAGGGGCTCCCTCTCCACTCGTCCCTGCTGGGCATGGACGCTCCCTGCCCCTCACCCAGCGCACCCCTGCAACCACCCACAGCAGTGGCTCCTGTTCCCCACAGGCCCAAAAACACACCCCACGTGTATTAAGACAAAGGGACAAAAAGAAACATAAAACCGGGGGTGGGGGCTGATTACCCATCTCAAGAAATCAGAAAAAAGCAGAAAATAAACCAAAGAGTAAAACAAAGGAAATAATAGCCTGATGGCTATTGCCGAGGGCATCCTGCGCTCACAACAAGGACGGCGGGGACCTGTGGCCTGGTGAGGACAGGCTGAGAGGGGAACAGACCACGCAGAAGCCCAGAGCCGTCAGCTCTCTCCGTCAGTAATCGATGGCCTGAGCTCTGATCACCAGAAAGGGCAGAGCTTACCTGGCAGTGACGCCCACCAGCCTGACCTGATGGAAACGCACAAACAGACGCAGAGCACCGCCATGCACGCGCACGGGCCACGCACCAGGAATGGCCACAGCATAAGCCGTGAGGCAAACCGTAGCAGACACGAAAGAACAGTCACACCAGGTAGGTTCTTGGATCTTCACAGCATTAAAACAGAAATCACCAACAGAATGATATCTAGAAAATCCCCAAACGCTGACAAATTAAACAATATGCTTCCAACGGACACATGGAGTAAAGAAACAAAAATTTAGTAATTAAATCCAATGAAAGTTTAATGCTCTGAACATTTTTAAAAACATCACTTGAAAATAAAAAAAATACAGCATTTCAAAATTGGTGGGATGGAGCAAAACCAGTGTACACAGGAAAATTCATAGCACTAAATGCTTGTATTAGAAAAACAGAAAGTCTCAAGTCAGTAACCTAAGCTTCAACCAGAAAAAAAAAAAAAAACCCTAGTAAAAGTAGAGCAAATTCTATCCATTAAGGAAGCATAAGGTAGAAAATGTTAAAGATTATAGCAGAAATAATAGAAAAGAAAAACATAATAGAGAAAAAAGCCAAAATACGGTTCTCTGAAAATATCAACAAAGTGATAAGCTTCAAGTCATACTGACCAAGATTTTTAAAAAAAGAAGAAATACATGAAATTGTCAATAACAGGAGTGGAAGAAAGGTCATCATTACTTACAACAAAGACATTCAAAGGATATTAATGAATCATTACAAACACTCTACGGTCATGAATTCAAAGTACAGGTGAAAAAGGACAGAATAAAGACACGAGCTACTGGAACTCACTCAAGAGGGACTAACCTGAGCCATGCTGCATCCATCAGGAAAACTAAATAAAAAGCCCTCCGAAAAAGAAAATTTCAAGTCCAGATGCGCTCAATGGTGAATTTTACCAAACGGTGAGTAAGATATACTAACATTTCTACAAAATATCTTCCAGGAGATAGAAAAGGAGGGCATTTTATGAGGTCAGCATGACCCTAATTCCAAAATCGAATAAAGGCATTTCGAGAAAAGAAAACCAAGCATCAGCATTCCTCACGAACACAGAAGCAAAAGTCCTCAACAAAATCTGAACGAGCTGAAACCAGTATATAAAATGAGACTACCCCACAACCAAGGGGGATGCAGCCTCAGAATGCAAGCAGGGGTCAGCATTCAAAACGCAAGCGACCTGTGTCAGCACCACCGAGGCGGGGAGCAGGGCCCTGAGGTCCGTGCGCAGCGGGAGCTCCTCCATCGGGAGGGACGCGGCCGCTGTCCTCGGGGGGATGCAGCGCCGCCGTCGCGAGGGACGCGGTGGCAGTTGAGGCCACAACACGTGGGCCTCAGAGTCGTCAGGCAGTATGAGAGACTGGATCCCGAGGCCCCGTTTTGATGAAAGGTCCAGAAAAGCCCATTACGGCTCCCTGGGACGGAGGGAGGGAGGGAGCTGACTGCAGGAGGAGGCCGTCTAGACAGGTGCCAGGTGCAAAACGCCGTGCTAATCATACATTTTCAATGGGCGGATTCAACGGTGTATAAATTGTTCTTCAATAAAACTGCTTTTAAAGGAACGAGAGGAAAACAGCAACAAGGGAGGCGCTGCCCTCAGCACAGCTCCCTGCTTCCAAGGAGGCCGGAGATGCAGAAACCAGTGAGCAAAGGGCTAAAACCGAGGGGACGCCCCTGGCGGGCCAGTGGTCAATGCTTGGCTTCCTGACACAAGGGGTGTGGGTGAGATCCCTGGTCAGGGAACTAGGGACCACATGTCTCTTGGCCAAAAAACAGAAACCGAAAACAGAAGCAATACTGTGACAAATTCAATAAAGACTTTAGAAATGGTACACATCAAAACATCTTAAAAAAAGAGAAAAGACTGTGGAGGAGGGTGGAGGCTGAGGGGAGAGCGCTGTGGCCACAACAGGGGTGTTTGCGCCTGGAAGGGGGTGCAGGCAGGGTGGGTCTGCAGGTGCAGGGAGCCTGCAGAGTTCTGGCGAAGCAGAGCTGATCCCGAGCACCGGGCCCCGCTGAGCCGGGAGAGGGGCCGCCGGCCCGGCGCTGTGTCCATCCACTTCGCGGCTCACGGGGCCAGGGGGCAGAGCTGCCCAGCGCACCTCCGGGGAGACTTCTTAGCCACGGCCCCATGCCAGGCATCCACGTTCACCCCCCTCTGTCCCTTGGGGCCTCCTGGGAGGCACTCCCCGCACTGCCCGAGACAAGTGGCCCTGGTCCGGAAGCTGGGCCCAAGGCCTGTCCTTGAGCAGCTCTGCCCAGGCCCGCAGCCGCCACCTACCTGCAGCTTGTACAGATGCTTGAACGAGTCCACCTTGAACCTCTTCATGTTGATGCTGGCCAGCACTGCAGAGACAGAGAGGACGGGGGGCTGCTGGGGCTCGCCACCCCTGACGTGGGTGGGGGGCGCCCTCGGAGGAAGGGGCAGCAGCGGCTCCTCCCTTTGCACGTGAGAAGGGCTGCCACTCATGCCCTCACGTCCCTGGCACTTCGGGGACAACGTGAGGGAAGAAGGGCAGTTCAAAGCAGCCTGCTGTGTGAAGAGAAGTGGACTAGATCAAGGTCACATGACTCACGTGGACCTGGAACCCCCAGACCCGTGGTGAGCACAGTGTCCACGGTCAACACGCTCTCCACGGTCAGCACACTGCACGGTCAGCACACTCCAAGGTCAGCACACTCCAAGGTCAGCACACTCCAAGGTCAGCACAGCATCCACGGTCAGCACAGTGTCCACAGTCAGCACAGCGTCCACGGTCAGCACACTCCATGGTCAGCACACTCCAAGGTCAGCACAGCATCCATGGTCAGCAAACTCCATGGTCAGCACACTCCATGGTCAGCACAGGGTCCATGTCAGCACAGAGTCCAGGGTCAGCACACTCCAAAATCAGCACACTCCATGGCCAGCACAGGATCCACGGCCAGCAGAGGGTCCACGGCCAGCACACTCCATGGTCAGCACACTCCACGGTCAGCACAGGGTCCATGGTCAGCAGTAACAGAGTGGGCATGCCACCAAGAAGGGGCCCTGGACACATGCTGCCCTGGTCACTGCCCCTGTGGCTGTAGCCTTTTGATTCTGTCCTCCACTGCTCGGCGACATCCCCCCACCACCTGCTGCCTGGGGGCACTGTGCGCCCGCGGTGACCGCAGCCGGGGTCCCAGCTGGCTCTGGAGGCCGGGCCCCACTCAGCACCGCCTCCTGCTGCTACACAGCTCCTAGGCTGGGCAACGCTTGACTCTGAGCATCTCCAGCTCCAGCCCAGACCCTAAGCCACAGAAAGACTGGGAAAGAGGGAAAGGTGCGAGGAAGAGGCTCCAGGGAGACGTCAGGAGTGAGGACCCGGGAGCCCGCCCGCGGGCACGCCACCCCCAAGCCCAAGTCCTCACCAGGCGACATCACGCCCGGGTCCACCCCCGACCCCAAGACCTCACAAGGCGACATCACGCCCATGTCCACCGCCGACCCCGAGTCCTCGCCAGGGCAACATCACCCTCGGCCCGCCATCTGGGCACTTGGGGTCGGGCGTGGGTGTGCGCTTGGCCCTGCTGAGGCTCCTTCAGGAGTCAGTGGTCTTGCCGCAGCCTCGCGTCTCCCCTAAAACAAGTCTGGGTTCCTACCTCCCTTTATATGTCCTCTCATCACTTCCTCTGTGTTGTCCGCGGTCAGGAGCAGCCCTCCAATGCCCCTCTGCTGCAGGGCCTGTGGAGAGAGTCGGACAGGATGACATCACCCCCTTGTTTTCCTTGAAAGAGGGAAATACAAGGCAAGTAGGAGGCAGATATGCCGGGGCTCAGGTAGCAGCACGGGTGCCAGAGAGGAAGGCCCGCGTCGGCACTCTGCACAGGGCGCTCCGCGGCTGGGGGCTGGGGCTCCGGCCAGCCTGCCGTCTTCCCAGGGGTGGGCGCACGGTAGGGGTGAGCCCTGGTACCCTATGGCCGTGGCTCAAATGAAGAGGTCAGAGCTGAGTCCACGAGGGAATGGGGGTTCCTACATCCGGGGAGAGACAGAGAGATGTGGAGAGAGAGATACATGGATGAGACATACAGAGATGGACCTATAGACAACAGATAAACAATAGACGTAAAGACAGATGACACACAGGCAGGTAGATAATAGATAAATGATAAGATTTATAGATAGCTAACATACAGGCAGAAAGATAACAGACACACAGACAGATGACGGACAGACGGCTGACAGCGGGAGGGGCAGACAGGAAGTCAGCGATCACTGGACACGCGACAGGAAGTGAGCAATCACTGGACACGCGACAGGAAGTCAGCCATCACTGGACACACGTGTAGACTGACAGACAGACAGGGGAGCCTTGGAGAGGGCGGTGGGACTGCGGGCCGAGAGAGGTGAGCGTCGCAAAGCCGGGTCCTGTCTGGACTCAGGGATGCACACCCTCCCGGGGAGGTGGGCCGGGGCTGTCCCATCTGGAAGCCATGCTTACTCAGGGAACACACAGCTGACAGACGCCCGGGCGGAGGACCCTGTCTGTGCGTCCTGCGCTCACCAAGCCAGCCTGGGGCCCACAGTGAGTCTACAGGCACAGTCTACAGATCAAGGAATCAGAATCTTGCTGAATGAGACGGACGTGGGGGGCCGGGGGTGACATTGGCTGCAGGGCCCCCCCACTGCGCCTGCCCGAAGTGAGCAAGACACATGGGACCCCCGCTTTACACTCACGCCCTGGTTGCTTCCTGTGGGCTGGGGGCCGAGGGTCTCACCCCAGGGAAGAGCACCAGGACCACGGGTGCCCCCCGACCTGAGACGCCCCCGAGACGGCAAAGACAGCGGAAGAGAGGGTGCCCACGTCACAGGCCGCAGCGGCACGGTCACTGGCCCAGGACTCGGCACTCCCTCCACCCCGCTTCCCCCTGCCCTCCCGGCTCCGACAGGAAGCCTGAGACGGCAGGG
>NW_011494757.1:1114690-1116600 GCF_000754665.1 Bison bison bison | reverse complement strand
CTGGGCCAGTGACCGTGCCGCAGCGGCACGGTCACTGGCCCAGGACTCGGCACTCCCTCCACCCCGCTTCCCCCTGCCCTCCCGGCTCCGACAGGAAGCCTGAGACGGCAGGGAAGAAGCCGCACATTCACCCCATGCCAGCGCTGCCCCGGCCTCCCTGGCTGCCCTGACCGCAGGCGGATTCACAGGGACGCTGAGCCTCGGCCCCGCGGCCCGGAGGGTGGGCGCCCGGCCGGAGGGCGGCAGACAGCTCACCTGCAGCAGGTAGGGCATGTAGGCCTCGTCCTTGTAGAAGAAGCCGTACTCGTTCTCTACCTGCACCGCGATGATGGGGCCTCCCTGGAGGTACTGGGACAGGACCGCAGGCCAGCGGGTGAGCCCCCCAAGCCTGGTCCAGGAGCCGCTCACTCACGGGCCTCAAACCCGTGGCACGCGGGCATCGGCCAGCGGGCATCCGCCCCCCGCCGTCACCTGCTTGGGAGGCAGGGCTCCATGCTGGCCCCTCTGCTCCCGCTCCCCATCCTCCCCCACCAGACCCACTGATTCCATCCATGGAAACCACCCAGCGAGCCGGAGGGGACACTGGCTCCGCCCACAAGCCCCCTCCAGGGGCCCCAGCCCCTGAGCCGCCGGCAGCCCTCACAGCCTCTGTTTCTCCCTTGCACCCACTCCTCAGAGCACCCTGTCGGCTGCTGAGCACCAACGGGGCCCCGGACGTGCGAGCAGACCTCCTTCAGGGCTGAAGGTGATCTCACCCACTGCCGTCCACTCTAAGTCTCTGCTCCCTGAAGCCCAGCCCACAGCGAGAAGAGTGGCAGCCGCCCCCCTCCAGCCCTGCAGCTCTGCCGGGCGACCCCCGGCCGCCCCTGTGAGGGGCACACGCTCAACTCTTGAGCTGGAGCTGGGACGCTGGCTCTAGAAAAGGTGCCGCGGGGCGGGGGGTCTGGAGTTCCTGCCGCAGGCTGTCAGCGCCCTTCTCTGCGGACTCGAGCCAGGACGGCTGTGTCCCTGCAGCAGAGGATAGCGGGATGCACCCGTCTGTCTTCACCTGGAGCAGAGCCACCCTGGGGATCAGGTGGTCGAAGTACTTGTTCACAGCGTTCACAAAGCTGCGGTTGGTGGTCCTCAGCTGCGACGTGGGGTCCTGCAGTAACCAGCTGGGGTGTGGGGTGGCAAGTTCAGCAGGCGGGGTGGGGTCCCGGGCCCACCCTCTTGTCCAGGGCCCCGGGAGCTTTCGGACCCGTCCCAGGAGGAGCTGCACACCGGCGTCCTAAGGACAGGCGTTGTGAGGGTCTATGAACACTCTCCTGCCTTCTTTGTCAATTCATGAAAAACCTGTGCTGTGAGCAGAGCACAGGCTTAGGGACAGAGTTAGCGCTCCTCTGAGGCCGAGGAGTTGGACAGAGAGGAGCCGACAGCAGGAATGAAGCAGCCCCAGGTCACCTGCAGGGTGTGGGTCCTGCTCCTCAGCCGGACTACAGACACACCCGTCCCGGAGGGCAAAGCCTCCACTGACCAGGAGGCAGACTGTCCACTGGAGGGAGTGTGGACACACGGGGAGCCCACCAGCTCCAGGGATAACGGAGGAGCATCACCACCCGCGTTGCTGTGATGACAGCGAGACCCAAAACAGGCGCCACTGTCCTCGGACTGGACCAAAGGGCCAGCAGAGCCCCACCAAGGCCACAGCTCCTGGCCGGCCCTGCTCACCTGGGCAGGCCCCCGAGGTCCACCTCGCTGCAGATGTAGGGGCCTGGACGCAGGATCACCCACAGCCCCTCCTCCTCCGCCAGCAGGATGAAGGCCCTGGGGGGTTGGGGTCACCAACTCTCAGGGCTCGCGGAGCACAAGGGCCTCTCGCCCAGTGCCCCCTCCCCTTGCCGGCCTGGCCCTCCCTGGGGGGCTGGGGA
>NW_011494757.1:1112128-1114577 GCF_000754665.1 Bison bison bison | reverse complement strand
CACCGCCAAGCCCCCAGCCTGGGACGTTGGCGCGGCTGCTCTGGGGCACGTAGCCGAGGAAGTGCCTCCCCGGGGGCCAAAGTCCTGACCAGGGCCTGACCCGAGGACCCCAGCCCCACGGGGGACCACCCTGCGAGCCGGGCACCTGGGGACGGCTGCAGGGCTGGACTCGGGAGGGGGGGCAGGCCCCCCGGGGGTGGCGGGGTCATGATGGAGGGCGTGGGGCCGGCACAGGCTCCCCCCGCGGCCCCCTCTGCCCCGTGGGGCCCCGCCCGGCCGGGTCACAGAGCCTACTCCAGGTCCAGGTTCCCGGAGAAGTCGAATGTGCCTCTCTCCGGCTCGTGGAGGTTCCACGGGACGTAGCTGTGGCAGGGAAGAGGGAAGTACAAACAGCATGCTTTTATTTCTTTCCTCCAAACTGCCAGGTCAGTCCCAAGCCCTGAGAGAGCTCTGTTGTGGAAAAAGCTGAAGTTTCCGCTGGTACTTAAACCTTGTCACACACACAGTGGTTATTTTCAGTAGGTCCTTTCTAGTCATCCACTTGTGTTCTAAGCTGCCAATAATCCTATGATTCTAAATCCCTTGAATTTATCCATAAATTATCCCACTCACCATCCTATCCTTTGTCATTTCCATTAGAAATTCAAAGAAAAGGTAAAAACCATAAACGTCTATATATATCTACCAAATATTGCTAAAAATTAATCAAAATAACAACAGACATGGGATTTCTGGGCGCAGGAGGGCCCAGAGGAGCTACTCCATGTTCAAGGTCAGGAGGGGCGGTCATGAGGAGATACCCCTCGTCCAAGGTAAGAGAAACCCAAGTAAGACGGTAGGTGTTGCGAGAGGGCATCAGAGGCCAGACACACTGAAACCATAATCACAGAAAACTAGCCAATCTGATCACATAGACCACAGCCTTTTCTAACTCAGTGAAACTAAGCCATGCCGTGTGGGGCTGCCCAAGACGGGCGGGTCATGGTGGAGAGGTCTGACAGAATGTGGTCCACTGGAGAAGGGAATGGCAAACCACTTCAGTGTTCTTGCCTTGAGAACCCCATGAACAGTATGAAAAGGCAAAATTATAGGACACTGAAAGAGGAACTCCCCAGGTCAGTAGGTGCCCAATATGCTACTGGAGATCAGTGGAGAAATAACTCCAGAAAGAATGAAGAGATGGAGCCAAAGCAAAAATAACACCCAGCTGTGGATGTGACTGGTGATAGAAGCAAGGTATGATGCTATAAAGAGCAATATTGCATAGGAACCTGGAAGGTCAGGTCCATGAATCAAGGCAAATTGGAAGTGGTCAAACAGGAGATGGCAAGAGTGAACATTGACATTTTAGGAATCAGCGAACTAAAACGGACTGGAATGGGTGAATTTAACTCAGATGACCATTATATCTACTACTAAGGCAGGAATCCCTTAGAAGAAATGGAGTAGCCATCATAGTCAACAAAAGAGCCTGAATTGCAGTACTTGGATGCAATCTCAAAAACGACAGAATGATCTCTGTTCGTTTCCAAGGCAAACCATTAAATATCACAGTAATCCAAGTCTATGCCCCAACCAGTAACGCTGAAGAAGCTGATGTTGAACGGTTCTATGAAGATGTACAAGACCTTTTAGAACTAACACCCAAAAAAGATGTCCTTTTCATTATAGGGGACTGGAATGCAAAAGTAGGAAGTCAAGAAACACCTGGAGTAACAGGCAAATTTGGCCTTGGAATACGGAATGAAGCAGGGCAAAGACTAATAGAGTTTTGCCAAGAGAATGCACTGGTCATAGCAAACACCCTCTTCCAACAACACAAGAGAAGACTCTACACATGGACATCACCAGATGGTCAACACTGAAATCAGACTGATTATATTCTTTGTAGCCAAAGATGGAGAAGCTCTATACAGTCAGCAAAAACAAGACTGGGAGCTGACTGTGGCTCACATCATGAACTCCTTATTGCCAAATTCAGACTTAAATTGAAGAAAGTAGGGAAAACCACTAGACCATTCGGGTATGACTTAAATCAAATCCCTTATGATTATACAGTGGAAGTGAGAAATAGATTTAAGGGACTAGATCTGATAGATAGAGTGCCTGATGAACTATGGATGGAGGTTCACGACATTGTACAGGAGACAGGGATCAAGACCATCCCCAAGAAAAAGAAATGCAAAAAAGCAAAATGGCTGTCTGAGGAGGCCTTACAAATAGCTGTGAAAAGAAGAGAAGTGAAAAGCAAAGGAGAAAAGGAAAGATATAAGCATCTGAATGCAGAGTTCCAAAGAATAGCAAGAAGAGATAAGAAAGCCTTCTTTAGTGATCAGTGCAAAGAAATAGAGGAAAACAACAGAATGGGAAAGACTAGGGATCTCTTCAAGAAAATTAGAGATACCAAGGGAACATTTCATGCAAAGATGGGCTCGATAAAGGACAGAAA